>NW_027490409.1:0-352891 GCF_050948175.1 Xylocopa sonorina | reverse complement strand
GGTAAGATATAATATGATTTGCGAAGTGTTATGTATTCCTCGCCTACACTTCAAAATGAATGTAAATGCGACACTTCTTTGCAAGGAAATAATATTTGCAAGTGTCTACCTATCGTAGCAGTAGTGTTCTAACGCTTCATAGAACGCGATGTCGCATCTTATTTCTATGTTTCATGGTAAGATATAATATGGTTTGCGAAGTGTTATGTATTCCTCGTCTACACTTCAAATGAATGTAAATGCGACACTTCCTCGCTAGGAAATAGCATTTGCAGATGTCTACGTATCGTAGCAATAGAGTTCAAATGCTTCTTAAAACGAGATATTGCATCTCATATCTATGTTTCATGATAAGATATAATATTCATTGCGAAGTGTTATGCATTCCTCGTCTACGATTCAAATGAATGTAAATGCGACACTTCCTTGCAAGGAAATAGCGTTTGCAGATGTCTACGTATCGTAGCAATAGAGTTCTAATGCTTCTTAAAACGCGATATCGCATCTCATTTCTATGTTTCATGGTAAGATATAATATGATTTGCGAAGTGTTATGTATTCCTCCTCTACACTTCAAATGGATGTAAATGCGACACTTCTTTGCAAGGAAATAGCGTTTGCAGATGTCTACGTATCGTAGCAATAGAGTTCTAATGCTTCTTAAAACGCGATATCGCATCTCATTTCTATGTTTCATGATAAGATATAATATTCATTGCGAAGTGTCATGTGTTCCTCGTCTACACTTCAAATGAATGTAAATGCGACACTTCTTTGCAAGGAAATAGCGTTTGCAGATGTCTACGTATCGTTGCAATAGAGTTCTTATGATTCTTAAAACGCGACATTGCATCTCATTTCTATGTTTAATGGTAAGATATAATACGATTTGCGGAGTGTTATGTATTCCTCGTCTACACTTCAAATGAATGTAAATGCGACACTTCCTTGCACGGAAATAGCGTTTGCATATGTCTACGTATCGTAGCAATAGAGTTCTTATGATTCTTAAAACGCGATATCGCATCTCATTTCTATGTTTCATGGTAAGATATAATATGATTTGCGAAGTGTTATGTATTCCTCGTCTACACTTCAAATGAATGTAAATGCGACACTTCTTTGCAAGGAAATAGCGTTTGCAGATGTCTACGTATCGTAGCAATAGAGTTCTAATGCTTCTTAAAACGCGATATCGCATCTCATTTCTGTGTTTCATGGTAAGATATAATATGATTTGCGAAGTGTTATGTATTCCTCGCCTACACTTCAAATGAATGTAAATGCGACACTTCTTTGCAAGGAAATAATATTTGCAAGTGTCTACCTATCGTAGCAGTAGTGTTCTAACGCTTCATAGAACGCGATGTCGCATCTTATTTCTATGTTTCATGGTAAGATATAATATGGTTTGCGAAGTGTTATGTATTCCTCGTCTACACTTCAAATGAATGTAAATGCGACACTTCCTCGCTAGGAAATAGCATTTGCAGATGTCTACGTATCGTAGCAATAGAGTTCAAATGCTTCTTAAAACGAGATATTGCATCTCATATCTATGTTTCATGATAAGATATAATATTCATTGCGAAGTGTTATGCATTCCTCGTCTACGATTCAAATGAATGTAAATGCGACACTTCCTTGCAAGGAAATAGCGTTTGCAGATGTCTACGTATCGTAGCAATAGAGTTCTAATGCTTCTTAAAACGCGATATCGCATCTCATTTCTATGTTTCATGGTAAGATATAATATGATTTGCGAAGTGTTATGTATTCCTCCTCTACACTTCAAATGGATGTAAATGCGACACTTCTTTGCAAGGAAATAGCGTTTGCAGATGTCCTACGAATCGTTGCAATAGTGTTCTTATGATTCTTAAAACGCGATATCGCATCACATTTCTATGTTTCATGGTAAGATATAATATGATCTGCGGACTGTTATGTATTCCTCGTCTACACTTCAAATGAAATGTAAATGCGAACTTCCTTGCAAGGAAATAGCGTTTGCAGATGTCTACGTATCGTAGCAATGGATTTCTGATGCTTCTTAAAACGCGGTATCACATCCCAGTTCTATGTTTCATGGTAAGATATAATATGATTTGCGAAGTGTTATGTATTCCTCGTGTTCACTTCAAATGAATGTAAATGCGACACTTCCTTGCAAGGAAATAGCGTTTGCAGATGTCTACGTATCGTAGCAATAGAGTTATAATGCTTCTTAAAACGCGATATCGCATCTCATTTCTATGTTTCATGGTAAGATATAATATGATTTGCGAAGTGTTATGTATTCCTCGCCTACACTTCAAATGAATGTAAATGCGACACTTCTTTGCAAGGAAATAGCGTTTGCAGATGTCTATGTATCGTTGCAATAGAGTTCTTACGATTCTTAAAACGCTATATCGCATCTCATTTCTATGTTTCATGGTAAGATATAATATGATTTGCGTAGTGTTATGTATTCCTCGTCTACACTTCAAATGAATGTAAATGCGACACTTCTCTGCAAGGGAATAGCGTTTGCAGATGTCTACGTATCGTAGCAATAGAGTTCTAATGCTTCTTAAAACGCGATATCGCATCTCATTTCTATGTTTCATGATAAGATATAATATTCATTGCGAAGTGTCATGTGTTCCTCGTCTACACTTCAAATGAATGTAAATGCGACACTTCTTTGCAAGGAAATAGCGTTTGCAGATGTCTACGTATCGTTGCAATAGAGTTCTTATGATTCTTAAAACGCGACATTGCATCTCATTTCTATGTTTAATGGTAAGATATAATACGATTTGCGGAGTGTATGTATTCCTCGTCTACACTTCAAATGAATGTAAATGCGACACTTCCTTGCACGGAAATAGCGTTTGCATATGTCTACGTATCGTAGCAATAGAGTTCTTATGATTCTTAAAACGCGATATCGCATCTCATTTCTATGTTTCATGGTAAGATATAATAAGATTTGCGAAGTGTTATGTATTCCTCGTCTACACTTCAAATGAATGTAAATGCGACACTTCTTTGCAAGGAAATAGCGTTTGCAGATGTCTACGTATCGTAGCAATAGAGTTCTAATGCTTCTTAAAACGCGATATCGCATCACATTTCTATGTTTCATGGTAAGATATAATATGATCTGCGGACTGTTATGTATTCCTCGTCTACACTTCAAATGAATGTAAATGCGAACTTCCTTGCCAGGAAATAGCGTTTGCAGATGTCTACGTATCGTAGCAATGGATTTCTGATGCTTCTTAAAACGCGGTATCACATCCCAGTTCTATGTTTCATGGTAAGATATAATATGATTTGCGAAGTGTTATGTATTCCTCGTGTTCACTTCAAATGAATGTAAATGCGACACTTCCTTGCAAGGAAATAGCGTTTGCAGATGTCTACGTATCGTAGCAATAGAGTTATAATGCTTCTTAAAACGCGATATCGCATCTCATTTCTATGTTCATGGTAAGATATAATATGATTTGCGAAGTGTTATGTATTCCTCGCCTACACTTCAAATGAATGTAAATGCGACACTTCTTTGCAAGGAAATAGCGTTTGCAGATGTCTATGTATCGTTGCAATAGAGTTCTTACGATTCTTAAAACGCTATATCGCATCTCATTTCTATGTTTCATGGTAAGATATAATATGATTTGCGTAGTGTTATGTATTCCTCGTCTACACTTCAAATGAATGTAAATGCGACACTTCTCTGCAAGGGAATAGCGTTTGCAGATGTCTACGTATCGTAGCAATAGAGTTCTAATGCTTCTTAAAACGCGATATCGCATCTCATTTCTATGTTTCATGATAAGATATAATATTCATTGCGAAGTGTCATGTGTTCCTCGTCTACACTTCAAATGAATGTAAATGCGACACTTCTTTGCAAGGAAATAGCGTTTGCAGATGTCTACGTATCGTTGCAATAGAGTCTTATGATTCTTAAAACGCGACATTGCATCTCATTTCTATGTTTAATGGTAAGATAATAATACGATTTGCCGGAGTGTTATGTATTCCTCGTCTACACTTCAAATGAATGTAAATGCGACACTTCCTTGCACGGAAATAGCGTTTGCATATGTCTACGTATCGTAGCAATAGAGTTCTTATGATTCTTAAACGCGATATCGCATCTCATTTCTATGTTTCATGGTAAGATATAATATGATTTGCGAAGTGTTATGTATTCCTCGTCTACACTTCAAATGAATGTAAATGCGACACTTCTTTGCAAGGAAATAGCGTTTTGCAGATGTCTACGTATCGTAGCAATAGAGTTCTAATGCTTCTTAAAACGCGATATCGCATCTCATTCTGTGTTTCATGGTAAGATATAATATGATTTGCGAAGTGTTATGTATTCCTCGCCTACACTTCAAATGAATGTAAATGCGACACTTCTTTGCAAGGAAATAGCGTTTGCAGACGTCTACGTATCGTTGCAATAGAGTTCTTATGATTCTTAAAACGCTATATCGCATCTCATTTCTATGTTTCATGGTAAGATATAATATGATTTGCGTAGTGTTATGTATTCCTCGTCTACACTTCAAATGAATGTAAATGCGACACTTCTCTGCAAGGGAATAGCGTTTGCAGATGTCTACGTATCGTAGCAATAGAGTTCTTATGATTCTTGAAACGCGATATCGCATCTCATTTCTATGTTTCATGGTACGATATAATATGATTTGCGAAGTGCTATGTATTCCTCGTCTACACTTCAAATGAATGTAAATGCGACACTTCTTTGCAAGGGGAATAGCGTTTGCAGATGTCTACGTATCGTAGCAATAGAGTTCTTATGATTCTTAAAACGCTATATCGCATCTCATTTCTATGTTTCATGGTAAGATATAATATGATTTGCGTAGTGTTATGTATTCCTCGTCTACACTTCAAATGAATGTAAATGCGACACTTCTCTGCAAGGGAATAGCGTTTTCAGATGTCTACGTATCGTAGCAATAGAGTTCCTATGATTCTTGAAACGCGATATCGCATCCATTTCTATGTTTCATGGTACGATATAATATGATTTGCGAAGTGCTATGTATTCCTCGTCTACACTTCAAATGAATGTAAATGCGACACTTCTTTGCAAGGAAATAGCGTTTGCAGATGTCTACGTATCGTAGCAACAGAGTTCTTATGATTCTTAAAAGGCGATATCGCATCACATTTCTATGTTTCATGGTAAGATATAATATGATTTGCGGAGTGTTATGTATTCCTCGTCTACACTTCAAATGAATGTGAATGCGACACTTCCTCGCTAGGAAATAGCGTTTGCAGATGTCTACGTATCGTAGCAGTAGAGTTCTAATGCTTCTTAAAACGCAATATCGCATCTCATTTCTATGTTTCATGATAAGATATAATATGATTTGCGAAGTGTTATGTATTCCTCGTCTACACATCAAATGAATGTAAATGCGACACTTCTTTGCCAGGAAATAGCGTTTGCAGATGTCTACGTATCGTAGCAATAGAGTTCTTATGATTCTTAGAACGCTATATCGCATCTCATTTCTATGTTTCATGGTAAGATATAATATGATTTGCGAAGTGTTATGTATTCTCGTCTACACTTCAAATGAATGTGAATGCGACACTTCCTCGCTAGGAAATAGCGTTTGCAGATGTCTACGTATCGTAGCAATGGATTTCTGATGCTTCTTAAAACGCGATATCGCATCTCAGTTCTATGTTTCATGGTAAGATATAATATGATTTGCGATGTGTTATGTACACCTCGTCTACACATCAAATGGATGTAAATGCGACACTTCTTTGCAAGGAAATAGCGTTTGCAGATGTCTACGTATCGTTGCAATAGAGTTCTTATGATTCTTAAAACGCGATATCGCATCACATTTCTATGTTTCATGGTAAGATATAATATGATCTGCGGAGTGTTATGTATTCCTCGTCTACACTTCAAAATGATGTAAATGCGACACTTCTTTGCAAGGAAATAGCGTTTGCAGATGTCTACGTATCGTTGCAATAGAGTTCTTATGATTCCTTAAAACGCTATATCGCATCTCATTTCTATGTTTCATGTAAGATATAATATGATTTGCGTAGTATTATGTATTCCTCGTCTACACTTCAAATGAATGTAAATGCGACACTTCTCTGCAAGGGAATAGCGTTTGCAGATGTCTACGTATCGTAGCAATAGAGTTCTTATGATTCTTGAAACGCGATATCGCATCTCATTTCTATGTTTCATGGTACGATATAATATGATTTGCGAAGTGTTATGTATTCCTCGTCTACACTTCAAATGTATGTAAATGCGACACTCCTTTGCAAGGAAATAGCGTTTGCAGATGTCTACGTATCGTAGCAATAGAGTTCTAATGCTTCTTAAAACGCGATATCGCATCTCATTTCTATGTTTCATGGTAAGATATAATATGATTTGCGAAGTGTTATGTATTCCTCGTCTACACTTCAAATGAATGTAAATGCGACACTTCTTTGCAAGGAAATAGCGTTTGCAGATGTCTACGTATCGTAGCAATAGAGTTCTAATGCTTCTTAAAACGCGATATCGCATCTCATTTCTGTGTTTCATGGTAAGATATAATATGATTTGCGAAGTGTTATGTATTCCTCGCCTACACTTCAAATGAATGTAAATGCGACACTTCTTTGCAAGGAAATAGCGTTTGCAGACGTCTACGTATCGTTGCAATAGAGTTCTTATGATTCTTAAAACGCTATATCGCATCTCATTTCTATGTTTCATGGTAAGATATAATATGATTTGCGTAGGTGTTATGTATTCCTCGTCTACACTTCAAATGAATGTAAATGCGACACTTCTCTGCAAGGGAATAGCGTTTGCAGATGTCTACGTATCGTAGCAATAGAGTTCTTATGATTCTTGAACGCGATATCGCATCTCATTTCTATGTTTCATGGTACGATATAATATGATTTGCGAAGTGCTATGTATTCCTCGTCTACACTTCAAATGATGTAAATGCGACACTTCTTTGCAAGGAAATAGCGTTTGCAGATGTCTACGTATCGTAGCAATAGAGTTCTTATGATTCTTAAACGCTATATCGCATCTCATTTCTATGTTTCATGGTAAGTACAATATGATTTGCGTAGTGTTATGTATTCCTCGTCTACACTTCAAATGATGTAAATGCGACACTTCTCTTGCAAGGGAATAGCGTTTGCAGATGTCTACGTATCGTAGCATAGAGTTCCTATGATTCTTGAAACGCGATATCGCATCCATTTCTATGTTTCATGGTACGATATAATATGATTTGCGAAGTGCTATGTATTCCTCGTCTACACTTCAAATGAATGTAAATGCGACACTTCTTTGCAAGGAATAGCGTTTGCAGATGTCTACGTATCGTAGCAATAGAGTTCTTATGATTCTTAAAACGCGATATCGCATCACATTTCTATGTTTCATGGTAAGATATAATATGATTTGCGGAGTGTTATGTATTCCTCGTCTACACTTCAAATGAATGTGAATGCGACACTTCCTCGCTAGGAAATAGCGTTTGCAGATGTCTACGTATCGTAGCAGTAGAGTTCTAATGCTTCTTAAAACGCAATATCGCATCTCATTTCTATGTTTCATGATAAGATATAATATGATTTGCGAAGTGTTATGTATTCCTCGTCTACACATCAAATGAATGTAAATGCGACACTTCTTTGCCAGGAAATAGCGTTTGCAGATGTCTACGTATCGTAGCAATAGAGTTCTTATGATTCTTAGAACGCTATATCGCATCTCATTTCTATGTTTCATGGTAAGATATAATATGATTTGCGAAGTGTTATGTATTCCTCGTCTACACTTCAAATGAATGTGAATGCGACACTTCCTCGCTAGGAAATAGCGTTTTGCAGATGTCTACGTATCGTAGCAATGGATTTCTGATGCTTCTTAAAACGCGATATCGCATCTCAGTTCTATGTTTCATGGTAAGATATAATATGATTTGCGAATGTGTTATGTATTCCTCGTTCTACACATCAAATGGATGTAAATGCGACACTTCTTTGCAAGGAAATAGCGTTTGCAGATGTATACGTATCGTTGCAATAGAGTTCTTATGATTCTTAAAACGCGATATCGCATCACATTTCTATGTTTCATGGTAAGATATAATATGATCTGCGGAGTGTTATGTATTCCTCGTCTACACTTCAATGAATGTAAATGCGACACTCTTTGCAAGGAAATAGCGTTTGCAGATGTCTACGTATCGTTGCAATAGAGTTCTTATGATTCTTAAAACGCTATATCGCATCTCATTTCTATGTTTCATGGTAAGATATAATATGATTTGCGTAGTATTATGTATTCTCGTCTACACTTCAAATGAATGTAAATGCGACACTTCTCTGCAAGGGAATAGCGTTTGCAGATGTCTACGTATCGTAGCAATAGAGTTCTTATGATTCTTGAAACGCGATATCGCATCTCATTTCTATGTTTCATGGTAAGATATAATATGATTTGCGAAGTGTTATGTATTCCTCGCCTACACTTCAAATGAATGTAAATGCGACACTTCTTTGCAAGGAAATAGCGTTTGCAGATGTCTACGTATCGTTGCAATAGAGTTCTTATGATTCTTAAAACGCTATATCGCATCTCATTTCTATGTTTCATGGTAAGATATAATATGATTTGCGTAGTGTTATGTATTCCTCGTCTACACTTCAAATGAATGTAAATGCGACACTTCTCTGCAAGGGAATAGCGTTTGCAGATGTCTACGTATCGTAGCAATAGAGTTCTTATGAATCTTGGAACGCGATATCGCATCTCATTTCTATGTTTCATGGTACGATATAATATGATTTGCGAAGTGCTATGTATTCCTCGTCTACACTTCAAATGAATGTAAATGCGACTCTTCTTTGCAAGGAAATAGCGTTTGCAGATGTCTACGTATCGTAGCAATAGAGTTCTTATGATTCTTAAAACGCGATATCGCATCTCATTTCTATGTTTCATGGTAAGATATAATATGATTTGCGAAGTGTTATGTATTCCTCGTCTACACTTCAAATGAATGTAAATGCGACACTTCCTTGCAAGGAAATAGCGTTTGCAGATGTCTACGTATCGTAGCAATAGTGTTCTTATGATTCTTAAAACGCGATATCGCATCTCATTTCTATGTTTCATGGTAAGATATAATATGATTTGCGAAGTGTTATGTATTCCTCGTCTACACATCAAATGAATGTAAATGCGACACTTCTTTGCAAGGAAATAGCGTTTGCAGATGTCTACGTATCGTAGCAATAGAGTTCTTATGATTCTTAAAACGCGATATCGCATCTCATTTCTATGTTTCATGGTAAGATATAATATGATTTGCGAAGTGTTATGTATTCCTCGTCTACACATCAAATGAATGTAAATGCGACACTTCCTTGCAAGGAAATAGCGTTTGCAGATGTCTACGTATCGTAGCAATAGAGTTCTAATGCTTCTTAAAACGCGATATCGCATCTCATTTCTATGTTTCATGGTAAGATATAATATGATTTGCGAAGTGTCATGTATTCCTCGTCTACACTTCAAATGAATGTAAATGCGACACTTCCTTGCAAGGAAATAGCGTTTGCAGATGTCTACGTATCGTAGCAATAGAGTTCTAATGCTTCTTAAAACGCGATATCGCATCTCATTTCTATGTTTCATGGTAAGATATAATATGATTTGCGAAGTGTTATGTATTCCTCGTCTACACTTCAAATGAATGTAAATGCGACACTTCCTTGCAAGGAAATAGCGTTTGCAAATGTCTACCTATCGTAGCAGTAGTGTTCTAATGCTTCTTAAAACGCGATATCGCATCTCATTTCTATGTTTCATGATAAGATATAATATGATTTGCGAAGTGTCATGCATTCCTCGTCTACACTTCAAATGAATGTAAATGCGGCACTTCCTTGCAAGGAAATAGCGTTTGCAGATGTCTACGTATCGTAGCAATAGAGTTCTAATGCTTCTTAAATCGCGATATCGCATCTCATTTCTATGTTTCATGGTAAGATATAATATGATTTGCGAAGTGTTCTGTATTCCTCTTCTACACTTCAAATGAGTGTAAATGCGACACTTCCTTGCAAGGAAATAGCGTTTGCAAATGTCTACCTATCGTAGCAATAGTGTTCTAATGCTTCTTAAAACGCGATATCGCATCTCATTTCTATGTTTCATGATAAGATATAATATGATTTGCGAAGTGTCATGTATTCCTCGTCTACACTTCAAATGAATGTAAATGCGACACTTCCTTGCAAGGAAATAGCGTTTGCAAATGTCTACCTATCGTAGCAATAGTGTTCTAATGCTTCTTAAAACGCGATATCGCATCTCATTTCTATGTTTCATGATAAGATATAATATGATTTGCCAAATATCATGTATTCCTCGTCTACACTTCAAATGAATGTAAATGCGACACTTCCTTGCAAGGAAATAGCGTTTGCAGATGTCTACGTATCGTAGCAATAGAGTTCTAATGCTTCTTAAAACGCGATATCGCATCTCATTTCTATGTTTCATGGTAAGATATAATATGATTTGCGAAGTGTTATGTATTCCTCGTCTACACTTCAAATGAATGTAAATGCGACACTTCCTTGCTAGGAAATAGCGTCTGCAGATGTCTAGGTATCGTAGCAATAGAGTTCTAATGCTCCTTAAAACGCGATATCGCATCTCATTTCTATGTTTCATGGTAAGATATAATATGACTTGCGAAGTGTTATGTATTCCTCGTCTACACTTCAAATGAATGTAAATGCGACACTTCCTTGCTAGGAAATAGCGTCTGCAGATGTCTAGGTATCGTAGCAATAGAGTTCTAATGCTTCTTAAAACGCGATATCGCATCTCATTTCTATGTTTCATGGTAAGATATAATATGATTTGCGAAGTGTTATGTATTCCTCGTCTACACTTCAAATGAATGTAAATGCGACACTTCCTTGCAAGGAAATAGCGTTTGCAGATGTCTACGTATCGTAGCAATAGAGTTCTTATGATTCTTAAAACGCGATATCGCATCTCATTTCTATGTTTCATGGTAAGATATAATATGATTTGCGAAGTGTTATGTATTCCTCGTCTACACATCAAATGAATGTAAATGCGACACTTCCTTGCAAGGAAATAGCGTTTGCAGATGTCTACGTATCGTAGCAATAGAGTTCTAATGCTTCTTAAAACGCGATATCGCATCTCATTTCTATGTTTCATGGTAAGATATAATATGATTTGCGAAGTGTCATGTATTCCTCGTCTACACTTCAAATGAATGTAAATGCGACACTTCCTTGCAAGGAAATAGCGTTTGCAGATGTCTACGTATCGTAGCAATAGAGTTCTAATGCTTCTTAAAACGCGATATCGCATCTCATTTCTATGTTTCATGGTAAGATATAATATGATTTGCGAAGTGTTATGTATTCCTCGTCTACACTTCAAATGAATGTAAATGCGACACTTCCTTGCAAGGAAATAGCGTTTGCAAATGTCTACCTATCGTAGCAATAGTGTTCTAATGCTTCTTAAAACGCGATATCGCATCTCATTTCTATGTTTCATGATAAGATATAATATGATTTGCGAAGTGTCATGCATTCCTCGTCTACACTTCAAATGAATGTAAATGCGGCACTTCCTTGCAAGGAAATAGCGTTTGCAGATGTCTACGTATCGTAGCAATAGAGTTCTAATGCTTCTTAAATCGCGATATCGCATCTCATTTCTATGTTTCATGGTAAGATATAATATGATTTGCGAAGTGTTCTGTATTCCTCTTCTACACTTCAAATGAGTGTAAATGCGACACTTCCTTGCAAGGAAATAGCGTTTGCAAATGTCTACCTATCGTAGCAATAGTGTTCTAATGCTTCTTAAAACGCGATATCGCATCTCATTTCTATGTTTCATGATAAGATATAATATGATTTGCGAAGTGTCATGTATTCCTCGTCTACACTTCAAATGAATGTAAATGCGACACTTCCTTGCAAGGAAATAGCGTTTGCAAATGTCTACCTATCGTAGCAATAGTGTTCTAATGCTTCTTAAAACGCGATATCGCATCTCATTTCTATGTTTCATGATAAGATATAATATGATTTGCCAAGTGTCATGTATTCCTCGTCTACACTTCAAATGAATGTAAATGCGACACTTCCTTGCAAGGAAATAGCGTTTGCAGATGTCTACGTATCGTAGCAATAGAGTTCTAATGATTCTTAAAACGCGATATCGCATCTCATTTCTATGTTTCATGGAAAGATATAATATGATTTGCGAAGTGTTATGTATTCCTCGTCTACACATCAAATGAATGTAAATGCGACACTTCTTTGCAAGGAAGTAGCGTTTGCAGATGTCTACGTATCGTAGCAATAGAGTTCTTATGATTCTTAAAACGCGATATCGCATCTCATTTCTATGTTTCATGGTAAGATATAATATGATTTGCGAAGTGTTATGTATTCCTCGTCTACACTTCAAATGAATGTAAATGCGACACTTCCTTGCTAGGAAATAGCGTCTGCAGATGTCTAGGTATCGTAGCAATAGAGTTCTAATGCTTCTTAAAACGCGATATCGCATCTCATTTCTATGTTTCATGGTAAGATATAATATGATTTGCGAAGTGTTATGTACTCCTCGTCTACACTTCAAATGAATGTAAATGCGACACTTCCTTGCAAGGAAATAGCGTTTGCAAATTTCTACGTATCGTAGCAATAGAGTTCTAATGCTTCTTAAAACGCGATATCGCATCTCATTTCTATGTTTCATGGTAAGATATAATATGATTTGCGAAGTGTTATGTTTTCCCCTTCTACACTTCAAATGAATGTGAATGCGACACTTTCTCGCTAGGAAATAGCGTTTGCAGATGCCTACGTATCGTAGCAATAGATTTTTAATGCTTCTTAAAACGCGAGATCGCATCCCATGTCTATGTTTCATGGTAAGGTATAAAATGATTTGCGAAGTGTTTTGTATTCCTCGTCTACACTTCAAATGAATGTAAATGCGACACTTCCTTGCTAGGAAATAGCGTCTGCAGATGTCTAGGTATCGTAGCAATAGAGTTCTAATGCTTCTTAAAACGCGATATCGCATCTCATTTCTATGTTTCATGGTAAGATATAATATGATTTGCGAAGTGTTATGCATTCCTCGTCTACACTTCAAATGAATGTAAATGCGACACTTCCTTGCAAGGAAATAGCGTTTGCAAATGTCTACGTATCGTAGCAATTGAGTTCTAATGCTTCTTAAAACGCGATATCGCATCTCATTTCTATGTTTCATGGTAAGATATAATATGACTTGCGAAGTGTTATGTATTCCTCGTCTACACTTCAAATGAATGTAAATGCGACACTTCCTTGCTAGGAAATAGCGTCTGCAGATGTCTAGGTATCGTAGCAATAGAGTTCTAATGCTTCTTAAAACGCGATATCGCATCTCATTTCTATGTTTCATGGTAAGATATAATATGATTTGCGAAGTGTTATGTACTCCTCGTCTACACTTCAAATGAATGTAAATGCGACACTTCCTTGCAAGGAAATAGCGTTTGCAAATTTCTACGTATCGTAGCAATAGAGTTCTAATGCTTCTTAAAACGCGATATCGCATCTCATTTCTATGTTTCATGGTAAGATATAATATGATTTGCGAAGTGTTATGTTTTCCCCTTCTACACTTCAAATGAATGTGAATGCGACACTTTCTCGCTAGGAAATAGCGTTTGCAGATGCCTACGTATCGTAGCAATAGATTTTTAATGCTTCTTAAAACGCGAGATCGCATCCCATGTCTATGTTTCATGGTAAGGTATAAAATGATTTGCGAAGTGTTATGTATTCCTCGTCTACACTTCAAATGAATGTAAATGCGACACTTCCTTGCTAGGAAATAGCGTCTGCAGATGTCTAGGTATCGTAGCAATAGAGTTCTAATGCTTCTTAAAACGCGATATCGCATCTCATTTCTATGTTTCATGGTAAGATATAATATGATTTGCGAAGTGTTATGCATTCCTCGTCTACACTTCAAATGAATGTAAATGCGACACTTCCTTGCAAGGAAATAGCGTTTGCAAATGTCTACGTATCGTAGCAATTGAGTTCTAATGCTTCTTAAAACGCGATATCGCATCTCATTTCTATGTTTCATGGTAAGATATAATATGACTTGCGAAGTGTTATGTATTCCTCGTCTACACTTCAAATGAATGTAAATGCGACACTTCCTTGCTAGGAAATAGCGTCTGCAGATGTCTAGGTATCGTAGAAATAGAGTTCTAATGCTTCTTAAAACGCGATATCGCATCTCATTTCTATGTTTCATGGTAAGATATAATATGATTTGCGAAGTGTTATGTATTCCTCGCCTACTCTTCAAATGAATGTAAATGCGACACTTCCTTGCAAGGAAATAGCGTTTGCAAATGTCTACCTATCGTAGCAATAGTGTTCTAATGCTTCTTAAAACGCGATATCGCATCTCATTTCTATGTTTCATGATAAGATATAATATGATTTGCAAAGTGTCATGTATTCCTCGTCTACACTTCAAATGAATGTAAATGCGACACTTCCTTGAAAGGAAATAGCGTTTGCAGATGTCTACGTATCGTAGCAATAGAGTTCTAATGCTTCTTAGAACGCGATATCGCATCTCATTTCTATGTTTCATGGTAAGATATAATATGATTTGCGAAGTGTTATGTATTCCTCGTCTGCACATCAACTGAATGTAAATGCGACACTTCCTTGCAAGGAAATAGCGTTTGCAAATGTCTAACTATCGTAGCAATAGTGTTCTAATGCTTCTTAAAACGCGATGTCGCATCTCATTTCTATGTTTCATGATAAGATATAATATGATTTGCGAAGTGTCATGTATTCCTCGTCTACACTTCAAATGAATGTAAATGCGACACTTCCTTGCAAGGAAATAGCGTTTGCAGATGTCTACGTATCGTAGCAATAGAGTTCTAATGCTTCTTAAAACGCGATATCGCATCTCATTTCTATGTTTCATGGTAAGACATAATATGATTTGAGAAGTGTTATGTATTCCTCGTCTACACATCAACTGAATGTAAATGCGACACTTCCTTGCAAGGAAATAGCGCTTGCAGATGTCTACGTATCGTAGCAATAGAGTTCTTATGATTCTTAAAACGCGATATCGCATCTCATTTCTATGTTTCATGATAAGATATAATATGATTTGCGAAGTGTCATGTATTCCTCGTCTACACTTCAAATGAATGTAAATGCGACACTTCCTTGCAAGGAAATAGCGTTTGCAGATGTCTACGTATCGTAGCAATAGAGTTCTAATGCTTCTTAGAACGCGATATCGCATCTCATTTCTATGTTTCATGGTAAGATATAATATGATTTGCGAAGTGTTATGTATTCCTCGTCTACACATCAACTGAATGTAAATGCGACACTTCCATGCAAGGAAATAGCGTTTGCAAGTGTCTACCTATCGTAGCAATAGTGTTCTAATGCTTCTTAAAACGCGATATCGCATCTCATTTCTATGTTTCATGGTAAGATATAATATTAATTGCGAAGTGTTATGTATTCCTCGTCTACAAATCAAATGAATGTAAATGCGACACTTCCTTGCAAGGAAATAGCGTTTGCAGATGTCTACGTATCGAAGCAATAGAGTTCAAATGCTTCTTAAAACGAGATATTGCATCTCATATCTATGTTTCATGATAAGATATAATATTCATTGCGAAGAGTTATGCATTCCACGTCCACGATTCAAATGAATGTAAATGCGACACTTCCTTGCAAGGAAATAGCGTTTGCAGATGTCTACGTATCGTAGCAATAGAGTTCTTATGATTCTTAAAACGCGATATCGCATCTCATTTCTATGTTTCATGATAAGATATAATATTCATTGTGAAGTGTTATGCTTTCCTCGTCTACGATACAAATGAATGTAAATGCGACACTTCTTTGCAAGGAAATAGCGTTTGCAGATGTCTACGTATCGTAGCAATAGTGTTCTTATGATTCTTAAAACGCGATATCGCATCTCATTTCTATGTTTCATGGAAAGATATAATATGATTTGCGAAGTGTTATGTATTCCTCGTCTACACTTCAAATGAATGTAAATGCGACACTTCCTTGCTAGGAAATAGCGTCTGCAGATGTCTAGGTATCGTAGAAATGGAGTTCTAATGCTTCTTAAAACGCGATATCGCATCTCATTTCTATGTTTCATGGTATGATATAATATGATTTGCGAAGTGTTATGTATTCCTCGCCTACACTTCAAATGAATGTAAATGCGACACTTCCTTGCAAGGAAATAGCGTTTGCAAATGTCTACCTATCGTAGCAATAGAGTTCTAATGCTTCTTAAAACGCGATATCGCATCTCATTTCTATGTTTCATGATCAGATATAATATGATTTGCAAAGTGTCATGTATTCCTCGTCTACACTTCAAATGAATGTAAATGCGACACTTCCTTGCAAGGAAATAGCGTTTGCAGATGTCTACGTATCGTAGCAATAGAGTTCTAATGCTTCTTAGAACGCGATATCGCATCTCATTTCTATGTTTCATGGTAAGATATAATATGACTTGCGAAGTGTTATGTATTCCTCGTCTACACTTCAAATGAATGTAAATGCGACACTTCCTTGCTAGGAAATAGCGTCTGCAGATGTCTAGGTATCGTAGCAATAGTGTTCTAATGCTTCTTAAAACGCGATATCGCATCTCATTTCTATGTTTCATGGTAAGATATAATATGATTTGCGTAGTGTTATGTACTCCTCGTCTACACTTCAAATGAATGTAAATGCGACACTTCCTTGCAAGGAAATAGCGTTTGCAAATTTCTACGTATCGTAGCAATAGAGTTCTAATGCTTCTTAAAACGCGATATCGCATCTCATTTCTATGTTTCATGGTAAGATATAATATGATTTGCGAAGTGTTATGTTTTCCTCTTCTACACTTCAAATGAATGTGAATGCGACACTTTCTCGCTAGGAAATAGCGTTTGCAGATGCCTACGTATCGTAGCAATAGATTTTTAATGCTTCTTAAAACGCGAGATCGCATCCCATGTCTATGTTTCATGGTAAGGTATAAAATGATTTGCGAAGTGTTATGTATTCCTCGTCTACACTTCAAATGAATGTAAATGCGACACTTCCTTGCTAGGAAATAGCGTCTGCGGATGTCTAGGTATCGTAGCAATAGAGTTCTAATGCTTCTTAAAACGCGATATCGCATCTCATTTCTATGTTTCATGGTAAGATATAATCCGATTTGCGAAGTGTTATGCATTCCTCGTCTACACTTCAAATGAATGTAAATGCGACACTTCCTTGCAAGGAAATAGCGTTTGCAAATGTCTACGTATCGTAGCAATTGAGTTCTAATGCTTCTTAAAACGCGATATCGCATCTCATTTCTATGTTTCATGGTAAGATATAATATGACTTGCGAAGTGTTATGTATTCCTCGTCTACACTTCAAATGAATGTAAATGCGACACTTCCTTGCTAGGAAATAGCGTCTGCAGATATCTAGGTATCGTAGAAATAGAGTTCTAATGCTTCTTAAAACGCGATATCGCATCTCATTTCTATGTTTCATGGTAAGATATAATATGATTTGCGAAGTGTTATGTATTCCTCGCCTACTCTTCAAATGAATGTAAATGCGACACTTCCTTGCAAGGAAATAGCGTTTGCAAATGTCTACCTATCGTAGCAATAGTGTTCTAATGCTTCTTAAAACGCGATATCGCATCTCATTTCTATGTTTCATGATAAGATATAATATGATTTGCAAAGTGTCATGTATTCCTCGTCTACACTTCAAATGAATGTAAATGCGACACTTCCTTGCAAGGAAATAGCGTTTGCAGATGTCTACGTATCGTAGCAATAGAGTTCTAATGCTTCTTACAACGCGATATCGCATCTCATTTCTATGTTTCATGGTAAGATATAATATGATTTGCGAAGTGTTATGTATTCCTCGTCTACACATCAACTGAATGTAAATGCGACACTTCCTTGCAAGGAAATAGCGTTTGCAAATGTCTACCTATCGTAGCAATAGTGTTCTAATGCTTCTTAAAACGCGATGTCGCATTTCATTTCTATGTTTCATGATAAGATATAATATGATTTGCGAAGTGTCATGTATTCCTCGTCTACACTTCAAATGAATGTAAATGCGACACTTCCTTGCAAGGAAATAGCGTTTGCAGATGTCTACGTATCGTAGCAATAGAGTTCTAATGCTTCTTAAAACGCGATATCGCATCTCATTTCTATGTTTCATGGCAAGACATAATATGATTTGAGAAGTGTTATGTATTCCTCGTCTACACATCAACTGAATGTAAATGCGACACTTCCTTGCAAGGAAATAGCGCTTGCAGATGTCTACGTATCGTAGCAATAGAGTTCTTATGATTCTTAAAACGCGATATCGCATCTCATTTCTATGTTTCATGATAAGATATAATATGATTTGCGAAGTGTCATGTATTCCTCGTCTACACTTCAAATGAATGTAAATGCGACACTTCCTTGCAAGGAAATAGCGTTTGCAGATGTCTACGTATCGTAGCAATAGAGTTCTAATGCTTCTTAGAACGCGATATCGCATCTCATTTCTATGTTTCATGGTAAGATATAATATGATTTGCGAAGTGTTATGTATTCCTCGCCTACACATCAACTGAATGTAAATGCGACACTTCCATGCAAGGAAATAGCGTTTGCAAGTGTCTACCTATCGTAGCAATAGTGTTCTAATGCTTCTTAAAACGCGATATCGCATCTTATTTCTATGTTTCATGGTAAGATATAATATTAATTGCGAAGTGTTATGTATTCCTCGTCTACAAATCAAATGAATGTAAATGCGACACTTCCTTGCAAGGAAATAGCGTTTGCAGATGTCTACGTATCGAAGCAATAGAGTTCAAATGCTTCTTAAAACGAGATATTGCATCTCATATCTATGTTTCATGATAAGATATAATATTCATTGCGAAGAGTTATGCATTCCTCGTCCACGATTCAAATGAATGTAAATGCGACACACCTCCTTGCAAGGAAATAGCGTTTGCAGATGTCTACGTATCGTAGCAATAGAGTTCTTATGATTCTTAAAACGCGATATCGCATCTCATTTCTATGTTTCATGATAAGATATAATATTCATTGTGAAGTGTTATGCATTCCTCGTCTACGATTCAAATGAATGTAAATGCGACACTTCTTTGCAAGGAAATAGCGTTTGCAGATGTCTACGTATCGTAGCAATAGTGTTCTTATGATTCTTAAAACGCGATATCGCATCTCATTTCTATGTTTCATGGAAAGATATAATATGATTTGCGAAGTGTTATGTATTCCTCGTCTACACTTCAAATGAATGTAAATGCGACACTTCCTTGCTAGGAAATAGCGTCTGCAGATGTCTAGGTATCGTAGAAATAGAGTTCTAATGCTTCTTAAAACGCGATATCGCATCTCATTTCTATGTTTCATGGTAAGATATAATATGATTTGCGAAGTGTTATGTATTCCTCGCCTACACTTCAAATGAATGTAAATGCGACACTTCCTTGCAAGGAAATAGCGTTTGCAAGTGTCTACCTATCGTAGCAATAGTGTTCTAATGCTTCTTAAAACGCGATGTCGCATCTCATTTCTATGTTTCATGATAAGATATAATATGATTTGCGAAGTGTCATGTATTCCTCGTCTACACTTCAAATGAATGTAAATGCGACACTTCCTTGCAAGGAAATAGCGTTTGCAGATGTCTACGTATCGTAGCAATAGAGTTCTAATGCTTCTTAGAACGCGATATCGCATCTCATTTCTATGTTTCATGGTAAGATATAATATGATTTGCGAAGTGTTATGTATTCCTCGTCTACACATCAACTGAATGTAAATGCGACACTTCCATGCAAGGAAATAGCGTTTGCAAGTGTCTACCTATCGTAGCAATAGTGTTCTAATGCTTCTTAAAACGCGATATAGCATCTCATTTCTATGTTTCATGGTAAGATATAATATTAATTGCGAAGTGTTATGTATTCCTCGTCTACAAATCAAATGAATGTAAATGCGACACTTCCTTGCAAGGAAATAGCGTTTGCAGATGTCTACGTATCGAAGCAATAGAGTTCAAATGCTTCTTAAAACGAGATATTGCATCTCATATCTATGTTTCATGATAAGATATAATATTCATTGCGAAGAGTTATGCATTCCTCGTCCACGATTCAAATGAATGTAAATGCGACACTTCCTTGCAAGGAAATAGCGTTTGCAGATGTCTACGTATCGTAGCAATAGAGTTCTTATGATTCTTAAAACGCGATATCGCATCTCATTTCTATGTTTCATGATAAGATATAATATTCATTGTGAAGTGTTATGCATTCCTCGTCTACGATTCAAATGAATGTAAATGCGACACTTCTTTGCAAGGAAATAGCGTTTGCAGATGTCTACGTATCGTAGCAATAGTGTTCTTATGATTCTTAAACGCGATATCGCATCTCATTTCTATGTTTCATGGAAAGATATAATATGATTTGCGAAGTGTTATGTATTCCTCGTCTACACTTCAAATGAATGTAAATGCGACACTTCCTTGCTAGGAAATAGCGTCTGCAGATGTCTAGGTATCGTAGAAATAGAGTTCTAATGCTTCTTAAAACGCGATATCGCATCTCATTTCTATGTTTCATGGTAAGATATAATATGATTTGCGAAGTGTTATGTATTCCTCGCCTACACTTCAAATGAATGTAAATGCGACACTTCCTTGCAAGGAAATAGCGTTTGCAAATGTCTACCTATCGTAGCAATAGTGTTCTAATGCTTCTTAAAACGCGATATCGCATCTCATTTCTATGTTTCATGATCAGATATAATATGATTTGCAAAGTGTCATGTATTCCTCGTCTACACTTCAAATGAATGTAAATGCGACACTTCCTTGCAAGGAAATAGCGTTTGCAGATGTCTACGTATCGTAGCAATAGAGTTCTAATGCTTCTTAGAACGCGATATCGCATCTCATTTCTATGTTTCATGGTAAGATATAATATGATTTGCGAAGTGTTATGTATTCCTCGTCTACAAATCAACTGAATGTAAATGCGACACTTCCTTGCAAGGAAATAGCGTTTGCAAATGTCTACCTATCGTAGCAATAGTGTTCTAATGCTTCTTAAAACGCGATGTCGCATCTCATTTCTATGTTTCATGATAAGATATAATATGATTTGCGAAGTGTCATGTATTCCTCGTCTACACTTCAAATGAATGTAAATGCGACACTTCCTTGCAAGGAAATAGCGTTTGCAGATGTCTACGTATCGTAGCAATAGAGTTCTAATGCTTCTTAAAACGCGATATCGCATCTCATTTCTATGTTTCATGGTAAGACATAATATGATTTGAGAAGTGTTATGTATTCCTCGTCTACACATCAACTGAATGTAAATGCGACACTTCCTTGCAAGGAAATAGCGCTTGCAGATGTCTACGTATCGTAGCAATAGAGTTCTTATGATTCTTAAAACGCGATATCGCATCTCATTTCTATGTTTCATGATAAGATATAATATGATTTGCGAAGTGTCATGTATTCCTCGTCTACACTTCAAATGAATGTAAATGCGACACTTCCTTGCAAGGAAATAGCGTTTGCAGATGTCTACGTATCGTAGCAATAGAGTTCTAATGCTTCTTAGAACGCGATATCGCATCTCATTTCTATGTTTCATGGTAAGATATAATATGATTTGCGAAGTGTTATGTATTCCTCGTCTACACAACAACTGAATGTAAATGCGACACTTCCCTGCAAGGAAATAGCGTTTGCAAGTGTCTACCTATCGTAGCAATAGTGTTCTAATGCTTCTTAAAACGCGATATCGCATCTCATTTCTATGTTTCATGGTAAGATATAATATTAATTGCGAAGTGTTATGTATTCCTCGTCTACAAATCAAATGAATGTAAATGCGACACTTCCTTGCAAGGAAATAGCGTTTGCAGATGTCTACGTATCGAAGCAATAGAGTTCAAATGCTTCTTAAAACGAGATATTGCATCTCATATCTATGTTTCATGATAAGATATAATATTCATTGCGAAGAGTTATGCATTCCTCGTCCACGATTCAAATGAATGTAAATGCGACACTTCCTTGCAAGGAAATAGCGTTTGCAGATGTCTACGTATCGTAGCAATAGAGTTCTTATGATTCTTAAAACGCGATATCGCATCTCATTTCTATGTTTCATGTTAAGATATAATATTCATTGTGAAGTGTTATGCATTCCTCGTCTACGATTCAAATGAATGTAAATGCGACACTTCTTTGCAAGGAAATAGCGTTTGCAGATGTCTACGTATCGTAGCAATAGTGTTCTTATGATTCTTAAAACGCGATATCGCATCTCATTTCTATGTTTCATGGAAAGATATAATATGATTTGCGAAGTGTTATGTATTCCTCGTCTACACATCAAATGAATGTAAATGCGACACTTCTTTGCAAGGAAGTAGCGTTTGCAGATGTCTACGTATCGTAGCAATAGAGTTCTTATGATTCTTAAAACGCGATATCGCATCTCATTTCTATGTTTCATGATAAGATATAATATGATTTGCGAAGTGTCATGTATTCCTCGTCTACACTTCAAATGAATGTAAATGCGACACTTCCTTGCTAGGAAATAGCGTCTGCAGATGTCTAGGTATCGTAGAAATAGAGTTCTAATGCTTCTTAAAACGCGATATCGCATCTCATTTCTATGTTTCATGGTAAGATATAATATGATTTGCGAAGTGTTATGTATTCCTCGCCTACACTTCAAATGAATGTAAATGCGACACTTCCTTGCAAGGAAATAGCGTTTGCAAATGTCTACGTATCGTAGCAATAGAGTTCTAATGCTTCTTAAAACGCGATATCGCATCTCATTTCTATGTTTCATGGTAAGACATAATATGATTTGAGAAGTGTTATGTATTCCTCGTCTACACATCAACTGAATGTAAATGCGACACTTCCTTGCAAGGAAATAGCGCTTGCAGATGTCTACGTATCGTAGCAATAGAGTTCTTATGATTCTTAAAACGCGATATCGCATCTCATTTCTATGTTTCATGATAAGATATAATATGATTTGCGAAGTGTCATGTATTCCTCGTCTACACTTCAAATGAATGTAAATGCGACACTTCCTTGCAAGGAAATAGCGTTTGCAGATGTCTACGTATCGTAGCAATAGAGTTCTAATGCTTCTTAGAACGCGATATCGCATCTCATTTCTATGTTTCATGGTAAGATATAATATGATTTGCGAAGTGTTATGTATTCCTCGTCTACACATCAACTGAATGTAAATGCGACACTTCCTTGCAAGGAAATAGCGTTTGCAAGTGTCTACCTATCGTAGCAATAGTGTTCTAATGCTTCTTAAAACGCGATATCGCATCTCATTTCTATGTTTCATGGTAAGATATAATATTAATTGCGAAGTGTTATGTATTCCTCGTCTACAAATCAAATGAATGTAAATGCGACACTTCCTTGCAAGGAAATAGCGTTTGCAGATGTCTACGTATCGAAGCAATAGAGTTCAAATGCTTCTTAAAACGAGATATTGCATCTCATATCTATGTTTCATGATAAGATATAATATTCATTGCGAAGAGTTATGCATTCCTCGTCCACGATTCAAATGAATGTAAATGCGACACTTCCTTGCAAGGAAATAGCGTTTGCAGATGTCTACGTATCGTAGCAATAGAGTTCTTATGATTCTTAAAACGCGATATCGCATCTCATTTCTATGTTTCATGGTAAGATATAATATGATTTGCGAAGTGTCATGTATTCCTCGTCTACACTTCAAATGAATGTAAATGCGACACTTCCTTGCAAGGAAATAGCGTTTGCAGATGTCTACGTATCGTAGCAATGGATTTCTAATGCTTCTTAAAAGGCGATATCGCATCTCATTTCTACGTTTCATGGTAAGGTATAATATGATTTGCAAAGTGTTATGTATTCCTCGTCTACACTTCAAATGAATGTAAATGAGACACTTCTTTGCAAGGAAATAGCGTTTGCAGATGTCTACGTATCGTTGCAATAGAGTTCTTATGATTCTTAAAACGCGATATCGCATCTCATTTCTATGTTTCATGGTAAGATATAATATCATTTGCGGAGTGTTATGTACTCCTCGTCTACACTTCAAATGAATGTAAATGCGACACTTCCTTGCAAGGAAATAGCGTTTGCAAATGTCTACCTATCGTAGCAGTAGTGTTCTAATACTTCTTAGAACGCGATGTCGCATCTCATTTCTATGTTTCATGGTAAGATATAATATGATTTGCGAACTGCTATGTATTCCTCGTCTACACTTCAAATGAATGTAAATGCGACACTTTCTTGCAAGGAAATAGCGTTTGCAGATGTCTACGTATCGTTGCAATAGAGTTCTTATGATTCTTAAAACGCGATATAGCATCTCATTTCTATGTTTCATGGTAAGATATAATATCATTTGCGGAGTGTTTTGTACTCCTCGTCTACACTTCAAATGAATGTAAATGCGACACTTCCTTGCAAGGAAATAGCGTTTGCAAATGTCTACCTATCGTAGCAGTAGTGTTCTAATACTTCTTAAAACGCGATATCGCATCTCATTTCTATGTTTCATGGTAAGATATAATATGATTTGCGAAGTGTTATGTATTCCTCGTCTACACTTCAAATGAATGTAAATACGACACTTTCTTGCAAGGAAATAGCGTTTGCAGATGTCTACGTATCGAAGCAATAGAGTTCAAATGCTTCTTAAAACGAGATATTGCATCTCATACCTATGTTTCATGGTAAGATATAATATGATTTGCGAAGTGTCATGTATTCCTCGTCTACACTTCAAATGAATGTAAATGCGACACTTCCTTGCAAGGAAATAGCGTTTGCGGATGTCTACGTATCGTAGCAATGGATTTCTAATGCTTCTTAAAAGGCGATATCGCATCTCATTTCTATGTTTCATGGTAAGGTATAATATGATTTGCGAAGTGTTATGTATTCCTCGTCTACACTTCAAATGAATGTAAATGCGACACTTCTTTGCAAGGAAATAGCGTTTGCAGATGTCTACGTATCGTTGCAATAGAGTTCTTATGATTCTTAAAACGCGATATCGCATCTCATTTCTATGTTTCATGGTAAGATATAATATCATTTGCGGAGTGTTATGTACTCCTCGTCTACACTTCAAATGAATGTAAATGCGACTCTTCCTTGCAAGGAAATAGCGTTTGCAAATGTCTACCTATCGTAGCAGTAGTGTTCTAATACTTCTTAAAACGCGATATCGCATCTCATTTCTATGTTTCATGGTAAGATATAATATGATTTGCGAAGTGTTATGTATTCCTCGTCTACACTTCAAATGAATGTAAATGCGACACTTTCTTGCAAGGAAATAGCGTTTGCAGATGTCTAGGTATCGTAGCATTGGATTTCTGATGCTTCTTAAAACGAGATATTGCATCTCATATCTATGTTTCATGATAAGATATAATATTCATTGCGAAGTGTTATGCATTCCTCGTCTACGATTCAAATGAATGAAAATGCGACACTTCCTTGCAAGGAAATAGCGTTTGCAGATGTCTACGTATCGTAGCAATAGAGTTCTAATGCTTCTTAAAACGCGATATCGCACCTCATTTCTATGTTTCATGGTAAGATATAATATGATTTGCGATGTATTATGTATTCCTCGTCTACACATCAAATGAATGTAAATACGACACTTTCTTGCAAGGAAATAGCGTTTGCAGATGTCTACGTATCGAAGCAATAGAGTTCAAATGCTTCTTAAAACGAGATATTGCATCTCATACCTATGTTTCATGGTAAGATATAATATGATTTGCGAAGTGTCATGTATTCCTCGTCTACACTTCAAATGAATGTAAATGCGACACTTCCTTGCAAGGAAATAGCGTTTGCAGATGTCTACGTATCGTAGCAATAGAGTTCTAATGCTTCTTAAAACGCGATATCGCATCTTATTTCTATGTTTCATGGTAAGATATAATATGATTTGCGAAGTGTTATGTATTCCTCGTCTACACATCAACTGAATGTAAATGCGACACTTCCTTGCAAGGAAATAGCGCTTGCAGATGTCTACGTATCGTAGCAATAGTGTTCTTATGATTCTTAAAACGCGATATCGCATCTCATTTCTATGTTTCATGGTAAGATATAACATGATTTGCGAAGTGTCATGTATTCCTCGTCTACACTTCAAATGAATGTAAATGCGACACTTCCTTGCAAGGAAATAGCGTTTGCAGATGTCTACGTATCGTAGCAATGGATTTCTAATGCTTCTTAAAAGGCGATATCGCATCTCATTTCTATGTTTCATGGTAAGGTATAATATGATTTGCGAAGTGTTATGTATTCCTCGTCTACACTTCAAATGAATGTAAATGCGACACTTCTTTGCAAGGAAATAGCGTTTGCAGATGTCTACGTATCGTAGCAATAGAGTTCTAATGCTTCTTAAAACGCGATATCGCATCTCATTTCCATGTTTCATGGTAAGATATAATATGATTTGCGAAGTGTTATGTATTCCTCGTCTACACTTCAAATGAATGTAAATGCGACACTTTCTTGCAAGGAAATAGCGTTTGCAGATGTCTACGTATCGTAGCATTGGATTTCTGATGCTTCTTAAAACGAGATATTGCATCTCATATCTATGTTTCATGATAAGATATAATATTCATTGCGAAGTGTTATGCATTCCTCGTCTACGATTCAAATGAATGAAAATGCGACACTTCCTTGCAAGGAAATAGCGTTTGCAAGTGTCTACCTATCGTAGCAATAGTGTTCTAATGCTTCTTAAAACGCGATATCGCATCTCATTTCTATGTTTCATGGTAAGATATAATATTAATTGCGAAGTGTTATGTATTCCTCGTCTACAAATCAAATGAATGTAAATGCGACACTTCCTTGCAAGGAAATAGCGTTTGCAGATGTCTACGTATCGAAGCAATAGAGTTCAAATGCTTCTTAAAACGAGATATTGCATCTCATATCTATGTTTCATGATAAGATATAATATTCATTGCGAAGAGTTATGCATTCCTCGTCCACGATTCAAATGAATGTAAATGCGACACTTCCTTGCAAGGAAATAGCGTTTGCAGATGTCTACGTATCGTAGCAATAGAGTTCTTATGATTCTTAAAACGCGATATCGCATCTCATTTCTATGTTTCATGGTAAGATATAATATGATTTGCGAAGTGTCATGTATTCCTCGTCTACACTTCAAATGAATGTAAATGCGACACTTCCTTGCAAGGAAATAGCGTTTGCAGATGTCTACGTATCGTAGCAATGGATTTCTAATGCTTCTTAAAAGGCGATATCGCATCTCATTTCTACGTTTCATGGTAAGGTATAATATGATTTGCAAAGTGTTATGTATTCCTCGTCTACACTTCAAATGAATGTAAATGAGACACTTCTTTGCAAGGAAATAGCGTTTGCAGATGTCTACGTATCGTTGCAATAGAGTTCTTATGATTCTTAAAACGCGATATCGCATCTCATTTCTATGTTTCATGGTAAGATATAATATCATTTGCGGAGTGTTATGTACTCCTCGTCTACACTTCAAATGAATGTAAATGCGACACTTCCTTGCAAGGAAATAGCGTTTGCAAATGTCTACCTATCGTAGCAGTAGTGTTCTAATACTTCTTAGAACGCGATGTCGCATCTCATTTCTATGTTTCATGGTAAGATATAATATGATTTGCGAACTGTTATGTATTCCTCGTCTACACTTCAAATGAATGTAAATGCGACACTTTCTTGCAAGGAAATAGCGTTTGCAGATGTCTACGTATCGATGCAATAGAGTTCAAATGCTTCTTAAAACGAGATATTGCATCCCATATCTATGTTTCATGATAAGATATAATATTCATTGCGAAGTGTTATGCATTCCTCGTCTACGATTCAAATGAAAGAAAATGCGACACTTCCTTGCAAGGAAATAGCGTTTGCAGATGTCTACGTATCGTAGCAATAGAGTTCTAATGCTTCTTAAAACGCGATATCGCATCTCATTTCTATGTTTCATGGTAAGATATAATATGATTTGCGAAGTGTTATGTATTCCTCGTCTACACATCAAATGAATGTAAATGCGACACTTTCTTGCAAGGAAATAGCGTTTGCAGATGTCTACGTATCGTTGCAATAGAGTTCTTATGATTCTTAAAACGCGATATAGCATCTCATTTCTATGTTTCATGGTAAGATATAATATCATTTGCGGAGTGTTTTGTACTCCTCGTCTACACTTCAAATGAATGTAAATGCGACACTTCCTTGCAAGGAAATAGCGTTTGCAAATGTCTACCTATCGTAGCAGTAGTGTTCTAATACTTCTTAAAACGCGATATCGCATCTCATTTCTATGTTTCATGGTAAGATATAATATGATTTGCGAAGTGTTATGTATTCCTCGTCTACACTTCAAATGAATGTAAATGCGACACTTTCTTGCAAGGAAATAGCGCTTGCAGATGTCTACGTATCGTAGCATTGGATTTCTCATGCTTCTTAAAATGAGATATTGCATCTCATATCTATGTTTCATGATAAGATATAATATTCATTGCGAAGTGTTATGCATTCCTCGTCTACGATTCAAATGAATGAAAATGCGACACTTCCTTGCAAGGAAATAGCGTTTGCAGATGTCTACGTATCGTAGCAATAGAGTTCTAATGCTTCTTAGAACGCCATATCGCATCTCATTTCTATGTTTCATGGTAAGATATAATATGATTTGCGAAGTGTTATGTATTCCTCGTCTACACATCAAATGAATGTAAATACGACACTTTCTTGCAAGGAAATAGCGTTTGCAGATGTCTACGTATCGAAGCAATAGAGTTCAAATGCTTCTTAAAACGAGATATTGCATCTCATACCTATGTTTCATGGTAAGATATAATATGATTTGCGAAGTGTCATGTATTCCTCGTCTACACTTCAAATGAATGTAAATGCGACACTTCCTTGCAAGGAAATAGCGTTTGCGGATGTCTACGTATCGTAGCAATGGATTTCTAATGCTTCTTAAAAGGCGATATCGCATCTCATTTCTATTTTTCATGGTAAGGTATAATATGATTTGCGAAGTGTTATGTATTCCTCGTCTACACTTCAAATGAATGTAAATGCGACACTTCTTTGCAAGGAAATAGCGTTTGCAGATGTCTACGTATCGTTGCAATAGAGTTCTTATGATTCTTAAAACGCGATATCGCATCTCATTTCTATGTTTCATGGTAAGATATAATATCATTTGCGGAGTGTTATGTACTCCTCGTCTACACTTCAAATGAATGTAAATGCGACTCTTCCTTGCAAGGAAATAGCGTTTGCAAATGTCTACCTATCGTAGCAGTAGTGTTCTAATACTTCTTAAAACGCGATATCGCATCTCATTTCTATGTTTCATGGTAAGATATAATATGATTTGCGATGTATTATGTATTCCTCGTCTACACATCAAATGAATGTAAATACGACACTTTCTTGCAAGGAAATAGCGCTTGCAGATGTCTACGTATCGTAGCATTGGATTTCTCATGCTTCTTAAAATGAGATATTGCATCTCATATCTATGTTTCATGATAAGATATAATATTCATTGCGAAGTGTTATGCATTCCTCGTCTACGATTCAAATGAATGAAAATGCGACACTTCCTTGCAAGGAAATAGCGTTTGCAGATGTCTACGTATCGTAGCAATAGAGTTCTAATGCTTCTTAGAACGCCATATCGCATCTCATTTCTATGTTTCATGGTAAGATATAATATGATTTGCGAAGTGTTATGTATTCCTCGTCTACACATCAAATGAATGTAAATACGACACTTTCTTGCAAGGAAATAGCGTTTGCAGATGTCTACGTATCGAAGCAATAGAGTTCAAATGCTTCTTAAAACGAGATATTGCATCTCATACCTATGTTTCATGGTAAGATATAATATGATTTGCGAAGTGTCATGTATTCCTCGTCTACACTTCAAATGAATGTAAATGCGACACTTCCTTGCAAGGAAATAGCGTTTGCGGATGTCTACGTATCGTAGCAATGGATTTCTAATGCTTCTTAAAAGGCGATATCGCATCTCATTTCTATGTTTCATGGTAAGGTATAATATGATTTGCGAAGTGTTATGTATTCCTCGTCTACACTTCAAATGAATGTAAATGCGACACTTCTTTGCAAGGAAATAGCGTTTGCAGATGTCTACGTATCGTTGCAATAGAGTTCTTATGATTCTTAAAACGCGATATCGCATCTCATTTCTATGTTTCATGGTAAGATATAATATCATTTGCGGAGTGTTATGTACTCCTCGTCTACACTTCAAATGAATGTAAATGCGACTCTTCCTTGCAAGGAAATAGCGTTTGCAAATGTCTACCTATCGTAGCAGTAGTGTTCTAATACTTCTTAAAACGCGATATCGCATCTCATTTCTATGTTTCATGGTAAGATATAATATGATTTGCGAAGTGTTATGTATTCCTCGTCTACACTTCAAATGAATGTAAATGCGACACTTTATTGCAAGGAAATAGCGTTTGCAGATGTCTAGGTATCGTAGCATTGGATTTCTGATGCTTCTTAAAACGAGATATTGCATCTCATATCTATGTTTCATGATAAGATATAATATTCATTGCGAAGTGTTATGCATTCCTCGTCTACGATTCAAATGAATGAAAATGCGACACTTCCTTGCAAGGAAATAGCGTTTGCAGATGTCTACGTATCGTAGCAATAGAGTTCTAATGCTTCTTAAAACGCGATATCGCACCTCATTTCTATGTTTCATGGTAAGATATAATATGATTTGCGATGTATTATGTATTCCTCGTCTACACATCAAATGAATGTAAATACGACACTTTCTTGCAAGGAAATAGCGTTTGCAGATGTCTACGTATCGAAGCAATAGTGTTCAAATGCTTCTTAAAACGAGATATTGCATCTCATACCTATGTTTCATGGTAAGATATAATATGATTTGCGAAGTGTCATGTATTCCTCGTCTACACTTCAAATGAATGTAAATGCGACACTTCCTTGCAAGGAAATAGCGTTTGCAGATGTCTACGTATCGTAGCAATAGAGTTCTAATGCTTCTTAAAACGCGATATCGCATCTTATTTCTATGTTTCATGGTAAGATATAATATGATTTGCGAAGTGTTATGTATTCCTCGTCTACACATCAACTGAATGTAAATGCGACACTTCCTTGCAAGGAAATAGCGCTTGCAGATGTCTACGTATCGTAGCAATAGTGTTCTTATGATTCTTAAAACGCGATATCGCATCTCATTTCTATGTTTCATGGTAAGATATAACATGATTTGCGAAGTGTCATGTATTCCTCGTCTACACTTCAAATGAATGTAAATGCGACACTTCCTTGCAAGGAAATAGCGTTTGCAGATGTCTACGTATCGTAGCAATGGATTTCTAATGCTTCTTAAAAGGCGATATCGCATCTCATTTCTATGTTTCATGGTAAGGTATAATATGATTTGCGAAGTGTTATGTATTCCTCGTCTACACTTCAAATGAATGTAAATGCGACACTTCTTTGCAAGGAAATAGCGTTTGCAGATGTCTACGTATCGTAGCAATAGAGTTCTAATGCTTCTTAAAACGCGGTATCGCATCTCATTTCTATGTTTCATGGTAAGATATAATATGATTTGCGAAGTGTTATGTATTCCTCGTCTACACTTCAAATGAATGTAAATGCGACACTTTCTTGCAAGGAAATAGCGTTTGCAGATGTCTACGTATCGTAGCATTGGATTTCTGATGCTTCTTAAAACGAGATATTGCATCTCATATCTATGTTTCATGATAAGATATAATATTCATTGCGAAGTGTTATGCATTCCTCGTCTACGATTCAAATGAATGAAAATGCGACACTTCCTTGCAAGGAAATAGCGTTTGCAGATGTCTACGTATCGTAGCAATAGAGTTCTAATGCTTCTTAAAACGCGATATCACATCTCATTTCTATGTTTCATGGTAAGATATAATATGATTTGCGAAGTGTTATGTATTCCTCGTCTACACTTCAAATGAATGTGAATGCGACACTTCCTCGCTAGGAAATAGCGTTTGCAGATGTCTGCGTATCGTAGCAGTAGAGTTCTAATGCTTCTTAAAACGCGATATCGCATCTCATTTCTATGTTTCATGGTAAGATATAATATGATTTGCGAAGTGTCATGTATTCCTCGTCTACACTTCAAATGAATGTAAATGCGACACTTCCTTGCAAGGAAATAGCGTTTGCAGATGTCTACGTATCGTAGCAATGGATTTCTAATGCTTCTTAAAAGGCGATATCGCATCTCATTTCTATGTTTCATGGTAAGGTATAATATGATTTGCGAAGTGTTATGTATTCCTCGTCTACACTTCAAATGAATGTAAATGCGACACTTCTTTGCAAGGAAATAGCGTTTGCAGATGTCTACGTATCGTAGCAATAGAGTTCTAATGCTTCTTAAAACGCGATATCGCATCTCATTTCTATGTTTCATGGTAAGATATAATATGATTTGCGAAGTGTTATGTATTCCTCGTCTACACATCAAATGAATGTAAATGCGACACTTTCTTGCAAGGAAATAGCGTTTGCAGATGTCTACGTATCGAAGCAATAGAGTTCAAATGCTTCTTAAAACGAGATATTGCATCTCATATCTATGTTTCATGATGAGATATAATATTCATTGCGAAGTGTTATGCATTCCTCGTCTACGATTCAAATGAATGAAAATGCGACACTTCCTTGCAAGGAAATAGCGTTTGCAGATGTCTACGTATCGAAGCAATAGAGTTCAAATGCTTCTTAAAACGAGATATTGCATCTCATATCTATGTTTCATGATAAGATATAATATTCATTGCGAAGTGTTATGCATTCCTCGTCTACGATTCAAATGAATGAAAATGCGACACTTCCTTGCAAGGAAATAGCGTTTGCAGATGTCTACGTATCGTAGCAATAGAGTTCTAATGCTTCTTAAAACGCGATATCGCATCTCATTTCTATGTTTCATGGTAAGATATAATATGATTTGCGAAGTGTTATGTATGCCTCGTCTACACTTCAAATGAATGTAAATGCGACACTTTCTTGCAAGGAAATAGCGTTTGCAGATGTCTACGTATCGTAGCATTGGATTTCTGATGCTTCTTAAAACGAGATATTGCATCTCATATCTATGTTTCATGATAAGATATAATATTCATTGCGAAGTGTTATGCATTCCTCGTCTACGATTCAAATGAATGAAAATGCGACACTTCCTTGCAAGGAAATAGCGTTTGCAGATGTCTACGTATCGTAGCAATAGAGTTCTAATGCTTCTTAAAACGCGATATCACATCTCATTTCTATGTTTCATGGTAAGATATAATATGATTTGCGAAGTGTTATGTATTCCTCGTCTACACTTCAAATGAATGTGAATGCGACACTTCCTCGCTAGGAAATAGCGTTTGCAGATGTCTGCGTATCGTAGCAGTAGAGTTCTAGTGCTTCTTAAAACGCGATATCGCATCTCATTTCTATGTTTCATGGTAAGATATAATATGATTTGCGAAGTGTCATGTATTCCTCGTCTACACTTCAAATGAATGTAAATGCGACACTTTCTTGCAAGGAAATAGCGTTTGCAGATGTCTACGTATCGTAGCAATGGATTTCTAATGCTTCTTAAAAGGCGATATCGCATCTCATTTCTATGTTTCATGGTAAGGTATAATATGATTTGCGAAGTGTTATGTATTCCTCGTCTACACTTCAATGAATGTAAATGCGACACTTCTTTGCAAGGAAATAGCGTTTGCAGATGTCTACGTATCGTAGCAATAGAGTTCTAATGCTTCTTAAAACGCGATATCGCATCTCATTTCTATGTTTCATGGTAAGATATAATATGATTTGCGAAGTGTTATGTATTCCTCGTCTACACATCAAATGAATGTAAATGCGACACTTTCTTGCAAGGAAATAGCGTTTGCAGATGTCTACGTATCGAAGCAATAGAGTTCAAATGCTTCTTAAAACGAGATATTGCATCTCATATCTATGTTTCATGATAAGATATAATATTCATTGCGAAGTGTTATGCATTCCTCGTCTACGATTCAAATGAATGAAAATGCGACACTTCCTTGCAAGGAAATAGCGTTTGCAGATGTCTACGTATCGTAGCAATAGAGTTCTAATGCTTCTTAGAACGCGATATCGCATCTCATTTCTATGTTTCATGGTAAGATATAATATGATTTGCGAAGTGTTATGTATTCCTCGTCTACACATCAAATGAATGTAAATACGACACTTTCTTGCAAGGAAATAGCGTTTGCAGATGTCTACGTATCGAAGCAATAGAGTTCAAATGCTTCTTAAAACGAGATATTGCATCTCATACCTATGTTTCATGGTAAGATATAATATGATTTGCGAAGTGTCATGTATTCCTCGTCTACACTTCAAATGAATGTAAATGCGACACTTTCTTGCAAGGAAATAGCGTTTGCAGATGTCTAGGTATCGTTGCAATAGAGTTCTTATGATTCTTAAAACGCGATATCGCATCTCATTTCTATGTTTCATGGTAAGATATAATATCATTTGCGGAGTGTTATGTACTCCTCGTCTACACTTCAAATGAATGTAAATGCGACTCTTCCTTGCAAGGAAATAGCGTTTGCAAATGTCTACCTATCGTAGCAGTAGTGTTCTAATACTTCTTAAAACGCGATATCGCATCTCATTTCTATGTTTCATGGTAAGATATAATATGATTTGCGAAGTGTTATGTATTCCTCGTCTACACTTCAAATGAATGTAAATGCGACACTTTCTTGCAAGGAAATAGCGTTTGCAGATGTCTAGGTATCGTAGCATTGGATTTCTGATGCTTCTTAAAACGAGATATTGCATCTCATATCTATGTTTCATGATAAGATATAATATTCATTTCGAAGTGTTATGCATTCCTCGTCTACGATTCAAATGAATGAAAATGCGACACTTCCTTGCAAGGAAATAGCGTTTGCAGATGTCTACGTATCGTAGCAATAGAGTTCTAATGCTTCTTAAAACGCGATATCGCACCTCATTTCGATGTTTCATGGTAAGATATAATATGATTTGCGATGTATTATGTATTCCTCGTCTACACATCAAATGAATGTAAATACGACACTTTCTTGCAAGGAAATAGCGTTTGCAGATGTCTACGTATCGAAGCAATAGAGTTCAAATGCTTCTTAAAACGAGATATTGCATCTCATACCTATGTTTCATGGTAAGATATAATATGATTTGCGAAGTGTCATGTATTCCTCGTCTACACTTCAAATGAATGTAAATGCGACACTTCCTTGCAAGGAAATAGCGTTTGCAGATGTCTACGTATCGTAGCAATAGAGTTCTAATGCTTCTTAAAACGCGATATCGCATCTCATTTCTATGTTTCATGGTAAGATATAATATGATTTGCGAAGTGTTATGTATTCCTCGTCTACACATCAACTGAATGTAAATGCGACACTTCCTTGCAAGGAAATTGCGCTTGCAGATGTCTACGTATCGTAGCAATAGTGTTCTTATGATTCTTAAAACGCGATATCGCATCTCATTTCTATGTTTCATGGTAAGATATAATATGATTTGCGAAGTGTCATGTATTCCTCGTCTACACTTCAAATGAATGTAAATGCGACACTTCCTTGCAAGGAAATAGCGTTTGCAGATGTCTACGTATCGTAGCAATGGATTTCTAATGCTTCTTAAAAGGCGATATCGCATCTCATTTCTATGTTTCATGGTAAGGTATAATATGATTTGCGAAGTGTTATGTATTCCTCGTCTACACTTCAAATGAATGTAAATGCGACACTTCTTTGCAAGGAAATAGCGTTTGCAGATGTCTACGTATCGTAGCAATAGAGTTCTAATGCTTCTTAAAACGCGATATCGCATCTCATTTCTATGTTTCATGGTAAGATATAATATGATTTGCGAAGTGTTATGTATTCCTCGTCTACACTTCAAATGAATGTAAATGCGACACTTTCTTGCAAGGAAATAGCGTTTGCAGATGTCTACGTATCGTAGCATTGGATTTCTGATGCTTCTTAAAACGAGATATTGCATCTCATATCTATGTTTCATGATAAGATATAATATTCATTGCGAAGTGTTATGCATTCCTCGTCTACGATTCAAATGAATGAAAATGCGACACTTCCATGCAAGGAAATAGCGTTTGCAGATGTCTACGTATCGTAGCAATAGAGTTCTAATGCTTCTTAAAACGCGTTATCACATCTCATTTCTATGTTTCATGGTAAGATATAATATGATTTGCGAAGTGTTATGTATTCCTCGTCTACACTTCAAATGAATGTGAATGCGACACTTCCTCGCTAGGAAATAGCGTTTGCAGATGTCTGCGTATCGTAGCAGTAGAGTTCTAATGCTTCTTAAAACGCGATATCGCATCTCATTTCTATGTTTCATGGTAAGATATAATATGATTTGCGAAGTGTCATGTATTCCTCGTCTACACTTCAAATGAATGTAAATGCGACACTTCCTTGCAAGGAAATAGCGTTTGCAGATGTCTACGTATCGTAGCAATGGATTTCTAATGCTTCTTAAAAGGCGATATCGCATCTCATTTCTATGTTTCATGGTAAGGTATAATATGATTTGCGAAGTGTTATGTATTCCTCGTCTACACTTCAAATGAATGTAAATGCGACACTTCTTTGCAAGGAAATAGCGTTTGCAGATGTCTACGTATCGTAGCAATAGAGTTCTAATGCTTCTTAAAACGCGATATCGCATCTCATTTCTATGTTTCATGGTAAGATATAATATGATTTGCGAAGTGTTATGTATTCCTCGTCTACACATCAAATGAATGCAAATGCAACACTTTCTTGCAAGGAAATAGCGTTTGCAGATGTCTACGTATCGAAGCAATAGAGTTCAAATGCTTCTTAAAACGAGATATTGCATCTCATATCTATGTTTCATGATAAGATATAATATTCATTGCGAAGTGTTATGCATTCCTCGTCTACGATTCAAATGAATGAAAATGCGACACTTCCTTGCAAGGAAATAGCGTTTGCAGATGTCTACGTATCGTAGCAATAGAGTTCTAATGCTTCTTAAAACGCGATATCGCATCTCATTTCTATGTTTCATGGTAAGGTATAATATGATTTGCGAAGTGTTATGTATTCCTCGTCTACACTTCAAATGAATGTAAATGCGACACTTCTTTGCAAGGAAATAGCGTTTGCAGATGTCTACGTATCGTAGCAATAGAGTTCTAATGCTTCTTAAAACGCGATATCGCATCTCATTTCTATGTTTCATGGTAAGATATAATATGATTTGCGAAGTGTTATGTATTCCTCGTCTACACATCAAATGAATGTAAATGCGACACTTTCTTGCAAGGAAATAGCGTTTGCAGATGTCTACGTATCGAAGCAATAGAGTTCAAATGCTTCTTAAAACGAGATATTGCATCTCATATCTATGTTTCATGATAAGATATAATATTCATTGCGAAGTGTTATGCATTCCTCGTCTACGATTCAAATGAATGAAAATGCGACACTTCCTTGCAAGGAAATAGCGTTTGCAGATGTCTACGTATCGTAGCAATAGAGTTCTAATGCTTCTTAAAACGCGATATCGCATCTCATTTCTATGTTTCATGGTAAGATAAAATATGATTTGCGAAGTGTTATGTATTCCTCGTCTACACATCAAATGAATGTAAATGCGACACTTTCTTGCAAGGAAATAGCGTTTGCAGATGTCTACGTATCGAAGCAATAGAGATCAAATGCTTCTTAAAACGAGATATTGCATCTCATACCTATGTTTCATGGTAAGATATAATATGATTTGCGAAGTGTCATGTATTCCTCGTCTACACTTCAAATGAATGTAAATGCGACACTTCCTTGCAAGGAAATAGCTTTTGCAGATGTCTACGTATCGTAGCAATGGATTTCTAATGCTTCTTAAAAGGCGATATCGCATCTCATTTCTATGTTTCATGGTAAGGTATAATATGATTTGCGAAGTGTTATGTATTCCTCGTCTACACTTCAAATGAATGTAAATGCGACACTTCTTTGCAAGGAAATAGCGTTTGCAGATGTCTACGTATCGTAGCAATAGAGTTCTAATGCTTCTTAAAACGCGATATCGCATCTCATTTCTATGTTTCATGGTAAGATATAATATGATTTGCGAAGTGTTATGTATTCCTCGTCTACACATCAAATGAATGTAAATGCGACACTTTCTTGCAAGGAAATAGCGTTTGCAGATGTCTACGTATCGAAGCAATAGAGTTCAAATGCTTCTTAAAACGAGATATTGCATCTCATATCTATGTTTCATGATAAGATATAATATTCATTGCGAAGTGTTATGCATTCCTCGTCTACGATTCAAATGAATGAAAATGCGACACTTCCTTGCAAGGAAATAGCGTTTGCAGATGTCTACGTATCGAAGCAATAGAGTTCAAATGCTTCTTAAAACGAGATATTGCATCTCATATCTATGTTTCATGATAAGATATAATATTCATTGCGAAGTGTTATGCATTCCTCGTCTACGATTCAAATGAATGAAAATGCGACACTTCCTTGCAAGGAAATAGCGTTTGCAGATGTCTACGTATCGTAGCAATAGAGTTCTAATGCTTCTTAAAACGCGATATCGCATCTCATTTCTATGTTTCATGGTAAGATATAATATGATTTGCGAAGTGTTATGTATTCCTCGTCTACACTTCAAATGAATGTAAATGCGACACTTTCTTGCAAGGAAATAGCGTTTGCAGATGTCTACGTATCGTAGCATTGGATTTCTGATGCTTCTTAAAATGAGATATTGCATCTCATATCTATGTTTCATGATAAGATATAATATTCATTGCGAAGTGTTATGCATTCCTCGTCTACGATTCAAATGAATGAAAATGCGACACTTCCTTGCAAGGAAATAGCGTTTGCAGATGTCTACGTATCGTAGCAATAGAGTTCTAATGCTTCTTAGAACGCGATATCGCATCTCATTTCTATGTTTCATGGTAAGATATAATATGATTTGCGAAGTGTTATGTATTCCTCGTCTACACATCAAATGAATGTAAATACGACACTTTCTTGCAAGGAAATAGCGTTTGCAGATGTCTACGTATCGAAGCAATAGAGTTCAAATGCTTCTTAAAACGAGATATTGCATCTCATACCTATGTTTCATGGTAAGATATAATATGATTTGCGAAGTGTCATGTATTCCTCGTCTACACTTCAAATGAATGTAAATGCGACACTTTCTTGCAAGGAAATAGCGTTTGCAGATGTCTAGGTATCGTTGCAATAGAGTTCTTATGATTCTTAAAACGCGATATCGCATCTCATTTCTATGTTTCATGGTAAGATATAATATCATTTGCGGAGTGTTATGTACTCCTCGTCTACACTTCAAATGAATGTAAATGCGACTCTTCCTTGCAAGGAAATAGCGTTTGCAAATGTCTACCTATCGTAGCAGTAGTGTTCTAATACTTCTTAAAACGCGATATCGCATCTCATTTCTATGTTTCATGGTAAGATATAATATGATTTGCGAAGTGTTATGTATTCCTCGTCTACACTTCAAATGAATGTAAATGCGACACTTTCTTGCAAGGAAATAGCGTTTGCAGATGTCTAGGTATCGTAGCATTGGATTTCTGATGCTTCTTAAAACGAGATATTGCATCTCATATCTATGTTTCATGATAAGATATAATATTCATTGCGAAGTGTTATGCATTCCTCGTCTACGATTCAAATGAATGAAAATGCGACACTTCCTTGCAAGGAAATAGCGTTTGCAGATGTCTACGTATCGTAGCAATAGAGTTCTAATGCTTCTTAAAACGCGATATCGCACCTCATTTCGATGTTTCATGGTAAGATATAATATGATTTGCGATGTATTATGTATTCCTCGTCTACACATCAAATGAATGTAAATACGACACTTTCTTGCAAGGAAATAGCGTTTGCAGATGTCTACGTATCGAAGCAATAGAGTTCAAATGCTTCTTAAAACGAGATATTGCATCTCATACCTATGTTTCATGGTAAGATATAATATGATTTGCGAAGTGTCATGTATTCCTCGTCTACACTTCAAATGAATGTAAATGCGACACTTCCTTGCAAGGAAATAGCGTTTGCAGATGTCTACGTATCGTAGCAATAGAGTTCTAATGCTTCTTAAAACGCGATATCGCATCTCATTTCTATGTTTCATGGTAAGATATAATATGATTTGCGAAGTGTTATGTATTCCTCGTCTACACATCAACTGAATGTAAATGCGACACTTCCTTGCAAGGAAATTGCGCTTGCAGATGTCTACGTATCGTAGCAATAGTGTTCTTATGATTCTTAAAACGCGATATCGCATCTCATTTCTATGTTTCATGGTAAGATATAATATGATTTGCGAAGTGTCATGTATTCCTCGTCTACACTTCAAATGAATGTAAATGCGACACTTCCTTGCAAGGAAATAGCGTTTGCAGATGTCTACGTATCGTAGCAATGGATTTCTAATGCTTCTTAAAAGGCGATATCGCATCTCATTTCTATGTTTCATGGTAAGGTATAATATGATTTGCGAAGTGTTATGTATTCCTCGTCTACACTTCAAATGAATGTAAATGCGACACTTCTTTGCAAGGAAATAGCGTTTGCAGATGTCTACGTATCGTAGCAATAGAGTTCTAATGCTTCTTAAAACGCGATATCGCATCTCATTTCTATGTTTCATGGTAAGATATAATATGATTTGCGAAGTGTTATGTATTCCTCGTCTACACATCAAATGAATGCAAATGCAACACTTTCTTGCAAGGAAATAGCGTTTGCAGATGTCTACGTATCGAAGCAATAGAGTTCAAATGCTTCTTAAAACGAGATATTGCATCTCATATCTATGTTTCATGATAAGATATAATATTCATTGCGAAGTGTTATGCATTCCTCGTCTACGATTCAAATGAATGAAAATGCGACACTTCCTTGCAAGGAAATAGCGTTTGCAGATGTCTACGTATCGTAGCAATAGAGTTCTAATGCTTCTTAAAACGCGATATCGCATCTCATTTCTATGTTTCATGGTAAGGTATAATATGATTTGCGAAGTGTTATGTATTCCTCGTCTACACTTCAAATGAATGTAAATGCGACACTTCTTTGCAAGGAAATAGCGTTTGCAGATGTCTACGTATCGTAGCAATAGAGTTCTAATGCTTCTTAAAGCGCGATATCGCATCTCATTTCTATGTTTCATGGTAAGATATAATATGATTTGCGAAGTGTTATGTATTCCTCGTCTACACATCAAATGAATGTAAATGCGACACTTTCTTGCAAGGAAATAGCGTTTGCAGATGTCTACGTATCGAAGCAATAGAGTTCAAATGCTTCTTAAAACGAGATATTGCATCTCATATCTATGTTTCATGATAAGATATAATATTCATTGCGAAGTGTTATGCATTCCTCGTCTACGATTCAAATGAATGAAAATGCGACACTTCCTTGCAAGGAAATAGCGTTTGCAGATGTCTACGTATCGTAGCAATAGAGTTCTAATGCTTCTTAAAACGCGATATCGCATCTCATTTCTATGTTTCATGGTAAGATAAAATATGATTTGCGAAGTGTTATGTATTCCTCGTCTACACATCAAATGAATGTAAATGCGACACTTTCTTGCAAGGAAATAGCGTTTGCAGATGTCTACGTATCGAAGCAATAGAGATCAAATGCTTCTTAAAACGAGATATTGCATCTCATACCTATGTTTCATGGTAAGATATAATATGATTTGCGAAGTGTCATGTATTCCTCGTCTACACTTCAAATGAATGTAAATGCGACACTTCCTTGCAAGGAAATAGCTTTTGCAGATGTCTACGTATCGTAGCAATGGATTTCTGATGCTTCTTAAAAGGCGATATCGCATTTCATTTCTATGTTTCGTGGTAAGGTATAATATGATTTGCGAAGTGTTATGTATTCCTCGTCTACACTTCAAATGAATGTAAATGCGACACATCCTTGCAAGGAAATAGCGTTTGCAGATGTCTACGTATCGAAGCAATAGAGATCAAATGCTTCTTAAAACGAGATATTGCATCTCATACCTATGATTCATGGTAAGATATAATATGATTTGCGAAGTGTCATGTATTCCTCGTCTACACTTCAAATGAATGTAAATGCGACACTTCTTTGCAAGGAAATAGCGTTTGCAGATGTCTACGTATCGTAGCAATAGAGTTCTAATGCTTCTTAAAACGCGATATCGCATCTCATTTCTATGTTTCATGGTAAGATATAATATGATTTGCGAAGTGTTATGTATTCCTCGTCTACACATCAAATGAATGCAAATGCAACACTTTCTTGCAAGGAAATAGCGTTTGCAGATGTCTACGTATCGAAGCAATAGAGTTCAAATGCTTCTTAAAACGAGATATTGCATCTCATATCTATGTTTCATGATAAGATATAATATTCATTGCGAAGTGTTATGCATTCCTCGTCTACGATTCAAATGAATGAAAATGCGACACTTCCTTGCAAGGAAATAGCGTTTGCAGATGTCTACGTATCGTAGCAATAGAGTTCTAATGCTTCTTAAAACGCGATATCGCATCTCATTTCTATGTTTCATGGTAAGGTATAATATGATTTGCGAAGTGTTATGTATTCCTCGTCTACACTTCAAATGAATGTAAATGCGACACTTCTTTGCAAGGAAATAGCGTTTGCAGATGTCTACGTATCGTAGCAATAGATTTCTAATGCTTCTTAAAGCGCGATATCGCATCTCATTTCTATGTTTCATGGTAAGATATAATATGATTTGCGAAGTGTTATGTATTCCTCGTCTACACATCAAATGAATGTAAATGCGACACTTTCTTGCAAGGAAATAGCGTTTGCAGATGTCTACGTATCGAAGCAATAGAGTTCAAATGCTTCTTAAAACGAGATATTGCATCTCATATCTATGTTTCATGATAAGATATAATATTCATTGCGAAGTGTTATGCATTCCTCGTCTACGATTCAAATGAATGAAAATGCGACACTTCCTTGCAAGGAAATAGCGTTTGCAGATGTCTACGTATCGTAGCAATAGAGTTCTAATGCTTCTTAAAACGCGATATCGCATCTCATTTCTATGTTTCATGGTAAGATAAAATATGATTTGCGAAGTGTTATGTATTCCTCGTCTACACATCAAATGAATGTAAATGCGACACTTTCTTGCAAGGAAATAGCGTTTGCAGATGTCTACGTATCGAAGCAATAGAGATCAAATGCTTCTTAAAACGAGATATTGCATCTCATACCTATGTTTCATGGTAAGATATAATATGATTTGCGAAGTGTCATGTATTCCTCGTCTACACTTCAAATGAATGTAAATGCGACACTTCCTTGCAAGGAAATAGCTTTTGCAGATGTCTACGTATCGTAGCAATGGATTTCTGATGCTTCTTAAAAGGCGATATCGCATTTCATTTCTATGTTTCGTGGTAAGGTATAATATGATTTGCGAAGTGTTATGTATTCCTCGTCTACACTTCAAATGAATGTAAATGCGACACATCCTTGCAAGGAAATAGCGTTTGCAGATGTCTACGTATCGTAGCAATAGAGTTCTTATGATTCTTAAAATGCGATATCGCATCCCATTTCTATGTTTCATGGTAAGATATAATATGATTTGCGAAGTGTTATGTATTCATCGTCTACACTTCAAATGAATGTAAATGCGATACTTTCTTGCAAGGAAATAGCGTTTGCAGATGTCTACGTATCGTAGCAATGGATTTCTGATGCTTCTTAAAGCGCGATATCGCATCTCATTTCTATGTTTCATGGTAAGATATAATATGATTTGCGAAATGTCATGTATTCCTCGTCCACACTTCAAATGAATGTAAATGCGACACTACCTTGCAAGGAAATAGCGTTTGCAGATGTCTACGTATCGTAGCAATAGAGTTCCAATGCTTCTTAATACGCGATATCGCATCTCATTTCTATGTTTCATGGTAAGATATAATATGATTTGCGAAGTGTTATGTATTCCTCGTCTACACTTCAAATGAATGTGAATGCGACACTTCCTCGCTAGGAAATAGCGTTTGCAGATGTCTGCGTATCGTAGCAGTAGAGTTCTAATGCTTCTTAAAACGCGATATCGCATCTCATTTCTATGTTTCATGGTAAGATATAATATGATTTGCGAAGTGTTATGTATTCCTCGTCTACACTTCAAATGAATGTAAATGCGACACTTCTTTGCAAGGATATAGCGTTTGCAGATGTCTACGTATCGTAGCAATAGAGTTCTAATGCTTCTTAAAACGCGATATCGCATCTCATTTCTATGTTTCATGGTAAGATATAATATGATTTGCGAAGTGTTATGTATTCCTCGTCTACACATCAAATGAATGTAAATGCGACACTTTCTTGCAAGGAAATAGCGTTTGCAGATGTCTACGTATCGAAGCAATAGAGTTCAAATGCTTCTTAAAACGAGATATTGCATCTCATATCTATGTTTCATGATAAGATATAATATTCATTGCGAAGTGTTATGCATTCCTCGTCTACGATTCAAATGAATGAAAATGCGACACTTCCTTGCAAGGAAATAGCGTTTGCAGATGTCTACGTATCGTAGCAATAGAGTTCTAATGCTTCTTAAAACGCGATATCGCATCTCATTTCTATGTTTCATGGTAAGATATAATATGATGTGCGAAGTGTTATGTATTCCTCGTCTACACATCAAATGAATGTAAATGCGACACTTTCTTGCAAGGAAATAGCGTTTGCAGATGTCTACGTATCGAAGCAATAGAGATCAAATGCTTCTTAAAACGAGATATTGCATCTCATACCTATGTTTCATGGTAAGATATAATATGATTTGCGAAGTGTCATGTATTCCTCGTCTACACTTCAAATGAATGTAAATGCGACAAATCCTTGCAAGGAAATAGCTTTTGCAGATGTCTACGTATCGTAGCAATGGATTTCTGATGCTTCTTAAAAGGCGATATCGCATTTCATTTCTATGTTTCATGGTAAGGTATAATATGATTTGCGAAGTGTTATGTATTCCTCGTCTACACTTCAAATGAATGTAAATGCGACACATCCTTGCAAGGAAATAGCGTTTGCAGATGTCTACGTATCGTAGCAATAGAGTTCTTATGATTCTTAAAATGCGATATCGCATCCCATTTCTATGTTTCATGGTAAGATATAATATGATTTGCGAAGTGTTATGTATTCATCGTCTACACTTCAAATGAATGTAAATGCGACACTTCCTTGCAAGGAAATAGCGTTTGCAGATGTCTACGTATCGTAGCAATAGAGTTCCAATGCTTCTTAAAACGCGATATCGCATCGCATTTCTATGTTTCATGGTAAGATATAATATGATTTGCGAAGTGTTATGTATTCCTCGTCTACACTTCAAACGAATGTGAATGTGACACTTCCTCGCTAGGAAATAGCGTTTGCAGATGTCTGCGTATCGTAGCAGTAGAGTTCTAATGCTTCTTAAAACGCGATATCGCATCTCATTTCTATGTTTCATGGTAAGGTATAATATGATTTGCGAAGTGTTATGTATTCCTCGTCTACACTTCAAATGAATGTAAATGCGATACTTTCTTGCAAGGAAATAGCGTTTGCAGATGTCTACGTATCGTAGCAATGGATTTCTGATGCTTCTTAAAGCGCGATATCGCATCTCATTTCTATGTTTCATGGTAAGATATAATATGATTTGCGAAATGTCATGTATTCCTCGTCCACACTTCAAATGATTGTAAATGCGACACTTCCTTGCAAGGAAATAGCGTTTGCAGATGTCTACGTATCGTAGCGATAGAGTTCTAATGATTCTTAAAAGGCGATATCGCATCTCATTTCTATGTTTCATGGTAAGATATAATATGATTTGCGAAGTGTTATGTATTCCTCGTCTACACTTCAAATGAATGTAAATGCGACACTTCCTTGCATGGAAATAGCGTCTGCAGATGTCTAGGTATCGTAGCAATAAAGTTCTAATGCTTCTTAAAACGCGATATCGCATCTCATTTCTATGTTTCATGGTAAGATATAATATGATTTGCGAAGTGTTATGTATTCCTCGTCTACACTTCAAATGAATGTAAATGCGACACATCCTTGCAAGGAAATAGCGTTTGCAGATGTCTACGTATCGTAGCAATGGATTTCTGATGCTCCTTAAAGCGCGATATCGCATCTCATTTCTATGTTTCATGGTAAGATATAATGTGATTTGCGAAATGTCATGTATTCCTCGTCCACACTTCAAATGAATGTAAATGCGACACTTCCTTGGAAGGAAATAGCGTTTGCAGATGTCTACGTATCGTAGCGATAGAGTTCTAATGATTCTTAAAAGGCGATATCGCATCTCATTTCTATGTTTCATGGTAAGATACAATATGATTTGCGAAGTGTTATGTATTCCTCGTCTACACTTCAAATGAATGTGAATGCGACACTTCCTCGCTAGGAAATAGCGTTTGCAGATGTCTAAGTATCGAAGCAATAGAGTTCAAATACTTCTTAAAACGAGATATTGCATCTCATATCTATGTTTCATGATAAGATATAATATTCATTGCGAACTGTTATGCATTCCTCGTCTACGATTCAAATGAATGTAAATGCGACACTTCCTTGCAAGAAAATAGCGTTTGCAGATATCTACGTATCGTAGCAATAGAGTTATAATGCTTCTTAAAACGCGATATCGCATCTCATTTCTATGTTTCATGGTAAGATATAATATGATTTGCGAAGTGTCATGTATTCCTCGTCTGCACTTCAAATGAATGTGAATGTGACACTTCCTCGCTAGGAAGTAGCGTTTGCAGATGTCTGCGTATCGTAGCAGTAGAGTTCTAATGCTTCTTAAAACGCGATATCGCATCTCATTTCTATGTTTCATGGTAAGATATAATATGATTTGCGAAGTGTTATGTATTCCTCGTCTACACATCAAATGAATGTAAATGCGACACTTTCTTGCAAGGAAATAGCGTTTGCAGATGTCTACGTGTCGAAGCAATAGAGTTCAAATGCTTCTTAAAACGAGATATTGCATCTCATATCTATGTTTCATGATAAGATATAATATTCATTGCGAAGTGTTATGCATTCCTCGTCTACGATTCAAATGAATGTAAGTGCGACACTTCCTTGCAAGGAAATAGCGTTTGCAGATGTCTACGTATCGTAGCAATAGAGTTCCAATGCTTCTTAATACGCGATATCGCATCTCATTTCTATGTTTCATGGTAAGATATAATATGATTTGCGAAGTGTTATGTATTCCTCGTCTACACATCAAATGAATGTAAATGCGACACTTTCTTGCAAGGAAATAGCGTTTGCAGATGTCTACGTGTCGAAGCAATAGAGTTCAAATGCTTCTTAAAACGAGATATTGCATCTCATATCTATGTTTCATGATAAGATATAATATTCATTGCGAAGTGTTATGCATTCCTCGTCTACGATTCAAATGAATGTAAGTGCGACACTTCCTTGCAAGGAAATAGCGTTTGCAGATGTCTACGTATCGAAGCAATAGAGATCAAATGCTTCTTAAAACGAGATATTGCATCTCATACCTATGTTTCATGGTAAGATATAATATGATTTGCGAAGTGTCATGTATTCCTCGTCTACACTTCAAATGAATGTAAATGCGACACTTCCTTGCAAGGAAATAGCTTTTGCAGATGTCTACGTATCGTAGCAATGGATTTCTGATGCTTCTTAAAAGGCGATATCGCATTTCATTTCTATGTTTCATGGTAAGTTATAATATGATTTGCGAAGTGTTATGTATTCCTCGTCTACACTTCAAATGAATGTAAATGCGACACATCCTTGCAAGGAAATAGCGTTTGCAGATGTCTACGTATCGTAGCAATAGAGTTCTTATGATTCTTAAAACGCGATATCGCATCCCATTTCTATGTTTCATGGTAAGATATAATATGATTTGCGAAGTGTTATGTATTCATCGTCTACACTTCAAATGAATTTAAATGCGACACTTCCTTGCAAGGAAATAGCGTTTGCAGATGTCTACGTATCGTAGCAATAGAGTTCCAATGCTTCTTAAAACGCGATATCGCATCGCATTTCTATGTTTCATGGTAGGATATAATATGATTTGCGAAATGTCATGTATTCCTCGTCCACACTTCAAATGATTGTAAATGCGACACTTCCTTGCAAGGAAATAGCGTTTGCAGATGTCTACGTATCGTAGCGATAGAGTTCTAATGATTCTTAAAAGGCGATATCGCATCTCATTTCTATGTTTCATGGTAAGATACAATATGATTTGCGAAGTGTTATGTATTCCTCGTCTACACTTCAAATGAATGTGAATGCGACACTTCCTCGCTAGGAAATAGCGTTTGCAGATGTCTACGTATCGAAACAATAGAGTTCAAATACTTCTTAAAACGAGATATTGCATCTCATATCTATGTTTCATGATAAGATATAATATTCATTGCGAACTGTTATGCATTCCTCGTCTATGATTCAAATGAATGTAAATGCGACACTTCCTTGCAAGAAAATAGCGTTTGCAGATGTCTACGTATCGTAGCAATAGAGTTATAATGCTTCTTAAAACGCGATATCGCATCTCATTTCTATGTTTCATGGTAAGATATAATATGATTTGCGAAGTGTCATGTATTCCTCGTCTGCACTTCAAATGAATGTGAATGTGACACTTCCTCGCTAGGAAATAGCGTTTGCAGATGTCTGCGTATCGTAGCAGTAGAGTTCTAATGCTTCTTAAAACGCGATATTGCATCTCATTTCTATGTTTCATGGTAAGATATAATATGATTTGCGAAGTGTTATGTATTCCTCGTCTACACATCAAATGAATGTAAATGCGACACTTTCTTGCAAGGAAATAGCGTTTGCAGATGTCTACGTGTCGAAGCAATAGAGTTCAAATGCTTCTTAAAACGAGATATTGCATCTCATATCTATGTTTCATGATAAGATATAATATTCATTGCGAAGTGTTATGCATTCCCCGTCTACGATTCAAATGAATGTAAGTGCGACACTTCCTTGCAAGGACATAGCGTTTGCAGATGTCTACGTATCGTAGCAATAGAGTTCCAATGCTTCTTAATACGCGATATCGCATCTCATATCTATGTTTCATGATAAGATATAATATTCATTGCGAAGTGTTATGCATTCCCCGTCTACGATTCAAATGAATGTAAGTGCGACACTTCCTTGCAAGGACATAGCGTTTGCAGATGTCTACGTATCGTAGCAATAGAGTTCCAATGCTTCTTAATACGCGATATCGCATCTCATTTCTATGTTTCATGGTAAGATATAATATGATTTGCGAAGTGTTATGTATTCCTCGTCTACACTTCAAATGAATGTAAATGCGACACTTCCTTGCAAGGAAATAGCGTCTGCAGATGTCTAGGTATCGTAGCAATAAAGTTCTAATGCTTCTTAAAACGCGATATCGCATCTCATTTCTATGTTTCATGGTAAGATATAATATGATTTGCGAAGTGTTATGTATTCCTCGTCTACACTTCAAATGAATGTAAATGCGACACTTCCTTGCAAGGAAATAGCGTTTGCAGATGTCTACATATCGTAGCAATAGAGTTCTAATGCTTCTTGAAACGCGATATCGTATCTCATTTCTATGTTTCATGGTAAGATATAATATGGTTTGCGAAGTGTTATGTATTCCTCGTCTACACATCAACTGAATGTAAATGCGACACTTCCTTGCAAGGAAATAGCGCTTGCAGATGTCTACGTCTCGCAGCAATAGAGTTCTTATGATTCTTAAAACGCGATATCGCATCTCATTTCTATGTTTCATGGTAAGATATAATATGATTTGCGAAGTGTTATGTATTCCTCGTCTACACTTCAAATGAATGTAAATGCGACACTTCTTTGCAAGGAAATAGCGTTTGCAGATGTCTACGTATCGCAGCAATAGAGTTCTAATGCTTCTTAAAACGCGATATCGCATCTCATTTCTATGTTTCATGGTAAGATATAATATGATTTGCGAAGTGTTATGTATTCCTCGTCTACACTTCAAATGAATGTAAATGCGACACTTTCTTGCAAGGAAATAGCGTTTGCAGATGTCTACGTATCGTAGCAATAGAGTTCTAATGCTTCTTAAAACGCGATATCGCATCTCATTTCTACGTTTCATGGTAAGATATAATATGATTTGCGAAGTGTTATGTATTCCTCGTCTACACATCAAATGAATGTAAATGCGACACTTTCTTGCAAGGAAATAGCGTTTGCAGATGTCTACGTATCGAAGCAATAGAGATCAAATGCTTCTTAAAACGAGATATTGCATCTCATACCTATGTTTCATGGTAAGATATAATATGATTTGCGAAGTGTCATGTATTCCTCGTCTACACTTCAAATGAATGTAAATGCGACACTTCCTTGCAAGGAAATAGGTTTTTCAGATGTCTACGTATCGTAGCAATGGATTTCTGATGCTTCTTAAAAGGCGATATCGCATTTCATTTCTATGTTTCATGGTAAGGTATAATATGATTTGCGAAGTGTTATGTATTCCTCGTCTACACTTCAAATGAATGTAAATGCGACACATCCTTGCAAGGAAATAGCGTTTGCAGATGTCTACGTATCGTAGCAATAGAGCTCTTATGATTCTTAAAATGCGATATCGCATCCCATTTCTATGTTTCATGGTAAGATATAATATGATTTGCGAAGTGTTATGTATTCATCGTCTACACTTCAAATGAATGTAAATGCGACACTTCCTTGCAAGGAAATAGCGTTTGCAGATGTCTACGTATCGTAGCAATAGAGTTCCAATGCTTCTTAAAACGCGATATCGCATCGCATTTCTATGTTTCATGGTAAGATATAATATGATTTGCGAAGTGTTATGTATTCCTCGTCTACACTTCAAACGAATGTGAATGTGACACTTCCTCGCTAGGAAATAGCGTTTGCAGATGTCTACGTATCGTAGCAATAGAGTTCTTATGATTCTTAAAATGCGATATCGCATCCCATTTCTATGTTTCATGGTAAGATGTAATATGATTTGCGAAGTGTTATGTATTCCTCGTCTACACTTCAAATGAATGTAAATGCGACACTTGCTTGCAAGGAAATAGCGTTTGCGGATGTCTACGTATCGAAGCAATAGTGTTCAAATGCTTCTTAAAACGAGATATTGCATCTCATATCTATGTTTCATGATAAGATATAATATTCAGTGCGAAGTGTTATGCATTCCTCGTCTACGATCCAAATGAATATAAATGCGACACTTCCTTGCAAGGAAATAGCGTTTGCAGATGTCTACGTATCGTAGCGATAGAGTTCTAATGATTCATAAAAGGCGATATCGCATCTCATTTCTATGTTTCATGGTAAGATACAATATGATTTGCGAAGTGTTATGCATTCCTCGTCTACGATTCAAATGAATGTAAGTGCGACACTTCCTTGCAAGGAAATAGCGTTTGCAGATGTCTACGTATCGTAGCAATAGAGTTCCAATGCTTCTTAATACGCGATATCGCATCTCATTTCTATGTTTCATGGTAAGATATAATATGATTTGCGAAGTGTTATGTATTCCTCGTCTACACTTCAAATGAATGTAAATGCGACACTTCCTTGCAAGGAAATAGCGTCTGCAGATGTCTACCTATCGTAGCAGTAGTGTTCTTATACTTCTTAGAACGCGATGTCGCATCTCATTTCTATGTTTCATGGTAAGATATAATATGATTTGCGAAGTGTTATGTATCCGTCTTCTACACTTCAAATGAATGTAAATGCCACACTTTCTTGCAAGGAAATAGCGTTTGCAGATGTCTACGTATCGTAGCAATGGATTTCTGATGCTTCTTAAAACGCGATATCGCTTGTCATTTCTATGTTTCATGGTAAGATATAATATGATTTGCGGAGTGTTATGTATTCCTCGTTTACACTTCAAATGAATGTAAATGCGACACTTCCTAGCAAGGAAATAGCGTTTGCAGATGTCTACGTATCGAAGCAATAGAGTTCAAGTGCTTCTTAAAACGAGATATTGCATCTCATATCTATGTTTCATGATAAGATATAATATTCATTGCGAAGTGTTATGCATTCCTCGTCTACGATTCAAATGAATGTAAATGCGACACTTCCTTGCAAGGAAATAGCGTTTGCAGATGTCTACGGATCGTAGCAATAGAGTTCTAATGCTTCTTAAAACGCGATATCGCACCTCATTTCTATGTTTCATGGTAAGATATAATACGATTTGCGAAGTGTTATGTATTCCTCGTCTGCACTTCAAATGAATGTGAATGCGACACTTCCTCGCTAGGAAATAGCGTTTGCAGATGTCTACGTATCGAAGCAATAGAGTTCAAATGCTTCTTAAAACGAGATATTGCATCTCGTATCTATGTTTCATGATAAAATATAATATTCATTGCGAAGTGTTATGCATTCCTCGTCTACGATTCAAATGGATGTAAATGCGACACTTCTTTGCAAGGAAATAGCGTTTGCAGATGTCTACGTATCGTTGCAATAGAGTTCTTATGATTCTTAAAACGCGGTATGGCATCTCATTTCTATGTTTCATGGTAAGATATAGTATGATTTGCGGAGTATTATGTATTCCTCGTCTACACTTCAAATGAATGTAAATGCGACACTTCCTTGCAAGGAAATAGCGTTTGCAGATGTCTACGTATCGTAGCAATAGAGTTCTAATGCTTCTTAAAACGAGATATTGCATCTCATATCTATGTTTCATGATAAGATATAATATTCATTGCTAAGTGTTATGCATTCCTCGTCTACGATTCAAATGAATGTAAATGCGACACTTCCTTGCAAGGAAATAGCATTTGCAGATGTCTACGTATCGTAGCAATAGAGTTCTTATGATTCTTAGAACGCTATATTGCATCTCATTTTTACGTTTCATGGTAAGATATAATATGATTTGCGAAGTGTCATGTATTCCTCGTCTACGATTCAAATGAATGTAATTGCGACACTTCCTTGCAAGGAAATAGCGTTTGCAGATGTCTACGTATCGAAGCAATAGAGTTCAAATGCTTCTTAAAACGAGATATTGCATTTCATATCTATGTTTCATGATAAGATGTAATATTCATTGCGAAGTGTTATGTATTCCTCGTCTACACTTCAAATGAATGTGGATGCGACACTTCCTCGCCAGGAAGTAGCGTTTGCAGATGTCTACGTATCGTAGCAGTTGAATTCTAATGCTTCTTAAAACGCGATATCGCATCTCATTTCTATGTTTCATGGTAAGATATAATATGATTTGCGAAATGTTATGTATTCCTCGTCTACACATCAAATGAATGTAAATGCGAGACTTCCTTGCAAAGAAATAGCGTTTGCAGATGTCTACGTATCGTAGCAATAGAGTTCTTATGATTCTTAAAACGCGATATCGCATCTCATTTCTATGTTTCATGGTAAGGTATAATATGATTTGCGAAGTGTTATGTATCCGTCGTCTACACTTCAAATGAATGTAAATGCGACACTTTCTTGCAAGGAAATAGCGTTTGCAGATGTCTACGTATCGTAGCAATGGATTTCTGATGCTTCTTAAAACGCGATATCGCATCTCATTTCTATGTTTCATGGTAAGATGTAATACGATTTGCGAAGTGTTATGTATTCCTCGTCTACACTTTACTCGTCTACGTGTCGTAGCAATAGATTTCTTATGATTCTTAGAACGCTATATTGCATCTCATTTTTACGTTTCTTGGTAAGATATAATATGATTTGCGAAGTGTTATGCACTCCTCGTCTACGATTCAAATGAATGTAAATGCGACACTTCCTTGCAAGGAAATAGCGCTTGCAGATGTCTACGTATCGTAGCAATAGAGTTCTTATGATTCCTAGAACGCTATATTGCATCTCATTATTACGTTTCATGGTAAGATATAATATGATTTGCGAAGTGTTATGTATTCCTCGTCTACACATCAAATAAATTTAAATGCGACACTTCCTTGCAAGGAAATAGCGTTTGCAGATGTCTACGTATCGTAGCAATAGAGTTCTAATGCTTCTTAAAACGAGATATTGCATCTCATATCTATGTTTCATGATAAGATATAATATTCATTGCTAAGTGTTATGCATTCCTCGTCTACGATTCAAATGAATGTAAATGCGACACTTCCTTGCAAGGAAATAGCGTTTGCAGATGTCTACGTATCGTAGCAATAGAGTTCTTATGATTCTTAGAACGCTATATTGCATCTCATTTTTACGTTTCATGGTAAGATATAATATGATTTGCGAAGTGTCATGTATTCCTCGTCTACGGTTCAAATGAATGTAATTGCGACACTTCCTTGCAAGGAAATAGCGTTTGCAGATGTCTACGTATCGTAGCAGTTGAGTTCTAATGCTTCTTAAAACGCGATATCGCATCTCATTTCTATGTTTCATGGTAAGATATAATATGATTTGCGAAGTGTTATGTATTCCTCGTCTACACATCAAATGAATGTAAATGCGACACTTCCTTGCAAGGAAATAGCGTTTGCAGATGTCTACGTATCGAAGCCGTAGAGATCAAATGCTTCTTAAAACGCGATACCGCATCTCATTTCTATGTTTCATGGTATGATATAATATGATTTGCGAAGTGTTATGTATTCCTAGTCTACACTTCAAATTAATGTAAATGCGACACTTCCTTGCAAGGAAATAGCGTTTGCAGACGTCTACGTATCGTAGCAATAGAGTTCTAATGCTTCTTAAAACGAGATATTGCATCTCATATCTATGTTTCATGATAAGATATAATATTCATTGCTAAGTGTTATGCATTCCTCGTCTACGATTCAAATGAATGTAAATGCGACACTTCCTTGCAAGGAAATAGCGTTTGCAGATGTCTACGCATCGTAGCAATAGAGTTCTTATGATTCTTAGAACGCTATATTGCATCTCATTTTTACGTTTCATGGTAAGATATAATATGATTTGCGAAGTGTCATGTATTCCTCGTCTACGATTCAAATGAATGTAATTGCGACACTTCCTTGCAAGGAAATAGCGTTTGCAGATGTCTACGTATCGTAGCAGTTGAGTTCTAATGCTTCTTAAAACGCGATATCGCATCTCATTTCTATGTTTCATGGTAAGATATAATATGATTTGCGAAGTGTTATGTATTCCTCGTCTACACATCAAATGAATGTAAATGCGACACTTCCTTGCAAGGAAATAGCGTTTGCAGATGTCTACGTATCGAAGCCGTAGAGTTCAAATGCTTCTTAAAACGCGATACCGCATCTCATTTCTATGTTTCATGGTATGATATAATATGATTTGCGAAGTGTTATGTATTCCTAGTCTACACTTCAAATTAATGTAAATGCGACACTTCCTTGCAAGGAAATAGCGTTTGCAGATGTCTACGTATCGTAGCAATAGAGTTCTTATGATTCTTAGAACGCTATATTGCATCTCATTTTTACGTTTCATGGTAAGATATAATATGATTTGCGAAGTGTCATGTATTCCTCGTCTACGATTCAAATGAATGTAATTGCGACACTTCCTTGCAAGGAAATAGCGTTTGCAGATGTCTACGTATCGTAGCAGTTGAGTTCTAATGCTTCTTAAAACGCGATATCGCATCTCATTTCTATGTTTCATGGTAAGATATAATATGATTTGCGAAGTGTTATGTATTCCTCGTCTACACATCAAATGAATGTAAATGCGACACTTCCTTGCAAGGAAATAGCGTTTGCAGATGTCTACGTATCGAAGCCGTAGAGTTCAAATGCTTCTTAAAACGCGATACCGCATCTCATTTCTATGTTTCATGGTATGATATAATATGATTTGCGAAGTGTTATGTATTCCTAGTCTACACTTCAAATTAATGTAAATGCGACACTTCCTTGCAAGGAAATAGCGTTTGCAGACGTCTACGTATCGTAGCAATAGAGTTCTTATGATTCTTAAAACGCTATATTGCATCTCATTTCTACGTTTCATGGTAAGATATAATATGATTTGCGAAGTGTCATGTATTCCTCGTCTACACTTCAAATGAATGTAAATGCGACACGAATCTTTGCAGGGAAATAGCGTTTGCAGACGTCTACGTATCGTAGCAATAGAGTTCTTATGACTCTTCAAACGCGATATCGCGTCTCATTTCTATGTTTCATGGTAAGATATAATATTCATTGCGAAGTGTTATGCATTCCTCGTCTACACTTCAAATGAATGTAAATGCGACACTTCCTTGCAAGGAAATTGCGTTTGCAAATGTCTACCTATCGTAGCAGTAGTGATCTAATGCATCTTAGAACGCGATGTCGCATCTCATTTCTATGTTTCATGGTAAGATATAATATGATTTGCGAACTGTTATGTATTCCTCGTCTACACTTCAAATGAATGTAAATGCGACACATCCTTGCAAGGAAATAGCGTTTGCAGATGTCTACGTATCGTAGCAATAGTGTTCTTATGATTCTTAAAACGCGATATCGCATCTCATTTCTATGTTTCATGGTAAGGTATAATATGATTTGCGGAGTGTTATGTATTCCTCGTCTCCACTTCAAATGAATGTAAATGCGACACTTCCTTGCAAGGAAATAGCGTTTGCAGATGTCTACGTATCGTAGCAATCTATTTCTGATGCTTCTTAAAACGCGATATCGCATCTCATTTCTATGTTTCATGGTAAGATATAATATGATTTGCGAATTGTCATGTATTCCTCGTCCACACTTCAAATGAATGTGAATGCGACACTTCCTCGCTAGGAAATAGCGTTTGCAGATGTCTACGTATCGAAGCAATAGAGTTCAAATGCTTCTTAAAACGAGATATTGCATTTCATATCTATGTTTCATGATAAGATATAATATTCATTGCGAAGTGTTATGCATTCCTCGTCTACGATTAAAATGAATGAAAATGCGACACTTCCTTGCAAGAAAATAGCGTTTGCAGATGTCTACGTATCGTAGCAATAGAGTTCTTATGATTCTTAAAACGCGATATCGCATCTCATTTCTATGTTTCATGGTAAGATATAATATGATTTGCGAAGTGTTATGTATTCCTCGTCTACACTTCAAATGAATGTAAATGCGACACTTCCTTGCTAGGAAATAGCGTTTGCAGATGTCTACGTATCGTAGCAATAGAGTTCTAATGCTTCTTAAAATGCGATATCGCATCTCATTTCTGTGTTTCATGGTAAGATATAATATTCATTACGAAGTTTTATGCATTCCTCGTCTACGATTCAAATGAATGTAAATGCGACTCTTCTTTGCTAGGAAATAGCGTTTGCAAATGTCTACCTATCGTAGCAATATTGTTCTAATGCTTCTTAGAACGCGATATCGCATCTCATTTCTATGTTTCATGGTAAGATATAATATGATTTGCGAAGTGTTATGTATTCCTCGTCTACACTTCAAATGAATGTAAATGCGACACTTCTTTGCAGGGAAATAGCGTTTGCAGATGTCTACGTATCGTAGCAATAGAGTTCTTATGACTCTTAAAACGCGATATCGCATCTCATTTCTATGTTTCATGGTAAGATATAATATTCATTGCGAAGTGTTATGCATTCCTTGTCTACACTTCAAATGAATGTAAATGCGACACTTCTTTGCAGGGAAATAGCGTTTGCAGACGTCTACGTATCGTAGCAATAGAGTTCTTATGACTCTTAAAACGCGATATCGCATCTCATTTCTATGTTTCATGGTAAGATATAATATTCATTGCGAAGTGTTATGCATTCCTCGTCTACACTTCAAATGAATGTAAATGCGACACTTCCTTGCAAGGAAATAGCGTTTGCAAATGTCAACCTATCGTAGCAGTAGTGATCTAATGCATCTTAGAACGCGATGTCGCATCTCATTTCTATGTTTCATGGTAAGATATAATATGATTTGCGAACTGTTATGTATTCCTCGTCTACACTTCAAATGAATGTAAATGCGACACATCCTTGCAAGGAAATAGCGTTTGCAGATGTCTACGTATCGTAGCAGTAGTGATCTAATGCATCTTAAAACGCGATATCGCATTTCATTTCTATGTTTCATGGTAAGATATAATATGATTTGCGAAGTGTTATGTATTCCTCGTCTACACTTCAAATGAATGTAAATGCGACACTTCTTTGCAAGGAAATAGCGTTTGCAAATGTCTACCTATCGTAGCAGTAGTGATCTAATGCTTCTTAGAACGCGATATCGCATCTCATTTCTATGTTTCATGGTAAGATATAATATGATTTGCGAAGTGTTATGTATTCATCGTTTACACTTCAAATGAATGTAAATGCGGCACTTCGTTGCTAGGAGATAGCGTCTGTAGATGTCTAGGTATCGTAGCAATAGTGTTCTAATGCTTCGTAAAACGAGATATTGCATCTCATTTCTATGTTTCATGGTAAGATATAATATGATTTGCGGAGTGTTATGTATTCCTCGTCTACACTTCAAATGAATGTAAATGCGACACTTCCTTGCAAGGAAATAGCGTTTGCAGATGTCTACGTATCGAAGCAGTAGTGATCTAATGCATCTTAGAACGCGATGTCGCATCTCATTTCTATGTTTCATAGTAAGATATAATATGATTTGCGAACTGTTATGTATTCCTCGTCTACACTTCAAATGAATGTAAATGCGACACATCCTTGCAAGGAAATAGCTTTTGCAGATGTCTACGTATCGTAGCAATGGCTTTCTGATGCTTCTTAAAACGCGATATCGCATGTCATTTCTATGTTTCATGGTAAGATACAATATGATTTGCGAAGTGTTATGTATTCCTCGTCTACACTTCAAATGAATGTGAATGCGACACTTCCTCGCTGGGAAATAGCGTTTGCAGATGTCTACGTATCGAAGCAATAGAGTTCTTATGATTCTTAAAACGCGATATCGCATCTCATTTCTATGTTTCATGGTAAGATATAATATGATTTGCGAATTGTCATGTATTCCTCGTCCACACTTCAAATGAATGTGAATGCGACACTTCCTCGCTAGGAAATAGCGTTTGCAGATGTCTACGTATCGTAGCAGTTGAGTTCTAATGACTCCTAAAACGCGATATCGCATCTCATTCCTATGTTTCATGGTAAGATATAATATGATTTGCGAAGTGTTATATATTCCTCGTCTACACACCAAATGAATGTAAATGCGACACTTCCTTGCAAGGAAATAGCTTTTGCAGATGTCTACGTATCGTAGCAATGGCTTTCTGATGCTTCTTAAAACGCGATATCGCATGTCATTTCTATGTTTCATGGTAAGATATAATATGATTTGCGAAGTGTTATGTATTCCTCGTCTACACTTCAAATGAATGTAAATGCGACACTTCTTTGCAAGGAAATAGCGTTTGCAGATGTCTACGTATCGTAGCAATGGATTTCTGATGCTTCTTAAAACGCGATATCGCATCTCATTTCTATGTTTCATGGTAAGATATAATATGATTTGCGAATTGTCATGTATTCCTCGTCCACACTTCAAATGAATGTGAATGCGACACTTCCTCGCTAGGAAATAGCGTTTGCAGATGTCTACGTATCGTAGCAGTTGAGTTCTAATGACTCTTAAAACGCGATATCGCATCTCATTTCTATGTTTCATGGTAAGATATAATATGATTTGCGAAGTGTTATGTATTCCTCGTCTACACACCAAATGAATGTAAATGCGACACTTCCTTGCAAGGAAATAGCTTTTGCAGATGTCTACGTATCGTAGCAATGGCTTTCTGATGCTTCTTAAAACGCGATATCGCATGTCATTTCTATGTTTCATGGTAAGATATAATATGATTTGCGAAGTGTTATGTATTCCTTGTCTACACTTCTAATGAATGTAAATGCGACACTTCTTTGCAAGGAAATAGCGTTTGCAGATGTCTACGTATCGTTGCAATAGAGTTCTTATGATTCTTAAAACGCGATATCGCATCTCATTTATATGTTTCATGGTAAGATATAATATGACTTGCGGAGTGTTATGTATTCCTCGTCTACACTTCAAATGAATGTAAATGCGACACTTCCTTGCAAGGAAATAGCGTTTGCAGATGTCTACGTATCGTAGCAATAGTGTTCTTATGATTCTTAAAACGCCATATCGCATCTCATTTCTATGTTTCATGGTAAGGTATAATATGAGTTGCGAAGTGTTATGTACTCCTCGTCTACACTTCAAATGAATGTAAATGCGACACTTCCTTGCAAGGAAATTGCGTTTGCAAATGTCTACGTATCGTAGCAATTGCTTTCTGATGCTTCTTAAAACGCGATATCGCATGTCATTTCTATGTTTCATGGTAAGATATAATTTGATTTGCGAAGTGTTATGTATTCCTCGTCCACACTTCAAATGAATGTAAATGCGACACTTCTTTGCAAGGAAATAGCGTTTGCAGATGACTACGTATCGTTGCAATAGAGTTCTTATGATTCTTAAAACGCGATATCGCATATCATTTCTATGTTTCATGGTAAGGTATAATATGAGTTGCGAAGTGTTATGTACTCCTCGTCTACACTTCAAATGAATGTAAATGCGACACTTCCTTGCAAGGAAATAGCGTTTGCAAATGTCTACCTATCGTAGCAGTAGTGTTCTAATGCTTCTTAGAACGCGATGTGGCATCTCATTTCTATGTTTCATGGTAAGATGTAATATGATTTGCGAACTGTTATGTATTCCTCGTCTACACTTCAAATGAATGTAAATGCGACACTTCCTTGCAAGGAAATAGCGTTTGCAGATGTCTACGTATCGATGCAATAGAGTTCTAATGCTTCTTAAAACGCGATATCGCATCTCATTTCTATGTTCCATGGTAAGATATAATATGATTTGCGAAGTGTTATGTATTTCTCGTCTACACTTCAAATGAATGTGAATGCGACACTTCCTCGCTAGGAAATAGCGTTTGCAGATGTCTGCGTGTAGTAGCAGTAGAGTTCTAATGCTTCTTAAAACGCGATATCGCATCTCATTTCTATGTTTCATGGTAAGATATAATATGATTTGCGAAGTGTTATGTATTCCACGTCTACACTTCAAATGAATGTGAATGCGACACTTCCTTGCAAGGAAATAGCGTTTGAAGATGTCTACGTATCGTACCAATGGATTTCTGATGCTTCTTAAAACGCGATATCGCATCTCATTTCTATGTTTCATGGTAAGGTATAATATGATTTGCGAAGTGTCATGTATTCCTCGTCCACGCTTCAAATGAATGTAAATGCGACACTTCCTTGCAAGGAAATATCGTTTGCAAATGTCTACCTATCGTAGCAGTAGTGTTCTAATGCTTCTTAGAACGCGATATCGCATCTCATTTCTATGTTTCATGGTAAGATACAATATGATTTGCGAAGTGTTATGTATTCCTCGTCTACACTTCAAATGAATGTGAATGCGACACTTCCTCGCTAGGAAATAGCGTTTGCAGGTGTCTACGTATCGAAGCAATAGAGTTCAAATGCTTCTCAAAACGCGATATCGCATCTCATTTCTATGTTTCATGGTAAGATATAATCCGATTTGCGAAGTGTTATGTATTCCTCGGCTACACTTCAAATGAATGTAAATGCGACACTTCTTTGCAAGGAAATAGCGATTGCAGATGTCTACGTATCGTAGCAATAGAGTTCTTATGATTCTTAAAACGCGATATCGCATCTCATTTCTATGTTTCATGGTAAGGTATAATATGATTTGCGAAGTGTTATGTATCCGTCGTCTACACTTCAAATGAATGTGAATGTGACACTACCTCGCTAGGAAATAGCGTTTGCAGATGTCTGCGTATCGTAGCAGTAGAGTTCTTATGCCTCTCAAAATGCGATATCGCATCTCATTTCTATGTTTCATGGTAAGATACAATATGATTTGCGAAGTATTATGTATTCCTCGTCTACACTTCAAATGAATGTGAATGCGACACTTCCTCGCTGGGAAATAGCGTTCGCAGATGTCTACGTATCGTAGCAATAGAGTTCTTATGATTCTTAAAACGCGATATCGCATCTCATTTCTATGTTTCATGGTAAGGTATAATATGATTTGCGAAGTGTTATGTATTCCACGTCTACACTTCAAATGAATGTAAATGCGACACTTCCTCGCTGGGAAATAGCGTTCGCAGATGTCTACGTATCGTAGCAATAGAGTTCTTATGATTCTTAAAACGCGATATCGCATCTCATTTCTATGTTTCATGGTAAGGTATAATATGATTTGCGAAGTGTTATGTATCCGTCGTCTACACTTCAAATGAATGTGAATGCCACACTTCCTCGCTAGGCAATAGCGTTTGCAGATGTCTACGTATCGAAGCAATAGAGTTCAAATGATTCTCAAAACGCGATATCGCATCTCATTTCTATGTTTCATGGTAAGATATAATCCGATTTGCGAAGTGTTATGTATTCCTCGGCTACACTTCAAATGAATGTAAATGCGACACTTCTTTGCAAGGAAATAGCGATTGCAGATGTCTACGTATCGTAGCAATAGAGTTCAAATGACTCCTAAAACGCGATATCGCATCTCATTTCTATGTTTCATGGTAAGATATAATATGATTTGCGAAGTGTTATGTATTCCTCGTCTACACACCAAATGAATGTAAATGCGACACTTCCTTGCAAGGAAATAGCTGTTGCAGATGTCTACGTATCGTAGCAATGGATTTCTGATGCTTCTTAGAACGCGATATCGCATCTCATTTCTATGTTTCATGGTAAGATATAATATGATTTGCGAATTGTCATGTATTCCTCGTCCACACTTCAAATGAATGTGAATGCGACACTTCCTCGCTAGGAAATAGCGTTTGCAGATGTCTACGTATCGTAGCAGTTGAGTTCTAATGACTCTTAAAACGCGATATCGCATCTCATTTCTATGTTTCATGGTAAGGTATAATATGATTTGCGAAGTGTTATGTATTCCACGTCTACACTTCAAATGAATGTAAATGCGACACTTCCTCGCTGGGAAATAGCGTTCGCAGATGTCTACGTATCGTAGCAATAGAGTTCTTATGATTCTTAAAACGCGATATCGCATCTCATTTCTATGTTTCATGGTAAGGTATAATATGATTTGCGAAGTGTTATGTATCCGTCGTCTACACTTCAAATGAATGTGAATGCCACACTTCCTCGCTAGGCAATAGCGTTTGCAGATGTCTACGTATCGAAGCAATAGAGTTCAAATGATTCTCAAAACGCGATATCGCATCTCATTTCTATGTTTCATGGTAAGATATAATCCGATTTGCGAAGTGTTATGTATTCCTCGGCTACACTTCAAATGAATGTAAATGCGACACTTCTTTGCAAGGAAATAGCGATTGCAGATGTCTACGTATCGTAGCAATGGATTTCTGATGCTTCTTAGAACGCGATATCGCATCTCATTTCTATGTTTCATGGTAAGATATAATATGATTTGCGAATTGTCATGTATTCCTCGTCCACACTTCAAATGAATGTGAATGCGACACTTCCTCGCTAGGAAATAGCGTTTGCAGATGTCTACGTATCGTAGCAGTTGAGTTCTAATGACTCTTAAAACGCGATATCGCATCTCATTTCTATGTTTCATGGTAAGATATAATATGATTTGCGAAGTGTTATGTATTCCTCGTCTACACACCAAATGAATGTAAATGCGACACTTCCTTGCAAGGAAATAGCTTTTGCAGATGTCTACGTATCGTAGCAATGGCTTTCTGATGCTTCTTAAAACGCGATATCGCATGTCATTTCTATGTTTCATGGTAAGATATAATATGATTTGCGAAGTGTTATGTATTCCTCGTTTACACTTCAAATGAATGTAAATGCGACACTTCTTTGCAAGGAAATAGCGTTTGCAGATGTCTACGTATCGAAGCAATAGAGTTCTTATGATTCTTAAAACGCGATATTGCATCTCATTTCTATGTTTCATGGTAAGATATAATATGATTTGCGAAGTGTTATGTATTCCTCGTCTACACTTCAAATGAATGTAAATGCGACACTTCTTTGCAAGGAAATAGCGTTTGCAGATGTCTACGTATCGTAGCAATAGAGTTCTTATGATTCTTAAAACGCGATATCGCATCTCATTTCTATGTTTCATGGTAAGGTATAATATGATTTGCGAAGTGTTATGTATTCCTCGTCTACACTTCAAATGAATGTAAATGCGACACTTCCTTGCAAGGAAATAGCGTTTGCAGATGTCTACGTATCGTAGCAATAGTGTTCTTATGATTCTTAAAACGCGATATCGCATCTCATTTCTATGTTTCATGGTAAGGTATAATATGAGTTGCGAAGTGTTATGTACTCCTCGTCTACACTTCAAATGAATGTAAATGCGACAATTCCTTGCAAGGAAATTGCGTTTGCAAATGTCTACGTACCGTAGCAATTGCTTTCTGATGCTTCTTAAAACGCGATATCGCATGTCATTTCTATGTTTCATGGTAAGATATAATTTGATTTGCGAAGTGTTATGTATTCCTCGGCTACACTTCAAATGAATGTAAATGCGACACTTCTTTGCAAGGAAATAGCGATTGCAGATGTCTACGTATCGTAGCAATAGAGTTCAAATGCTTCTTAAAACGAGATATTGCATCACATATCTATGTTTCATGATAAGATATAATATTCATTGCGAAGTGTTATGCATTCCTCGTCTACGATTCAAACGAATGTAAATGCGACACTTCTTTGCAAGGAAATAGCGTTTGCAGATGTCTACGTATCGAAGCAATAGATTTCAAATGCTTCTTAAAACGAGATATTGCACCTCATTTCTATGTTTCATGGTAAGATATAATATGATTTGCGGAGTGTTATGTATTCCTCGTCTAAACTTCAAATGAATGTAAATGCGACACTTCCTTGCAAGGAAATAGCGTTTGCAGATGTCTACGTATCGAAGCAATAGAGTTCAAATGCTTCTTAAAACGAGATATTGCATCTTATATCTATGTTTCATGATAAGATATACTATTCATTGCGAAGTGTTATGCATTCCTCGTCTACGATTCAAATGAATGTAAATGCGACACTTCCTTGCAAGGAAATAGCGTTTGCAAATGTCTACCTATCGTAGCAGTAGTGATCTAATGCATCTTAGAACGCGATGTCGCATCTCATTTCTATGTTTCATGGTAAGATATAATATGATTTGCGAACTGTTATGTATTCCTCGTCTACACTTCAAATGAATGTAAATGCGACACATCCTTGCAAGGAAATAGCGTTTGCAGATGTCTACGTATCGTAGCAATAGAGTTCTTATGATTCTTAAAACGCGATATCGCATCTCATTTCTATGTTTCATGCTAAGATATAATATGATTTGCGAAGTGTTATGTATTCCTCGTCTACACTTCAAATGAATGTAAATGCGACACTTCTTTGCAAGGAAATAGCGTTTGCAAATGTCTACCTATCGTAGCAGTAGTGATCTAATGCTTCTTAGAACGCGATATCGCATCTCATTTCTATGTTTCATGGTAAGATATAATATGATTTGCGAAGTGTTATGTATTCATTGTCTACACATCAAATGAATGTGCATGCGACCCTTCCTTGCAAGGAAATAGCATTTGCAAATGTCTATCTATCGTAGCAGTAGTGTCCTAATGCTTCTTAGAACGCGATATCGCATCTCATTTCTATGTTTCATGGTAAGATATAATATGATTTGCGAAGTGTTATGTATTCCTAGTCTACACTTCAAATGAATGTGAATGCGACACTTTCTCGCTAGGAAATAGCGTTTGCAGATGTCTACGTATCGTGGCAATAGATCTCTAATGCTTCTTAAAACGCGAGATCGCATCTATATTTCTATGTATCATGGTAAGATATAATATGATTTGCGAAGTGTTATGTATTCCTCGTCTGCACTTCAAATGAATGTGAATGCGACACTTCCTCGCTAGGAAATAGCGTTTGCAGATGTCTACGTATCGTAGCAGTTGAGTTCTAATGCTTCTTAAAACGCGATATCGCATCTCATTTCTATGTTTCATGGTAAGATATAATATGATTTGCGAAGTGTTATGTATTCCTCGTCTACACATCAAATGAATGTAAATGCGACACTTCCTTGCAAGGAAATAGCGTTTGCAGATGTCTACGTATCGTAGCAATAGAGTTCTTAAGATCCTTAAAACGCGATATCGCATCTCATGTCTATGGTTCATGGTAAGATATAATATGATTTGCGAAGTGTCATGTATTCCTCGTCTACACTTCAAATGAATGTAAATGCGACACTTCCTTGCAAGGAAATAGCGTTTGCAGATGTCTACGTATCGAAGCAATAGAGTTCAAATGCTTCTTAAGACGCGATATCGCATCTCATCTCTATGTTTCATGGTAAGATATTATATTATTTGCGAAGTATCATGTATTCCTCGTCTACGATTCAAATGAATATAAATGCTGCACTTCCTTGCAAGGAAATAGCGTTTGCAGATGTCTACGTATCGTAGCAATAGAGTTCTAATGCTTCTTAAAACGCGATATCGCATCTCATTTCTATGTTTCATGGTAAGATATAATATGATTTGCGAAGTGTTATGTATTCCTCGTCTACACATCAAATAAATTTAAATGCGACACTTCCTTGCAAGGAAATAGCGTTTGCAGATGTCTACGTATCGTAGCAATAGAGTTCTAATGCTTCTTAAAACGAGATATTGCATCTCATATCTATGTTTCATGATAAGATATAATATTCATTGCTAAGTGTTATGCATTCCTCGTCTACGATTCAAATGAATGTAAATGCGACACTTCCTTGCAAGGAAATAGCGTTTGCAGATGTCTACGTATCGTAGCAATAGAGTTCTTATAATTCTTAGAACGCTATATTGCATCTCATTTTTACGTTTCATGGTAAGATATAATATGATTTGCGAAGTGTCATGTATTCCTCGTCTACGATTCAAATGAATGTAATTGCGACACTTCCTTGCAAGGAAATAGCGATTGCAGATGTCTACGTATCATAGCAATAGGGTTCAAATGCTTCTTAAAACGCGATATCGCATCTCATTTCTATGTTTCATTGTAAGATATAATATGATTTGCGAAGTATCATGTATTCCTAGTCTACACTTCAAATAAATGTGAATGCGACACTTCCTCGCTAGGAAATAGCGTTTGCAGATGTCTACGTATCGAAGCAATAGAGTTCAGATGCTTCTTAAAACGAGATATTGCATCTCATATCTATGTTTCATGATAAGATGTAATATTCATTGCGAAGTGTCATGTATTCCTTGTCTACACTTCAAATGAATGTGGATGCGACACTTCCTCGCCAGGAAATAGCGTTTGCAGATGTCTACGTATCGTAGCAGTTGAGTTCTAATGCTTCTTAAAACGCGATATCGCATCTCATTTCTATGTTTCATGATAAGATATAATATGATTTGCGAAGTGTTATGTATTCCTCGTCTACACATCAAATGAATGTAAATGCGACACTTCCTTGCAAGGAAATAGCGTTTGCAGATGTCTACGTATCGTAGCAATAGTGTTCTTATGATTCTTAAAACGCGATATCGCATCTCATTTCTATGTTTTATGGTAAGGTATAATATGATTTGCGAAGTGTTATGTATCCGTCGTCTACACTTCAAACGAATGTAAATGCGACACTTTCTTGCAAGGAAATAGCGTTTGCAGATGTCTACGTATCGTAGCAATGGATTTCTGATGCTTCTTAAAACGCGATATCGCTTGTCATTTCTATGTTTCATGGTAAGATATAATATGATTTGCGGAGTGTTATGTATTCCTCGTCTACACTTCAAATGAATGTAAATGCGACACTTCCTTGCAAGGAAATAGCGTTTGCAGATGTCTACGTATCGAAGCAATAGAGTTCAAATGCTTCTTAAAACGAGATATTGCATCTTATATCTATGTTTCATGATAAGATATACTATTCATTGCGAAGAGTTATGCATTCCTCGTCTACGATTCAAATGAATGTAAATGCGACACTTCCTTGCAAGGAAATAGCGTTTGCAAATGTCTACCTATCGTAGCAGTAGTGATCTAATGCATCTTAGAACGCGATGTCGCATCTCATTTCTATGTTTCATGGTAAGATATAATATGATTTGCGAACTGTTATGTATTCCTCGTCTACACTTCAAATGAATGTAAATGCGACACATCCTTGCAAGGAAATAGCGTTTGCAGATGTCTACGTATCGTAGCAATAGTGTCCTTATGATTCTTAAAACGCGATATCGCATCTCATTTCTATGTTTCATGGTAAGGTATAATATGATTTGCGGAGTGTTATGTATTCCTCGTCTCCACTTCAAATGAATGTAAATGCGACACTTCCTTGCAAGGAAATAGCGTTTGCAGATGTCTACGTATCGTAGCAATCTATTTCTGATGCTTCTTAAAACGCGATATCGCATCTCATTTCTATGTTTCATGGTAAGATATAATATGATTTGCGAATTGTCATGTATTCCTCGTCCACACTTCAAATGAATGTGAATGCGACACTTCCTCGCTAGGAAATAGCGTTTGCAGATGTCTACGTATCGAAGCAATAGAGTTCAAATGCTTCTTAAAACGAGATATTGCATTTCATATCTATGTTTCATGATAAGATATAATATTCATTGCGAAGTGTTATGCATTCCTCGTCTACGATTAAAATGAATGAAAATGCGACACTTCCTTGCAAGAAAATAGCGTTTGCAGATGTCTACGTATCGTAGCAATAGAGTTCTTATGACTCTTAAAACGCGATATCGCATCTCATTTCTATGTTTCATGGTAAGATATAATATTCATTGCGAAGTGTTATGCATTCCTCGTCTACACTTCAAATGAATGTAAATGCGACACTTCTTTGCAGGGAAATAGCGTTTGCAGACGTCTACGTATCGTAGCAGTAGAGTTCTTATGACTCTTAAAACGCGATATCGCATCTCATTTCTATGTTTCATGGTAAGATATAATATTCATTGCGAAGTGTTATGCATTCCTCGTCTACACTTCAAATGAATGTAAATGCGACACTTCCTTGCAAGGAAATAGCGTTTGCAAATGTCTACCTATCGTAGCAGTAGTGATCTAATGCATCTTAGAACGCGATGTCGCATCTCATTTCTATGTTTCATGGTAAGATATAATATGATTTGCGAACTGTTATGTATTCCTCGTCTACACTTCAAATGAATGTAAATGCGACACATCCTTGCAAGGAAATAGCGTTTGCAGATGTCTACGTATCGTAGCAGTAGTGATCTAATGCATCTTAAAACGCGATATCGCATTTCATTTCTATGTTTCATGGTAAGATATAATATGATTTGCGAACTGTTATGTATTCCTCGTCTACACTTCAAATGAATGTAAATGCGACACATCCTTGCAAGGAAATAGCGTTTGCAGATGTCTACGTATCCTAGCAATAGAGTTCTTATGATTCTTAAAACGCGATATCGCATCTCATTTCTATGTTTCATGGTAAGATATAATATGATTTGCGAAGTGTTATGTATTCCTCGTCTACACTTCAAATGAATGTAAATGCGACACTTCTTTGCAAGGAAATAGCGTTTGCAAATGTCTACCAATCGTAGCAGTAGTGATCTAATGCTTCTTAGAACGCGATATCGCATCTCATTTCTATGTTTCATGGTAAGATATAATATGATTTGCGAAGTGTTATGTATTCCTCGTCTACACTTCAAATGAATGTAAATGCGACACATCCTTGCAAGGAAATAGCTTTTGCAGATGTCTACGTATCGTAGCAATGGCTTTCTGATGCTTCTTAAAACGCGATATCGCATGTCATTTCTATGTTTCATGGTAAGATATAATATGATTTGCGAAGTGTTATGTATTCCTTGTCTACACTTCTAATGAATGTAAATGCGACACTTCTTTGCAAGGAAATAGCGTTTGCAGATGTCTACGTATCGTTGCAATAGAGTTCTTATGATTCTTAAAACGCGATATCGCATCTCATTTATATGTTTCATGGTAAGATATAATATGACTTGCGGAGTGTTATGTATTCCTCGTCTACACTTCAAATGAATGTAAATGCGACACTTCCTTGCAAGGAAATAGCGTTTGCAGATGTCTACGTATCGTAGCAATAGTGTTCTTATGATTCTTAAAACGCCATATCGCATCTCATTTCTATGTTTCATGGTAAGGTATAATATGAGTTGCGAAGTGTTATGTACTCCTCGTCTACACTTCAAATGAATGTAAATGCGACACTTCCTTGCAAGGAAATTGCGTTTGCAAATGTCTACGTATCGTAGCAATTGCTTTCTGATGCTTCTTAAAACGCGATATCGCATGTCATTTCTATGTTTCATGGTAAGATATAATTTGATTTGCGAAGTGTTATGTATTCCTCGTCTACACTTCAAATGAATGTAAATGCGACACTTCTTTGCAAGGAAATAGCGTTTGCAGATGACTACGTATCGTTGCAATAGAGTTCTTATGATTCTTAAAACGCGATATCGCATATCATTTCTATGTTTCATGGTAAGGTATAATATGAGTTGCGAAGTGTTATGTACTCCTCGTCTACACTTCAAATGAATGTAAATGCGACACTTCCTTGCAAGGAAATAGCGTTTGCAAATGTCTACCTATCGTAGCAGTAGTGTTCTAATGCTTCTTAGAACGCGATGTGGCATCTCATTTCTATGTTTCATGGTAAGATGTAATATGATTTGCGAACTGTTATGTATTCCTCGTCTACACTTCAAATGAATGTAAATGCGACACTTCCTTGCAAGGAAATTGCGTTTGCAAATGTCTACGTATCGTAGCAATTGCTTTCTGATGCTTCTTAAAACGCGATATCGCATGTCATTTCTATGTTTCATGGTAAGATATAATTTGATTTGCGAAGTGTTATGTATTCCTCGTCTACACTTCAAATGAATGTAAATGCGACACTTCTTTGCAAGGAAATAGCGTTTGCAGATGACTACGTATCGTTGCAATAGAGTTCTTATGATTCTTAAAACGCGATATCGCATATCATTTCTATGTTTCATGGTAAGGTATAATATGAGTTGCGAAGTGTTATGTACTCCTCGTCTACACTTCAAATGAATGTAAATGCGACACTTCCTTGCAAGGAAATAGCGTTTGCAAATGTCTACCTATCGTAGCAGTAGTGTTCTAATGCTTCTTAGAACGCGATGTGGCATCTCATTTCTATGTTTCATGGTAAGATGTAATATGATTTGCGAACTGTTATGTATTCCTCGTCTACACTTCAAATGAATGTAAATGCGACACTTCCTTGCAAGGAAATAGCGTTTGCAGATGTCTACGTATCGATGCAATAGAGTTCTAACGCTTCTTAAAACGCGATATTGCATCTCATTTCTATGTTCCATGGTAAGATATAATATGATTTGCGAAGTGTTATGTATTTCTCGTCTACACTTCAAATGAATGTGAATGCGACACTTCCTCGCTAGGAAATAGCGTTTGCAGATGTCTGCGTGTAGTAGCAGTAGAGTTCTAATGCTTCTTAAAACGCGATATCGCATCTCATTTCTATGTTTCATGGTAAGATATAATATGATTTGCGAAGTGTTATGTATTCCACGTCTACACTTCAAATGAATGTGAATGCGACACTTCCTTGCAAGGAAATAGCGTTTGAAGATGTCTACGTATCGTACCAATGGATTTCTGATGCTTCTTAAAACGCGATATCGCATCTCATTTCTATGTTTCATGGTAAGGTATAATATGATTTGCGAAGTGTCATGTATTCCTCGTCCACGCTTCAAATGAATGTAAATGCGACACTTCCTTGCAAGGAAATATCGTTTGCAAATGTCTACCTATCGTAGCAGTAGTGTTCTAATGCTTCTTAGAACGCGATATCGCATCTCATTTCTATGTTTCATGGTAAGATACAATATGATTTGCGAAGTGTTACGTATTCCTCGTCTACACTTCAAATGAATGTGAATGCGACACTTCCTCGCTAGGAAATAGCGTTTGCAGGTGTCTACGTATCGAAGCAATGGAGTTCAAATGCTTCTCAAAACGCGATATCGCATCTCATTTCTATGTTTCATGGTAAGATATAATCCGATTTGCGAAGTGTTATGTATTCCTCGGCTACACTTCAAATGAATGTAAATGCGACACTTCTTTGCAAGGAAATAGCGATTGCAGATGTCTACGTATCGTAGCGATAGAGTTCTTATGATTCTTAAAACGCGATATCGCATCTCATTTCTATGTTTCATGGTAAGGTATAATATGATTTGCGAAGTGTTATGTATCCGTCGTCTACACTTCAAATGAATGTGAATGTGACACTACCTCGCTAGGAAATAGCGTTTGCAGATGTCTGCGTATCGTAGCAGTAGAGTTCTAATGCCTCTCAAAATGCGATATCGCATCTCATTTCTATGTTTCATGGTAAGATACAATATGATTTGCGAAGTATTATGTATTCCTCGTCTACACTTCAAATGAATGTGAATGCGACACTTCCTCGCTGGGAAATAGCGTTCGCAGATGTCTACGTATCGTAGCAATAGAGTTCTTATGATTCTTAAAACGCGATATCGCATCTCATTTCTATGTTTCATGGTAAGGTATAATATGATTTGAGAAGTGTTATGTATTCCACGTCTACACTTCAAATGAATGTAAATGCGACACTTCCTCGCTGGGAAATAGCGTTCGCAGATGTCTACGTATCGTAGCAATAGAGTTCTTATGATTCTTAAAACGCGATATCGCATCTCATTTCTATGTTTCATGGTAAGGTATAATATGATTTGCGAAGTGTTATGTATCCGTCGTCTACACTTCAAATGAATGTGAATGCCACACTTCCTCGCTAGGCAATAGCGTTTGCAGATGTCTACGTATCGAAGCAATAGAGTTCAAATGATTCTCAAAACGCGATATCGCATCTCATTTCTATGTTTCATGGTAAGATATAATCCGATTTGCGAAGTGTTATGTATTCCTCGGCTACACTTCAAATGAATGTAAATGCGACACTTCTTTGCAAGGAAATAGCGATTGCAGATGTCTACGTATCGTAGCAATAGAGTTCAAATGACTCCTAAAACGCGATATCGCATCTCATTTCTATGTTTCATGGTAAGATATAATATGATTTGCGAAGTGTTATGTATTCCTCGTCTACACACCAAATGAATGTAAATGCGACACTTCCTTGCAAGGAAATAGCTTTTGCAGATGTCTACGTATCGTAGCAATGGCTTTCTGATGCTTCTTAAAACGCGATATCGCATGTCATTTCTATGTTTCATGGTAAGATATAATATGATTTGCGAAGTGTTATGTATTCCTCGTCTACACTTCAAATGAATGTAAATGCGACAATTCTTTGCAAGGAAATAGCGTTTGCAGATGTCTACGTATCGTAGCAGTTGAGTTCTAATGACTCTTAAAACGCGATATCGCATCTCATTTCTATGTTTCATGGTAAGATATAATATGATTTGCGAAGTGTTATGTATTCCTCGTCTTCACACCAAATGAATGTAAATGCGACACTTCCTTGCAAGGAAATAGCTTTTGCAGATGTCTACGTATCGTAGCAATGGCTTTCTGATGCTTCTTAAAACGCGACATCGCATGTCATTTCTATGTTTCATGGTAAGATATAATATGATTTGCGAAGTGTTATGTATTCCTCGTTTACACTTCAAATGAATGTAAATGCGACACTTCTTTGCAAGGAAATAGCGTTTGCAGATGTCTACGTATCGAAGCAATAGAGTTCTTATGATTCTTAAAACGCGATATTGCATCTCATTTCTATGTTTCATGGTAAGATATAATATGATTTGCGAAGTGTTATGTATTCCTCGTCTACACTTCAAATGAATGTAAATGCGACACTTCTTTGCAAGGAAATAGCGTTTGCAGATGTCTACGTATCGTAGCAATAGAGTTCTTATGATTCTTAAAACGCGATATCGCATCTCATTTCTATGTTTCATGGTAAGGTATAATATGATTTGCGAAGTGTTATGTATTCCTCGTCTACACTTCAAATGAATGTAAATGCGACACTTCCTTGCAAGGAAATAGCGTTTGCAGATGTCTACGTATCGTAGCAATAGTGTTCTTATGATTCTTAAAACGCGATATCGCATCTCATTTCTATGTTTCATGGTAAGGTATAATATGAGTTGCGAAGTGTTATGTACTCCTCGTCTACACTTCAAATGAATGTAAATGCGACACTTCCTTGCAAGGAAATTGCGTTTGCAAATGTCTACGTATCGTAGCAATTGCTTTCTGATGCTTCTTAAAACGCGATATCGCATGTCATTTCTATGTTTCATGGTAAGATATAATTTGATTTGCGAAGTGTTATGTATTCCTCGGCTACACTTCAAATGAATGTAAATGCGACACTTCTTTGCAAGGAAATAGCGATTGCAGATGTCTACGTATCGTAGCAATAGAGTTCAAATGCTTCTTAAAACGAGATATTGCATCACATATCTATGTTTCATGATAAGATATAATATTCATTGCGAAGTGTTATGCATTCCTCGTCTACGATTCAAACGAATGTAAATGCGACACTTCTTTGCAAGGAAATAGCGTTTGCAGATGTCTACGTATCGTAGCAATGGCTTTCTGATGCTTCTTAAAACGCGATATCGCATGTCATTTCTATGTTTCATGGTAAGATATAATTTGATTTGCGAAGTGTTATGTATTCCTCGTCTACACTCCAAATGAATGTAAATGCGACACTTCTTTGCAAGGAAATAGCGTTTGCAGATGACTACGTATCGTTGCAATAGAGTTCTTATGATTCTTAAAACGCGATATCGCATCTCATTTCTATGTTTCATGGTAAGGTATAATATGAGTTGCGAAGTGTTATGTACTCCTCGTCTACACTTCAAATGAATGTAAATGCGACACTTCCTTGCAAGGAAATAGCGTTTGCAAATGTCTACCTATCGTAGCAGTAGTGTTCTAATGCTTCTTAGAACGCGATGTGGCATCTCATTTCTATGTTTCATGGTAAGATATAATATGATTTGCGAACTGTTATGTATTCCTCGTCTACACTTCAAATGAATGTAAATGCGACACTTCCTTGCAAGGAAATAGCGTTTGCAGATGTCTACGTATCGAAGCAATAGAGTTCTAATGCTTCTTAAAACGCGATATCGCATCTCATTTCTATGTTTCATGGTAAGATATAATATGATTTGCGAAGTGTTAATATTCCTCGTCTACACTTCAAATGAATGTGAATGCGACACTTCCTCGCTAGGAAATAGCGTTTGCAGATGTCTACGTATCGAAGCAGTAGAGTTCAAATGCTTCTCAAAACGCGATATCGCATCTCATTTCTATGTTTCATGGTAAGATATAATCCGATTTGCGAAGTGTTATGTATTCCTCGGCTACACTTCAAATGAATGTAAATGCGACACTTCTTTGCAAGGAAATAGCGATTGCAGATGTCTACGTATCGTAGCAATAGAGTTCTTATGATTCTTAAAACGCGATATCGCATCTCATTTCTATGTTTCATGGTAAGGTATAATATGATTTGCGAAGTGTTATGTATTCCTCGTCTACACTTCAAATGAATGTGAATGTGACACTTCCTCGCTAGGAAATAGCGTTTGCAGATGTCTGCGTATCGTAGCAGTAGAGTTCTAATGCTTCTTAAAATGCGATATCGCATCTCATTTCTATGTTTCATGGTAAGATACAATATGATTTGCGAAGTGTTATGTATTCCTCGTCTACACTTCAAATCAATGTGAATGCGACACTTCCTCGCTGGGAAATAGCGTTCGCAGATGTCTACGTATCGTAGCAATAGAGTTCTTATGATTCTTAAAACGCGATATCGCATCTCATTTCTATGTTTCATGGTAAGGTATAATATGATTTGGGAAGTGTTATGTATCCGTCGTCTACACTTCAAATGAATGTGAATGCCACACTTCCTCGCTAGGAAATAGCGTTTGCAGATGTCTACGTATAGAAGCAATAGAGTTCTAATGCTTCTTAAAACGCGATATCGCATCTCATTTCTATGTTTCATGGTAAGGTATAATATGAGTTGCGAAGTGTTATGTATTCCTCGTCTACACTTCAAATGAATGTAAATGCGACACTTTCTTGCAAGGAAATAGCGTTTGCAGATGTCTACGTATCGTAGCAATGGCTATCTGATGCTTCTTAAAACGCGATATCGCATGTCATTTCTATGTTTCATGGTAAGATATAATATGATTTGCGAAGTGTTATGTATTCCTCATCTACACTTCAAATGAATGTAAATGCGACACTTCTGTGCAAGGAAATAGCGTTTGCAGATGACTACGTATCGTTGGAATAGAGTTCTTATGATTCTTAAAACGCGATATCGGATCTCATTTCTATGTTTCATGGTAAGATATAATCTGATTTGCGAAGTGTTATGCATTCCTCGTCTACGATTCAAATGAATGTAAATGCGACATTTCCTTGCAAGGAAATATCGTTTGCAGATGTCTACGTATCGTAGCAATAGAGTTCTAATGCTTCTTAAAACGAGATATTGCATCTCATATCTATGTTTCATGATAAGATATAATATTCATTGCTAAGTGTTATGCATTCCTCGTCTACGATTCAAATGAATGTAAATGCGACACTTCCTTGCAAGGAAATAGCGTTTGCAGATGTCTACGTATCGTAGCAATAGAGTTCTTATAATTCTTAGAACGCTATATTGCATCTCATTTTTACGTTTCATGGTAAGATATAATATGATTTGCGAAGTGTCATGTATTCCTCGTCTACGATTCAAATGAATGTAATTGCGACACTTCCTTGCAAGGAAATAGCGATTGCAGATGTCTACGTATCATAGCAATAGGGTTCAAATGCTTCTTAAAACGCGATATCGCATCTCATTTCTATGTTTCATTGTAAGATATAATATGATTTGCGAAGTATCATGTATTCCTAGTCTACACTTCAAATAAATGTGAATGCGACACTTCCTCGCTAGGAAATAGCGTTTGCAGATGTCTACGTATCGAAGCAATAGAGTTCAGATGCTTCTTAAAACGAGATATTGCATCTCATATCTATGTTTCATGATAAGATGTAATATTCATTGCGAAGTGTTATGTATTCCTTGTCTACACTTCAAATGAATGTAAATGCGACACATCCTTGCAAGGAAATAGCGTTTGCAGATGTCTACGTATCGTAGCAATAGTGTTCTTATGATTCTTAAAACGCGATATCGCATCTCATTTCTATGTTTCATGGTAAGGTATAATATGATTTGCGGAGTGTTATGTATTCCTCGTCTCCACTTCAAATGAATGTAAATGCGACACTTCCTTGCAAGGAAATAGCGTTTGCAGATGTCTACGTATCGTAGCAATCTATTTCTGATGCTTCTTAAAACGCGATATCGCATCTCATTTCTATGTTTCATGGTAAGATATAATATGATTTGCGAATTGTCATGTATTCCTCGTCCACACTTCAAATGAATGTGAATGCGACACTTCCTCGCTAGGAAATAGCGTTTGCAGATGTCTACGTATCGAAGCAATAGAGTTCAAATGCTTCTTAAAACGAGATATTGCATTTCATATCTATGTTTCATGATAAGATATAATATTCATTGCGAAGTGTTATGCATTCCTCGTCTACGATTAAAATGAATGAAAATGCGACACTTCCTTGCAAGAAAATAGCGTTTGCAGATGTCTACGTATCGTAGCAATAGAGTTCTTATGATTCTTAAAACGCGATATCGCATCTCATTTCTATGTTTCATGGTAAGATATAATATGATTTGCGAAGTGTTATGTATTCCTCGTCTACACTTCAAATGAATGTAAATGCGACACTTCTTTGCAGGGTAATAGCGTTTGCAGATGTCTACGTATCGTAGCAATAGAGTTCTTATGACTCTTAAAACGCGATATCGCATCTCATTTCTATGTTTCATGGTAAGATATAATATTCATTGCGAAGTGTTATGCATTCCTCGTCTACACTTCAAATGAATGTAAATGCGACACTTCTTTGCAGGGAAATAGCGTTTGCAGACGTCTACGTATCGTAGCAATAGAGTTCTTATGACTCTTAAAACGCGATATCGCATCTCATTTCTATGTTTCATGGTAAGATATAATATTCATTGCGAAGTGTTATGCATTCCTCGTCTACACTTCAAATGAATGTAAATGCGACACTTCCTTGCAAGGAAATAGCGTTTGCAAATGTCTACCTATCGTAGCAGTAGTGATCTAATGCATCTTAGAACGCGATGTCGCATCTCATTTCTATGTTTCATGGTAAGATATAATATGATTTGCGAACTGTTATGTATTCCTCGTCTACACTTCAAATGAATGTAAATAGGACACATCCTTGCAAGGAAATAGCGTTTGCAGATGTCTACGTATCGTAGCAGTAGTGATCTAATGCATCTTAAAACGCGATATCGCATTTCATTTCTATGTTTCATGGTAAGATATAATATGATTTGCGAACTGTTATGTATTCCTCGTCTACACTTCAAATGAATGTAAATGCGACACATCCTTGCAAGGAAATAGCGTTTGCAGATGTCTACGTATCCTAGCAATAGAGTTCTTATGATTCTTAAAACGCGATATCGCATCTCATTTCTACGTTTCATGGTAAGATATAATATGATTTGCGAAGTGTTATGTATTCCTCGTCTACACTTCAAATGAATGTAAATGCGACACTTCTTTGCAAGGAAATAGCGTTTGCAAATGTCTACCAATCGTAGCAGTAGTGATCTAATGCTTCTTAGAACGCGATATCGCATCTCATTTCTATGTTTCATGGTAAGATATAATATGATTTGCGAAGTGTTATGTATTCATCGTCTACACATCAAATGAATGTGAATGCGACCCTTCCTTGCAAGGAAATAGCATTTGCAAATGTCTACCTATCGTAGCAGTAGAGTCCTAATGCTTCTTAGAACGCGATATCGCATCTCATTTCTATGTTTCATGGTAAGATATAATATGATTTGCGAAGTGTTATGTATTCCTAGTCTACACTTCAAATGAATGTGAATGCGACACTTTCTCGCTAGGAAATAGCGTTTGCAGATGTCTACGTATCGTGGCAATAGATTTCTAATGCTTCTTAAAACGCGAGATCGCATTTATATTTCTATGTATCATGGTAAGATATAATATGATTTGCGAAGTGACATGTATTCCCCGTCTACACTTCAAATGAATGTAAATGCGACACTTCCTTGCTAGCAAATAGCGTCTGCGGATGTCTAGGTATCGTAGCAATAGATTTCTAATGCTTCTTAAAACGCGATATCGCATTTCATTTCTATGTTCCATGGTAAGATATAATATGATTTGCGAAGTGTTATGTATTCCTCGTTTACACTTCAAATGAATGTAAATGCGGCACTTCGTTGCTAGGAGATAGCGTCTGTAGATGTCTAGGTATCGTAGCAATAGTGTTCTAATGCTTCGTAAAACGAGATATTGCATCTCATTTCTATGTTTCATGGTAAGATATAATATGATTTGCGGAGTGTTATGTATTCCTCGTCTACACTTCAAATGAATGTAAATGCGACACTTCCTTGCAAGGAAATAGCGTTTGCAGATGTCTACGTATCGAAGCAATAGAGTTCAAATGCTTCTTAAAACGAGATATTGCATCTTATATCTATGTTTCATGATAAGTTATACTATTCATTGCGAAGTGTTATGCATTCCTCGTCTACGATTCAAATGAATGTAAATGCGACACTTCCTTGCAAGGAAATAGCGTTTGCAAATATCTACCTATCGTAGCAGTAGTGATCTAATGCATCTTAGAACGCGATGTCGCATCTCATTTCTATGTTTCATAGTAAGATATAATATGATTTGCGAACTGCTATGTATTCCTCGTCTACACTTCAAATGAATGTAAATGCGACACATCCTTGCAAGGAAATAGCTTTTGCAGATGTCTACGTATCGTAGCAATGGCTTTCTGATGCTTCTTAAAACGCGATATCGCATGTCATTTCTATGTTTCATGGTAAGATACAATATGATTTGCGAAGTGTTATGTATTCCTCGTCTACACTTCAAATGAATGTGAATGCGACACTTCCTCGCTGGGAAATAGCGTTTGCAGATGTCTACGTATCGAAGCAATAGAGTTCTTATGATTCTTAAAACGCGATATCGCATCTCATTTCTATGTTTCATGGTAAGATATAATATGATTTGCGAATTGTCATGTATTCCTCGTCCACACTTCAAATGAATGTAAATGCGACACTTCCTTGCAAGGAAATAGCGTTTGCAAATATCTACCTATCGCAGCAGTAGTGATCTAATGCATCTTAGAACGCGATGTCGCATCTCATTTCTATGTTTCATAGTAAGATATAATATGATTTGCGAACTGTTATGTATTCCTCGTCTACACTTCAAATGAATGTAAATGCGACACATCCTTGCAAGGAAATAGCTTTTGCAGATGTCTACGTATCGTAGCAATGGCTTTCTGATGCTTCTTAAAACGCGATATCGCATGTCATTTCTATGTTTCATGGTAAGATACAATATGATTTGCGAAGTGTTATGTATTCCTCGTCTACACTTCAAATGAATGTGAATGCGACACTTCCTCGCTGGGAAATAGCTTTTGCAGATGTCTACGTATCGTAGCAATGGCTTTCTGATGCTTCTTAAAACGCGATATCGCATGTCATTTCTATGTTTCATGGTAAGATATAATATGATTTGCGAAGTGTTATGTATTCCTCGTCTACACTTCAAATGAATGTAAATGCGACACTTCTTTGCAAGGAAATAGCGTTTGCAGATGTCTACGTATCGTAGCAATGGATTTCTGATGCTTCTTAAAACGCGATATCGCATCTCATTTCTATGTTTCATGGTAAGATATAATATGATTTGCGAATTGTCATGTATTCCTCGTCCACACTTCAAATGAATGTGAATGCGACACTTCCTCGCTAGGAAATAGCGTTTGCAGATGTCTACGTATCGTAGCAGTTGAGTTCTAATGACTCTTAAAACGCGATATCGCATCTCATTTCTATGTTTCATGGTAAGATATAATATGATTTGCGAAGTGTTATGTATTCCTCGTCTACACACCAAATGAATGTAAATGCGACACTTCCTTGCAAGGAAATAGCTTTTGCAGATGTCTACGTATCGTAGCAATGGCTTTCTGATGCTTCTTAAAACGCGATATCGCATGTCATTTCTATGTTTCATGGTAAGATATAATATGATTTGCGAAGTGTTATGTATTCCTTGTCTACACTTCTAATGAATGTAAATGCGACACTTCTTTGCAAGGAAATAGCGTTTGCAGATGTCTACGTATCGTTGCAATAGAGTTCTTATGATTCTTAAAACGCGATATCGCATCTCATTTATATGTTTCATGGTAAGATATAATATGACTTGCGGAGTGTTATGTATTCCTCGTCTACACTTCAAATGAATGTAAATGCGACACTTCCTCGCAAGGAAATAGCGTTTGCAGATGTCTACGTATCGTAGCAATAGTGTTCTTATGATTCTTAAAACGCCATATCGCATCTCATTTCTATGTTTCATGGTAAGGTATAATATGAGTTGCGAAGTGTTATGTACTCCTCGTCTACACTTCAAATGAATGTAAATGCGACACTTCCTTGCAAGGAAATAGCGTTTGCAAATGTCTACCTATCGTAGCAGTAGTGTTCTAATGCTTCTTAGAACGCGATGTGGCATCTCATTTCTATGTTTCATGGTAAGATGTAATATGATTTGCGAACTGTTATGTATTCCTCGTCTACACTTCAAATGAATGTAAATGCGACACTTCCTTGCAAGGAAATTGCGTTTGCAAATGTCTACGTATCGTAGCAATTGCTTTCTGATGCTTCTTAAAACGCGATATCGCATGTCATTTCTATGTTTCATGGTAAGATATAATTTGATTTGCGAAGTGTTATGTATTCCTCGTCTACACTTCAAATGAATGTAAATGCGACACTTCTTTGCAAGGAAATAGCGTTTGCAGATGACTACGTATCGTTGCAATAGAGTTCTTATGATTCTTAAAACGCGATATCGCATATCATTTCTATGTTTCATGGTAAGGTATAATATGAGTTGCGAAGTGTTATGTACTCCTCGTCTACACATCAAATGAATGTAAATGCGACACTTCCTTGCAAGGAAATAGCGTTTGCAAATGTCTACCTATCGTAGCAGTAGTGTTCTAATGCTTCTTAGAACGCGATGTGGCATCTCATTTCTATGTTTCATGGTAAGATGTAATATGATTTGCGAACTGTTATGTATTCCTCGTCTACACTTCAAATGAATGTAAATGCGACACTTCCTTGCAAGGAAATAGCGTTTGCAGATGTCTACGTATCGATGCAATAGAGTTCTAATGCTTCTTAAAACGCGATATCGCATCTCATTTCTATGTTCCATGGTAAGATATAATATGATTTGCGAAGTGTTATGTATTTCTCGTCTACACTTCAAATGAATGTGAATGCGACACTTCCTCGCTAGGAAATAGCGTTTGCAGATGTCTGCGTGTAGTAGCAGTAGAGTTCTAATGCTTCTTAAAACGCGATATCGCATCTCATTTCTATGTTTCATGGTAAGATATAATATGATTTGCGAAGTGTTATGTATTCCACGTCTACACTTCAAATGAATGTGAATGCGACACTTCCTTGCAAGGAAATAGCGTTTGAAGATGTCTACGTATCGTACCAATGGATTTCTGATGCTTCTTAAAACGCGATATCGCATCTCATTTCTATGTTTCATGGTAAGGTATAATATGATTTGCGAAGTGTCATGTATTCCTCGTCCACGCTTCAAATGAATGTAAATGCGACACTTCCTTGCAAGGAAATATCGTTTGCAAATGTCTACCTATCGTAGCAGTAGTGTTCTAATGCTTCTTAGAACGCGATATCGCATCTCATTTCTATGTTTCATGGTAAGATACAATATGATTTGCGAAGTGTTATGTATTCCTCGTCTACACTTCAAATGAATGTGAATGCGACACTTCCTCGCTAGGAAATAGCGTTTGCAGGTGTCTACGTATCGAAGCAATAGAGTTCAAATGCTTCTCAAAACGCGATATCGCATCTCATTTCTATGTTTCATGGTAAGATATAATCCGATTTGCGAAGTGTTATGTATTCCTCGGCTACACTTCAAATGAATGTAAATGCGACACTTCTTTGCAAGGAAATAGCGATTGCAGATGTCTACGTATCGTAGCGATAGAGTTCTTATGATTCTTAAAACGCGATATCGCATCTCATTTCTATGTTTCATGGTAAGGTATAATATGATTTGCGAAGTGTTATGTATCCGTCGTCTACACTTCAAATGAATGTGAATGTGACACTACCTCGCTAGGAAATAGCGTTTGCAGATGTCTGCGTATCGTAGCAGTAGAGTTCTAATGCCTCTCAAAATGCGATATCGCATCTCATTTCTATGTTTCATGGTAAGATACAATATGATTTGCGAAGTATTATGTATTCCTCGTCTACACTTCAAATGAATGTGAATGCGACACTTCTTTGCAAGGAAATAGCGTTTGCAGATGACTACGTATCGTTGCAATAGAGTTCTTATGATTCTTAAAACGCGATATCGCATCTCATTTCTATGTTTCATGGTAAGGTATAATATGATTTGCGAAGTGTTATGTATCCGTCGTCTACACTTCAAATGAATGTGAATGCCACACTTCCTCGCTAGGCAATAGCGTTTGCAGATGTCTACGTATCGAAGCAATAGAGTTCAAATGATTCTCAAAACGCGATATCGCATCTCATTTCTATGTTTCATGGTAAGATATAATCCGATTTGCGAAGTGTTATGTATTCCTCGGCTACACTTCAAATGAATGTAAATGCGACACTTCTTTGCAAGGAAATAGCGATTGCAGATGTCTACGTATCGTAGCAATAGAGTTCAAATGACTCCTAAAACGCGATATCGCATCTCATTTCTATGTTTCATGGTAAGATATAATATGATTTGCGAAGTGTTATGTATTCCTCGTCTACACACCAAATGAATGTAAATGCGACACTTCCTTGCAAGGAAATAGCTTTTGCAGATGTCTACGTATCGTAGCAATGGCTTTCTGATGCTTCTTAAAACGCGATATCGCATGTCATTTCTATGTTTCATGGTAAGATATAATATGATTTGCGAAGTGTTATGTATTCCTCGTCTACACTTCAAATGAATGTAAATGCGACAATTCTTTGCAAGGAAATAGCGTTTGCAGATGTCTACGTATCGTAGCAATGGATTTCTGATGCTTCTTAGAACGCGATATCGCATCTCATTTCTATGTTTCATGGTAAGATATAATATGATTTGCGAATTGTCATGTATTCCTCGTCCACACTTCAAATGAATGTGAATGCGACACTTCCTCGCTAGGAAATAGCGTTTGCAGATGTCTACGTATCGTAGCAGTTGAGTTCTAATGACTCTTAAAACGCGATATCGCATCTCATTTCTATGTTTCATGGTAAGATATAATATGATTTGCGAAGTGTTATGTATTCCTCGTCTTCACACCAAATGAATGTAAATGCGACACTTCCTTGCAAGGAAATAGCTTTTGCAGATGTCTACGTATCGTAGCAATGGCTTTCTGATGCTTCTTAAAACGCGACATCGCATGTCATTTCTATGTTTCATGGTAAGATATAATATGATTTGCGAAGTGTTATGTATTCCTCGTTTACACTTCAAATGAATGTAAATGCGACACTTCTTTGCAAGGAAATAGCGTTTGCAGATGTCTACGTATCGAAGCAATAGAGTTCTTATGATTCTTAAAACGCGATATTGCATCTCATTTCTATGTTTCATGGTAAGATATAATATGATTTGCGAAGTGTTATGCATTCCTCGTCTACACTTCAAATGAATGTAAATGCGACACTTCTTTGCAAGGAAATAGCGTTTGCAGATGTCTACGTATCGTAGCAATAGAGTTCTTATGATTCTTAAAACGCGATATCGCATCTCATTTCTATGTTTCATGGTAAGGTATAATATGATTTGCGAAGTGTTATGTATTCCTCGTCTACACTTCAAATGAATGTAAATGCGACACTTCCTTGCAAGGAAATAGCGTTTGCAGATGTCTACGTATCGTAGCAATAGCGTTCTTATGATTCTTAAAACGCGATATCGCATCTCATTTCTATGTTTCATGGTAAGGTATAATATGAGTTGCGAAGTGTTATGTACTCCTCGTCTACACTTCAAATGAATGTAAATGCGACACTTCCTTGCAAGGAAATTGCGTTTGCAAATGTCTACGTATCGTAGCAATTGCTTTCTGATGCTTCTTAAAACGCGATATCGCATGTCATTTCTATGTTTCATGGTAAGATATAATTTGATTTGCGAAGTGTTATGTATTCCTCGGCTACACTTCAAATGAATGTAAATGCGACACTTCTTTGCAAGGAAATAGCGATTGCAGATGTCTACGTATCGTAGCAATAGAGTTCAAATGCTTCTTAAAACGAGATATTGCATCACATATCTATGTTTCATGATAAGATATAATATTCATTGCGAAGTGTTATGCATTCCTCGTCTACGATTCAAACGAATGTAAATGCGACACTTCTTTGCAAGGAAATAGCGTTTGCAGATGTCTACGTATCGTAGCAATGGCTTTCTGATGCTTCTTAAAACGCGATATCGCATGTCATTTCTATGTTTCATGGTAAGATATAATTTGATTTGCGAAGTGTTATGTATTCCTCGTCTACACTCCAAATGAATGTAAATGCGACACTTCTTTGCAAGGAAATAGCGTTTGCAGATGACTACGTATCGTTGCAATAGAGTTCTTATGATTCTTAAAACGCGATATCGCATCTCATTTCTATGTTTCATGGTAAGGTATAATATGAGTTGCGAAGTGTTATGTACTCCTCGTCTACACTTCAAATGAATGTAAATGCGACACTTCCTTGCAAGGAAATAGCGTTTGCAAATGTCTACCTATCGTAGCAGTAGTGTTCTAATGCTTCTTAGAACGCGATGTGGCATCTCATTTCTATGTTTCATGGTAAGATATAATATGATTTGCGAACTGTTATGTATTCCTCGTCTACACTTCAAATGAATGTAAATGCGACACTTCCTTGCAAGGAAATAGCGTTTGCAGATGTCTACGTATCGAAGCAATAGAGTTCTAGTGCTTCTTAAAACGCGATATCGCATCTCATTTCTATGTTTCATGGTAAGATATAATATGATTTGCGAAGTGTTAATATTCCTCGTCTACACTTCAAATGAATGTGAATGCGACACTTCCTCGCTAGGAAATAGCGTTTGCAGATGTCTACGTATCGAAGCAGTAGAGTTCAAATGCTTCTCAAAACGCGATATCGCATCTCATTTCTATGTTTCATGGTAAGATATAATCCGATTTGCGAAGTGTTATGTATTCCTCGGCTACACTTCAAATGAATGTAAATGCGACACTTCTTTGCAAGGAAATAGCGATTGCAGATGTCTACGTATCGTAGCAATAGAGTTCTTATGATTCTTAAAACGCGATATCGCATCTCATTTCTATGTTTCATGGTAAGGTATAATATGATTTGCGAAGTGTTATGTATTCCTCGTCTACACTTCAAATGAATGTGAATGTGACACTTCCTCGCTAGGAAATAGCGTTTGCAGATGTCTGCGTATCGTAGCAGTAGAGTTCTAATGCTTCTTAAAATGCGATATCGCATCTCATTTCTATGTTTCATGGTAAGATACAATATGATTTGCGAAGTGTTATGTATTCCTCGTCTACACTTCAAATCAATGTGAATGCGACACTTCCTCGCTGGGAAATAGCGTTCGCAGTTGTCTACGTATCGTAGCAATAGAGTTCTTATGATTCTTAAAACGCGATATCGCATCTCATTTCTATGTTTCATGGTAAGGTATAATATGATTTGGGAAGTGTTATGTATCCGTCGTCTACACTTCAAATGAATGTGAATGCCACACTTCCTCGCTAGGAAATAGCGTTTGCAGATGTCTACGTATAGAAGCAATAGAGTTCTAATGCTTCTTAAAACGCGATATCGCATCTCATTTCTATGTTTCATGGTAAGGTATAATATGAGTTGCGAAGTGTTATGTATTCCTCGTCTACACTTCAAATGAATGTAAATGCGACACTTTCTTGCAAGGAAATAGCGTTTGCAGATGTCTAAGTATCGTAGCAATGGCTATCTGATGCTTCTTAAAACGCGATATCGCATGTCATTTCTATGTTTCATGGTAAGATATAATATGATTTGCGAAGTGTTATGTATTCCTCATCTACACTTCAAATGAATGTAAATGCGACACTTCTGTGCAAGGAAATAGCGTTTGCAGATGACTACGTATCGTTGCAATAGAGTTCTTATGATTCTTAAAACGCGATATCGGATCTCATTTCTATGTTTCATGGTAAGATATAATCTGATTTGCGAAGTGTTATGCATTCCTCGTCTACGATTCAAATGAATGTAAATGCGACATTTCCTTGCAAGGAAATATCGTTTGCAGATGTCTACGTATCGTAGCAATAGAGTTCTAATGCTTCTTAAAACGCGATATCGCATCTCATTTCTATGTTCCATGGTAAGATATAATATTCATTGCGAAGTGTTATGCATTCCTCGTCTACATTTCAAATGAATGTGAATGTGACACTTCCTCGCTAGGAAATAGCGTTTGCAGATGTCTGCGTATCGTAGCAGTAGAGTTCTTATGCTTCTTAAAACGCGATATCGCATCTCATTTCTATGTTTCATGGTAAGATACAATATGATTTGCGAAGTGTTATGTATTCCTCGTCTACACTTCAAATGAATGTGAATGCGACACTTCCTCGCTAGGAAATAGCGTTTGCAGATGTCTACGTATCGAAGCAATAGAGTTCAAATGCTTCTCAAAACGCGATATCGCATCTCATTTCTATGTTTCATGGTAAGATATAATCCGATTTGCGAAGTGTTATGTATTCCTCGTCTACACTTCAAATGAATGTGAATGCGACACTTCCTCGCTAGGAAATAGAGTTTGCAGATATCTACGTATCGAAGCAATAGAGTTCAAATGCTTCTTAGAACGAGATATTGCATCTCATATTCATGTTTCATGATAAGATATAATATTCATTGCGAAGTGTTATGCATTCCTCGCCTACGATTCAAATGAATGTAAATGCTACACTTCCATGCAATGAAATAGCGTTTGCAGATGTCTACGTACCGAAGCAATAGAGTTCAATTGCTTCTTAAAACGAGATATTGCATCTCATATCTGTGTTTCATGATAAGATATAATATGATTTGCGAAGTGTCATGCATTCCTCGTCTACGATTCAGATGAATGTAAATGCGACACTTCCTTGCAAGGAAATAGCGTTTGAAGATGTCTACGTATCGTACCAATGGATTTCTGATGCTTCTTAAAACGCGATATCGCATCTCATTTCTATGTTTCATGGTAAGGTATAATATGATTTGCGAAGTGTCATGTATTCCCCGTCCACGCTTCAAATGAATGTAAATGCGACACTTCCTTGCAAGGAAATATCGTTTGCAAATGTCTACCTATCGTAGCAGTAGTGTTCTAATGCTTCTTAGAACGCGATATCGCATCTCATTTCTATGTTTCATGGTAAGATACAATATGATTTGCGAAGTGTTATGTATTCCTCGTCTACACTTCAAATGAATGTGAATGCGACACTTCCTCGCTAGGAAATAGCGTTTGCAGATGTCTACGTATCGAAGCAATAGAGTTCAAATGCTTCTCAAAACGCGATATCGCATCTCATTTCTATGTTTCATGGTAAGATATAATCCGATTTGCGAAGTGTTATGTATTCCTCGGCTACACTTCAAATGAATGTAAATGCGACACTTCTTTGCAAGGAAATAGCGATTGCAGATGTCTACGTATCGTAGCAATAGAGTTCTTATGATTCTTAAAACGCGATATCGCATCTCATTTCTATGTTTCATGGTAAGGTATAATATGATTTGCGAAGTGTTATGTATTCCTCGTCTACACTTCAAATGAATGTGAATGTGACACTTCCTCGCTAGGAAATAGCGTTTGCAGATGTCTGCGTATCGTAGCAGTAGAGTTCTAATGCTTCTTAAAATGCGATATCGCATCTCATTTCTATGTTTCATGGTAAGATACAATATGATTTGCGAAGTGTTATGTATTCCTCGTCTACACTTCAAATGAATGTGAATGCGACACTTCCTCGCTGGGAAATAGCGTTCGCAGATGTCTACGTATCGTAGCAATAGAGTTCTTATGATTCTTAAAACGCGATATCGCATCTCATTTCTATGTTTCATGGTAAGGTATAATATGATTTGCGAAGTGTTATGTATCCGTCGTCTACACTTCAAATGAATATGAATGCCACACTTCCTCGCTAGGAAATAGCGTTTGCAGATGTCTACGTATAGAAGCAATAGAGTTCTAATGCTTCTTAAAACGCGATATCGCACCTCATTTCTATGTTTCATGGTAAGGTATAATATGAGTTGCGAAGTGTTATGTAGTCCTCGTCTACACTTCAAATGAATGTAAATGCGACACTTCTTTGCAAGGAAATAGCGTTTGCAGATGTCTACGTATCGTAGCAATAGAGTTCTAATGCTTCTTAAAACGCGATATCGCATCTCATTTCTATGTTTCATGGTAAGATATAATATGATTTGCGAAGTGTTATGTATTCCTCGTCTACACTTCAAATGAATGTAAATGCGACACTTCCTTGCTAGGAAATAGCGTTTGCAGATGTCTACGTATCGTAGCAATAGAGTTCTAATGCTTCTTAAAATGCGATATCGCATCTCATTTCTGTGTTTCATGGTAAGATATAATATTCATTACGAAGTTTTATGCATTCCTCGTCTACGATTCAAATGAATGTAAATGCGACTCTTCTTTGCTAGGAAATAGCGTTTGCAAATGTCTACCTATCGTAGCAATATTGTTCTAATGCTTCTTAGAACGCGATATCGCATCTCATTTCTATGTTTCATGGTAAGATATAATATGATTTGCGAAGTGTTATGTATTCCTCGTCTACACTTCAAATGAATGTAAATGCGACACTTCTTTGCAGGGTAATAGCGTTTGCAGATGTCTACGTATCGTAGCAATAGAGTTCTTATGACTCTTAAAACGCGATATCGCATCTCATTTCTATGTTTCATGGTAAGATATAATATTCATTGCGAAGTGTTATGCATTCCTCGTCTACACTTCAAATGAATGTAAATGCGACACTTCTTTGCAGGGAAATAGCGTTTGCAGACGTCTACGTATCGTAGCAATAGAGTTCTTATGACTCTTAAAACGCGATATCGCATCTCATTTCTATGTTTCATGGTAAGATATAATATTCATTGCGAAGTGTTATGCATTCCTCGTCTACACTTCAAATGAATGTAAATGCGACACTTCCTTGCAAGGAAATAGCGTTTGCAAATGTCTACCTATCGTAGCAGTAGTGATCTAATGCATCTTAGAACGCGATGTCGCATCTCATTTCTATGTTTCATGGTAAGATATAATATGATTTGCGAACTGTTATGTATTCCTCGTCTACACTTCAAATGAATGTAAATGCGACACATCCTTGCAAGGAAATAGCGTTTGCAGATGTCTACGTATCGTAGCAGTAGTGATCTAATGCATCTTAAAACGCGATATCGCATTTCATTTCTATGTTTCATGGTAAGATATAATATGATTTGCGAACTGTTATGTATTCCTCGTCTACACTTCAAATGAATGTAAATGCGACACATCCTTGCAAGGAAATAGCGTTTGCAGATGTCTACGTATCCTAGCAATAGAGTTCTTATGATTCTTAAAACGCGATATCGCATCTCATTTCTATGTTTCATGGTAAGATATAATATGATTTGCGAAGTGTTATGTATTCCTCGTCTACACTTCAAATGAATGTAAATGCGACACTTCTTTGCAAGGAAATAGCGTTTGCAAATGTCTACCAATCGTAGCAGTAGTGATCTAATGCTTCTTAGAACGCGATATCGCATCTCATTTCTATGTTTCATGGTAAGATATAATATGATTTGCGAAGTGTTATGTATTCCTCGTCTACACTTCAAATGAATGTAAATGCGACACATCCTTGCAAGGAAATAGCTTTTGCAGATGTCTACGTATCGTAGCAATGGCTTTCTGATGCTTCTTAAAACGCGATATCGCATGTCATTTCTATGTTTCATGGTAAGATATAATATGATTTGCGAAGTGTTATGTATTCCTTGTCTACACTTCTAATGAATGTAAATGCGACACTTCTTTGCAAGGAAATAGCGTTTGCAGATGTCTACGTATCGTTGCAATAGAGTTCTTATGATTCTTAAAACGCGATATCGCATCTCATTTATATGTTTCATGGTAAGATATAATATGACTTGCGGAGTGTTATGTATTCCTCGTCTACACTTCAAATGAATGTAAATGCGACACTTCCTTGCAAGGAAATAGCGTTTGCAGATGTCTACGTATCGTAGCAATAGTGTTCTTATGATTCTTAAAACGCCATATCGCATCTCATTTCTATGTTTCATGGTAAGGTATAATATGAGTTGCGAAGTGTTATGTACTCCTCGTCTACACTTCAAATGAATGTAAATGCGACACTTCCTTGCAAGGAAATTGCGTTTGCAAATGTCTACGTATCGTAGCAATTGCTTTCTGATGCTTCTTAAAACGCGATATCGCATGTCATTTCTATGTTTCATGGTAAGATATAATTTGATTTGCGAAGTGTTATGTATTCCTCGTCTACACTTCAAATGAATGTAAATGCGACACTTCTTTGCAAGGAAATAGCGTTTGCAGATGACTACGTATCGTTGCAATAGAGTTCTTATGATTCTTAAAACGCGATATCGCATATCATTTCTATGTTTCATGGTAAGGTATAATATGAGTTGCGAAGTGTTATGTACTCCTCGTCTACACTTCAAATGAATGTAAATGCGACACTTCCTTGCAAGGAAATAGCGTTTGCAAATGTCTACCTATCGTAGCAGTAGTGTTCTAATGCTTCTTAGAACGCGATGTGACATCTCATTTCTATGTTTCATGGTAAGATGTAATATGATTTGCGAACTGTTATGTATTCCTCGTCTACACTTCAAATGAATGTAAATGCGACACTTCCTTGCAAGGAAATTGCGTTTGCAAATGTCTACGTATCGTAGCAATTGCTTTCTGATGCTTCTTAAAACGCGATATCGCATGTCATTTCTATGTTTCATGGTAAGATATAATTTGATTTGCGAAGTGTTATGTATTCCTCGTCTACACTTCAAATGAATGTAAATGCGACACTTCTTTGCAAGGAAATAGCGTTTGCAGATGACTACGTATCGTTGCAATAGAGTTCTTATGATTCTTAAAACGCGATATCGCATATCATTTCTATGTTTCATGGTAAGGTATAATATGAGTTGCGAAGTGTTATGTACTCCTCGTCTACACTTCAAATGAATGTGAATGCGACACTTCCTCGCTAGGAAATAGCGTTTGCAGATGTCTGCGTGTAGTAGCAGTAGAGTTCTAATGCTTCTTAAAACGCGATATCGCATCTCATTTCTATGTTTCATGGTAAGATATAATATGATTTGCGAAGTGTTATGTATTCCACGTCTACACTTCAAATGAATGTGAATGCGACACTTCCTTGCAAGGAAATAGCGTTTGAAGATGTCTACGTATCGTACCAATGGATTTCTGATGCTTCTTAAAACGCGATATCGCATCTCATTTCTATGTTTCATGGTAAGGTATAATATGATTTGCGAAGTGTCATGTATTCCTCGTCCACGCTTCAAATGAATGTAAATGCGACACTTCCTTGCAAGGAAATATCGTTTGCAAATGTCTACCTATCGTAGCAGTAGTGTTCTAATGCTTCTTAGAACGCGATATCGCATCTCATTTCTATGTTTCATGGTAAGATACAATATGATTTGCGAAGTGTTATGTATTCCTCGTCTACACTTCAAATGAATGTGAATGCGACACTTCCTCGCTAGGAAATAGCGTTTGCAGGTGTCTACGTATCGAAGCAATGGAGTTCAAATGCTTCTCAAAACGCGATATCGCATCTCATTTCTATGTTTCATGGTAAGATATAATCCGATTTGCGAAGTGTTATGTATTCCTCGGCTACACTTCAAATGAATGTAAATGCGACACTTCTTTGCAAGGAAATAGCGATTGCAGATGTCTACGTATCGTAGCGATAGAGTTCTTATGATTCTTAAAACGCGATATCGCATCTCATTTCTATGTTTCATGGTAAGGTATAATATGATTTGCGAAGTGTTATGTATCCGTCGTCTACACTTCAAATGAATGTGAATGTGACACTACCTCGCTAGGAAATAGCGTTTGCAGATGTCTGCGTATCGTAGCAGTAGAGTTCTAATGCCTCTCAAAATGCGATATCGCATCTCATTTCTATGTTTCATGGTAAGATACAATATGATTTGCGAAGTATTATGTATTCCTCGTCTACATTTCAAATGAATGTGAATGCGACACTTCCTCGCTGGGAAATAGCGTTCGCAGATGTCTACGTATCGTAGCAATAGAGTTCTTATGATTCTTAAAACGCGATATCGCATCTCATTTCTATGTTTCATGGTAAGGTATAATATGATTTGAGAAGTGTTATGTATTCCACGTCTACACTTCAAATGAATGTAAATGCGACACTTCCTCGCTGGGAAATAGCGTTCGCAGATGTCTACGTATCGTAGCAATAGAGTTCTTATGATTCTTAAAACGCGATATCGCATCTCATTTCTATGTTTCATGGTAAGGTATAATATGATTTGCGAAGTGTTATGTATCCGTCGTCTACACTTCAAATGAATGTGAATGCCACACTTCCTCGCTAGGCAATAGCGTTTGCAGATGTCTACGTATCGAAGCAATAGAGTTCAAATGATTCTCAAAACGCGATATCGCATCTCATTTCTATGTTTCATGGTAAGATATAATCCGATTTGCGAAGTGTTATGTATTCCTCGGCTACACTTCAAATGAATGTAAATGCGACACTTCTTTGCAAGGAAATAGCGATTGCAGATGTCTACGTATCGTAGCAATAGAGTTCAAATGACTCCTAAAACGCGATATCGCATCTCATTTCTATGTTTCATGGTAAGATATAATATGATTTGCGAAGTGTTATGTATTCCTCGTCTACACACCAAATGAATGTAAATGCGACACTTCCTTGCAAGGAAATAGCTTTTGCAGATGTCTACGTATCGTAGCAATGGCTTTCTGATGCTTCTTAAAACGCGATATCGCATGTCATTTCTATGTTTCATGGTAAGATATAATATGATTTGCGAAGTGTTATGTATTCCTCGTCTACACTTCAAATGAATGTAAATGCGACAATTCTTTGCAAGGAAATAGCGTTTGCAGATGTCTACGTATCGTAGCAGTTGAGTTCTAATGACTCTTAAAACGCGATATCGCATCTCATTTCTATGTTTCATGGTAAGATATAATATGATTTGCGAAGTGTTATGTATTCCTCGTCTTCACACCAAATGAATGTAAATGCGACACTTCCTTGCAAGGAAATAGCTTTTGCAGATGTCTACGTATCGTAGCAATGGCTTTCTGATGCTTCTTAAAACGCGACATCGCATGTCATTTCTATGTTTCATGGTAAGATATAATATGATTTGCGAAGTGTTATGTATTCCTCGTTTACACTTCAAATGAATGTAAATGCGACACTTCTTTGCAAGGAAATAGCGTTTGCAGATGTCTACGTATCGAAGCAATAGAGTTCTTATGATTCTTAAAACGCGATATTGCATCTCATTTCTATGTTTCATGGTAAGATATAATATGATTTGCGAAGTGTTATGTATTCCTCGTCTACACTTCAAATGAATGTAAATGCGACACTTCTTTGCAAGGAAATAGCGTTTGCAGATGTCTACGTATCGTAGCAATAGAGTTCTTATGATTCTTAAAACGCGATATCGCATCTCATTTCTATGTTTCATGGTAAGGTATAATATGATTTGCGAAGTGTTATGTATTCCTCGTCTACACTTCAAATGAATGTAAATGCGACACTTCCTTGCAAGGAAATAGCGTTTGCAGATGTCTACGTATCGTAGCAATAGTGTTCTTATGATTCTTAAAACGCGATATCGCATCTCATTTCTATGTTTCATGGTAAGGTATAATATGAGTTGCGAAGTGTTATGTACTCCTCGTCTACACTTCAAATGAATGTAAATGCGACACTTCCTTGCAAGGAAATTGCGTTTGCAAATGTCTACGTATCGTAGCAATTGCTTTCTGATGCTTCTTAAAACGCGATATCGCATGTCATTTCTATGTTTCATGGTAAGATATAATTTGATTTGCGAAGTGTTATGTATTCCTCGGCTACACTTCAAATGAATGTAAATGCGACACTTCTTTGCAAGGAAATAGCGATTGCAGATGTCTACGTATCGTAGCAATAGAGTTCAAATGCTTCTTAAAACGAGATATTGCATCACATATCTATGTTTCATGATAAGATATAATATTCATTGCGAAGTGTTATGCATTCCTCGTCTACGATTCAAACGAATGTAAATGCGACACTTCTTTGCAAGGAAATAGCGTTTGCAGATGTCTACGTATCGTAGCAATGGCTTTCTGATGCTTCTTAAAACGCGATATCGCATGTCATTTCTATGTTTCATGGTAAGATATAATTTGATTTGCGAAGTGTTATGTATTCCTCGTCTACACTCCAAATGAATGTAAATGCGACACTTCTTTGCAAGGAAATAGCGTTTGCAGATGACTACGTATCGTTGCAATAGAGTTCTTATGATTCTTAAAACGCGATATCGCATCTCATTTCTATGTTTCATGGTAAGGTATAATATGAGTTGCGAAGTGTTATGTACTCCTCGTCTACACTTCAAATGAATGTAAATGCGACACTTCCTTGCAAGGAAATAGCGTTTGCAAATGTCTACCTATCGTAGCAGTAGTGTTCTAATGCTTCTTAGAACGCGATGTGGCATCTCATTTCTATGTTTCATGGTAAGATATAATATGATTTGCGAACTGTTATGTATTCCTCGTCTACACTTCAAATGAATGTAAATGCGACACTTCCTTGCAAGGAAATAGCGTTTGCAGATGTCTACGTATCGAAGCAATAGAGTTCTAATGCTTCTTAAAACGCGATATCGCATCTCATTTCTATGTTTCATGGTAAGATATAATATGATTTGCGAAGTGTTAATATTCCTCGTCTACACTTCAAATGAATGTGAATGCGACACTTCCTCGCTAGGAAATAGCGTTTGCAGATGTCTACGTATCGAAGCAGTAGAGTTCAAATGCTTCTCAAAACGCGATATCGCATCTCATTTCTATGTTTCATGGTAAGATATAATCCGATTTGCGAAGTGTTATGTATTCCTCGGCTACACTTCAAATGAATGTAAATGCGACACTTCTTTGCAAGGAAATAGCGATTGCAGATGTCTACGTATCGTAGCAATAGAGTTCTTATGATTCTTAAAACGCGATATCGCATCTCATTTCTATGTTTCATGGTAAGGTATAATATGATTTGCGAAGTGTTATGTATTCCTCGTCTACACTTCAAATGAATGTGAATGTGACACTTCCTCGCTAGGAAATAGCGTTTGCAGATGTCTGCGTATCGTAGCAGTAGAGTTCTAATGCTTCTTAAAATGCGATATCGCATCTCATTTCTATGTTTCATGGTAAGATACAATATGATTTGCGAAGTGTTATGTATTCCTCGTCTACACTTCAAATCAATGTGAATGCGACACTTCCTCGCTGGGAAATAGCGTTCGCAGATGTCTACGTATCGTAGCAATAGAGTTCTTATGATTCTTAAAACGCGATATCGCATCTCATTTCTATGTTTCATGGTAAGGTATAATATGATTTGGGAAGTGTTATGTATCCGTCGTCTACACTTCAAATGAATGTGAATGCCACACTTCCTCGCTAGGAAATAGCGTTTGCAGATGTCTACGTATAGAAGCAATAGAGTTCTAATGCTTCTTAAAACGCGATATCGCATCTCATTTCTATGTTTCATGGTAAGGTATAATATGAGTTGCGAAGTGTTATGTATTCCTCGTCTACACTTCAAATGAATGTAAATGCGACACTTTCTTGCAAGGAAATAGCGTTTGCAGATGTCTACGTATCGTAGCAATGGCTATCTGATGCTTCTTAAAACGCGATATCGCATGTCATTTCTATGTTTCATGGTAAGATATAATATGATTTGCGAAGTGTTATGTATTCCTCATCTACACTTCAAATGAATGTAAATGCGACACTTCTGTGCAAGGAAATAGCGTTTGCAGATGACTACGTATCGTTGCAATAGAGTTCTTATGATTCTTAAAACGCGATATCGGATCTCATTTCTATGTTTCATGGTAAGATATAATCTGATTTGCGAAGTGTTATGCATTCCTCGTCTACGATTCAAATGAATGTAAATGCGACATTTCCTTGCAAGGAAATATCGTTTGCAGATGTCTACGTATCGTAGCAATAGAGTTCTAATGCTTCTTAAATGAGATATTGCATCTCATATCTATGTTTCATGATAAGATATAATATTCATTGCTAAGTGTTATGCATTCCTCGTCTACGATTCAAATGAATGTAAATGCGACACTTCCTTGCAAGGAAATAGCGTTTGCAGATGTCTACGTATCGTAGCAATAGAGTTCTTATAATTCTTAGAACGCTATATTGCATCTCATTTTTACGTTTCATGGTAAGATATAATATGATTTGCGAAGTGTTATGTATTCCTCGTCTACACTTCAAATGAATGTAAATGCGACACTTCCTTGCAAGGAAATAGCGTTTGCAGATGTCTACGTATCGAAGCAATAGAGTTCTAATGCTTCTTAAAACGCGATATCGCATCTCATTTCTATGTTTCATGGTAAGATATAATATGATTTGCGAAGTGTTAATATTCCTCGTCTACACTTCAAATGAATGTGAATGCGACACTTCCTCGCTAGGAAATAGCGTTTGCAGATGTCTACGTATCGAAGCAGTAGAGTTCAAATGCTTCTCAAAACGCGATATCGCATCTCATTTCTATGTTTCATGGTAAGATATAATCCGATTTGCGAAGTGTTATGTATTCCTCGGCTACACTTCAAATGAATGTAAATGCGACACTTCTTTGCAAGGAAATAGCGATTGCAGATGTCTACGTATCGTAGCAATAGAGTTCTTATGATTCTTAAAACGCGATATCGCATCTCATTTCTATGTTTCATGGTAAGGTATAATATGATTTGCGAAGTGTTATGTATTCCTCGTCTACACTTCAAATGAATGTGAATGTGACACTTCCTCGCTAGGAAATAGCGTTTGCAGATGTCTGCGTATCGTAGCAGTAGAGTTCTAATGCTTCTTAAAATGCGATATCGCATCTCATTTCTATGTTTCATGGTAAGATACAATATGATTTGCGAAGTGTTATGTATTCCTCGTCTACACTTCAAATCAATGTGAATGCGACACTTCCTCGCTGGGAAATAGCGTTCGCAGATGTCTACGTATCGTAGCAATAGAGTTCTTATGATTCTTAAAACGCGATATCGCATCTCATTTCTATGTTTCATGGTAAGGTATAATATGATTTGGGAAGTGTTATGTATCCGTCGTCTACACTTCAAATGAATGTGAATGCCACACTTCCTCGCTAGGAAATAGCGTTTGCAGATGTCTACGTATCGTAGCAATGGCTATCTGATGCTTCTTAAAACGCGATATCGCATGTCATTTCTATGTTTCATGGTAAGATATAATATGATTTGCGAAGTGTTATGTATTCCTCATCTACACTTCAAATGAATGTAAATGCGACACTTCTGTGCAAGGAAATAGCGTTTGCAGATGACTACGTATCGTTGCAATAGAGTTCTTATGATTCTTAAAACGCGATATCGGATCTCATTTCTATGTTTCATGGTAAGATATAATCTGATTTGCGAAGTGTTATGCATTCCTCGTCTACGATTCAAATGAATGTAAATGCGACATTTCCTTGCAAGGAAATATCGTTTGCAGATGTCTACGTATCGTAGCAATAGAGTTCTAATGCTTCTTAAAACGAGATATTGCATCTCATATCTATGTTTCATGATAAGATATAATATTCATTGCTAAGTGTTATGCATTCCTCGTCTACGATTCAAATGAATGTAAATGCGACACTTCCTTGCAAGGAAATAGCGTTTGCAGATGTCTACGTATCGTAGCAATAGAGTTCTTATAATTCTTAGAACGCTATATTGCATCTCATTTTTACGTTTCATGGTAAGATATAATATGATTTGCGAAGTGTCATGTATTCCTCGTCTACGATTCAAATGAATGTAATTGCGACACTTCCTTGCAAGGAAATAGCGATTGCAGATGTCTACGTATCATAGCAATAGGGTTCAAATGCTTCTTAAAACGCGATATCGCATCTCATTTCTATGTTTCATTGTAAGATATAATATGATTTGCGAAGTATCATGTATTCCTAGTCTACACTTCAAATAAATGTGAATGCGACACTTCCTCGCTAGGAAATAGCGTTTGCAGATGTCTACGTATCGAAGCAATAGAGTTCAGATGCTTCTTAAAACGAGATATTGCATCTCATATCTATGTTTCATGATAAGATGTAATATTCATTGCGAAGTGTTATGTATTCCTTGTCTACACTTCAAATGAATGTGGATGCGACACTTCCTCGCCAGGAAATAGCGTTTGCAGATGTCTACGTATCGTAGCAGTTGAGTTCTAATGCTTCTTAAAACGCGATATCGCATCTCATTTCTATGTTTCATGGTAAGATATAATATGATTTGCGAAGTGTTATGTATTCCTCGTCTACACATCAAATGAATGTAAATGCGACACTTCCTTGCAAGGAAATAGCGTTTGCAGATGTCTACGTATCGTAGCAATAGTGTTCTTATGATTCTTAAAACGCGATATCGCATCTCATTTCTATGTTTTATGGTAAGGTATAATATGATTTGCGAAGTGTTATGTATCCGTCGTCTACACTTCAAACGAATGTAAATGCGACACTTTTTTGCAAGGAAATAGCGTTTGCAGATGTCTACGTATCGTAGCAATGGATTTCTGATGCTTCTTAAAACGCGATATCGCTTGTCATTTCTATGTTTCATGGTAAGATATAATATGATTTGCGGAGTGTTATGTATTCCTCGTCTACACTTCAAATGAATGTAAATGCGACACTTCCTTGCAAGGAAATAGCGTTTGCAGATGTCTACGTATCGAAGCAATAGAGTTCAAATGCTTCTTAAAACGAGATATTGCATCTTTTATCTATGTTTCATGATAAGATATACTATTCATTGCGAAGTGTTATGCATTCCTCGTCTACGATTCAAATGAATGTAAATGCGACACTTCCTTGCAAGGAAATAGCGTTTGCAAATGTCTACCTATCGTAGCAGTAGTGATCTAATGCATCTTAGAACGCGATGTCGCATCTCATTTCTATGTTTCATGGTAAGATATAATATGATTTGCGAACTGTTATGTATTCCTCGTCTACACTTCAAATGAATGTAAATGCGACACATCCTTGCAAGGAAATAGCGTTTGCAGATGTCTACGTATCGTAGCAATAGTGTTCTTATGATTCTTAAAACGCGATATCGCATCTCATTTCTATGTTTCATGGTAAGGTATAATATGATTTGCGGAGTGTTATGTATTCCTCGTCTCCACTTCAAATGAATGTAAATGCGACACTTCCTTGCAAGGAAATAGCGTTTGCAGATGTCTACGTATCGTAGCAATCTATTTCTGATGCTTCTTAAAACGCGATATCGCATCTCATTTCTATGTTTCATGGTAAGATATAATATGATTTGCGAATTGTCATGTATTCCTCGTCCACACTTCAAATGAATGTGAATGCGACACTTCCTCGCTAGGAAATAGCGTTTGCAGATGTCTACGTATCGAAGCAATAGAGTTCAAATGCTTCTTAAAACGAGATATTGCATTTCATATCTATGTTTCATGATAAGATATAATATTCATTGCGAAGTGTTATGCATTCCTCGTCTACGATTAAAATGAATGAAAATGCGACACTTCCTTGCAAGGAAATAGCGTTTGCAGATGTCTACGTATCGTAGCAATAGAGTTCTTATGATTCTTAAAACGCGATATCGCATCTCATTTCTATGTTTCATGGTAAGATATAATATGATTGCGAAGTGTTATGTATTCCTCGTCTACACTTCAAATGAATGTAAATGCGACACTTCCTTGCTAGGAAATAGCGTTTGCAGATGTCTACGTATCGTAGCAATAGAGTTCTAATGCTTCTTAAAATGCGATATCGCATCTCATTTCTGTGTTTCATGGTAAGATATAATATTCATTACGAAGTTTTATGCATTCCTCGTCTACGATTCAAATGAATGTAAATGCGACTCTTCTTTGCTAGGAAATAGCGTTTGCAAATGTCTACCTATCGTAGCAATATTGTTCTAATGCTTCTTAGAACGCGATATCGCATCTCATTTCTATGTTTCATGGTAAGATATAATATGATTTGCGAAGTGTTATGTATTCCTCGTCTACACTTCAAATGAATGTAAATGCGACACTTCTTTGCAGGGTAATAGCGTTTGCAGATGTCTACGTATCGTAGCAATAGAGTTCTTATGACTCTTAAAACGCGATATCGCATCTCATTTCTATGTTTCATGGTAAGATATAATATTCATTGCGAAGTGTTATGCATTCCTCGTCTACACTTCAAATGAATGTAAATGCGACACTTCTTTGCAGGGAAATAGCGTTTGCAGACGTCTACGTATCGTAGCAATAGAGTTCTTATGACTCTTAAAACGCGATATCGCATCTCATTTCTATGTTTCATGGTAAGATATAATATTCATTGCGAAGTGTTATGCATTCCTCGTCTACACTTCAAATGAATGTAAATGCGACACTTCCTTGCAAGGAAATAGCGTTTGCAAATGTCTACCTATCGTAGCAGTAGTGATCTAATGCATCTTAGAACGCGATGTCGCATCTCATTTCTATGTTTCATGGTAAGATATAATATGATTTGCGAACTGTTATGTATTCCTCGTCTACACTTCAAATGAATGTAAATAGGACACATCCTTGCAAGGAAATAGCGTTTGCAGATGTCTACGTATCGTAGCAGTAGTGATCTAATGCATCTTAAAACGCGATATCGCATTTCATTTCTATGTTTCATAGTAAGATATAATATGATTTGCGAACTGTTATGTATTCCTCGTCTACACTTCAAATGAATGTAAATGCGACACATCCTTGCAAGGAAATAGCGTTTGCAGATGTCTACGTATCCTAGCAATAGAGTTCTTATGATTCTTAAAACGCGATATCGCATCTCATTTCTATGTTTCATGGTAAGATATAATATGATTTGCGAAGTGTTATGTATTCCTCGTCTACACTTCAAATGAATGTAAATGCGACACTTCTTTGCAAGGAAATAGCGTTTGCAAATGTCTACCAATCGTAGCAGTAGTGATCTAATGCTTCTTAGAACGCGATATCGCATCTCATTTCTATGTTTCATGGTAAGATATAATATGATTTGCGAAGTGTTATGTATTCATCGTCTACACATCAAATGAATGTGAATGCGACCCTTCCTTGCAAGGAAATAGCATTTGCAAATGTCTACCTATCGTAGCAGTAGAGTCCTAATGCTTCTTAGAACGCGATATCGCATCTCATTTCTATGTTTCATGGTAAGATATAATATGATTTGCGAAGTGTTATGTATTCCTAGTCTACACTTCAAATGAATGTGAATGCGACACTTTCTCGCTAGGAAATAGCGTTTGCAGATGTCTACGTATCGTGGCAATAGATTTCTAATGCTTCTTAAAACGCGAGATCGCATTTATATTTCTATGTATCATGGTAAGATATAATATGATTTGCGAAGTGACATGTATTCCCCGTCTACACTTCAAATGAATGTAAATGCGACACTTCCTTGCTAGCAAATAGCGTCTGCGGATGTCTAGGTATCGTAGCAATAGATTTCTAATGCTTCTTAAAACGCGATATCGCATTTCATTTCTATGTTCCATGGTAAGATATAATATGATTTGCGAAGTGTTATGTATTCCTCGTTTACACTTCAAATGAATGTAAATGCGGCACTTCGTTGCTAGGAGATAGCGTCTGTAGATGTCTAGGTATCGTAGCAATAGTGTTCTAATGCTTCGTAAAACGAGATATTGCATCTCATTTCTATGTTTCATGGTAAGATATAATATGATTTGCGGAGTGTTATGTATTCCTCGTCTACACTTCAAATGAATGTAAATGCCACACTTCCTTGCAAGGAAATAGCGTTTGCAGATGTCTACGTATCGAAGCAATAGAGTTCAAATGCTTCTTAAAACGAGATATTGCATCTTATATCTATGTTTCATGATAAGTTATACTATTCATTGCGAAGTGTTATGCATTCCTCGTCTACGATTCAAATGAATGTAAATGCGACACTTCCTTGCAAGGAAATAGCGTTTGCAAATATCTACCTATCGTAGCAGTAGTGATCTAATGCATCTTAGAACGCGATGTCGCATCTCATTTCTATGTTTCATAGTAAGATATAATATGATTTGCGAACTGTTATGTATTCCTCGTCTACACTTCAAATGAATGTAAATGCGACACATCCTTGCAAGGAAATAGCTTTTGCAGATGTCTACGTATCGTAGCAATGGCTTTCTGATGCTTCTTAAAACGCGATATCGCATGTCATTTCTATGTTTCATGGTAAGATACAATATGATTTGCGAAGTGTTATGTATTCCTCGTCTACACTTCAAATGAATGTGAATGCGACACTTCCTCGCTGGGAAATAGCGTTTGCAGATGTCTACGTATCGAAGCAATAGAGTTCTTATGATTCTTAAAACGCGATATCGCATCTCATTTCTATGTTTCATGGTAAGATATAATATGATTTGCGAATTGTCATGTATTCCTCGTCCACACTTCAAATGAATGTAAATGCGACACTTCCTTGCAAGGAAATAGCGTTTGCAAATATCTACCTATCGTAGCAGTAGTGATCTAATGCATCTTAGAACGCGATGTCGCATCTCATTTCTATGTTTCATAGTAAGATATAATATGATTTGCGAACTGTTATGTATTCCTCGTCTACACTTCAAATGAATGTAAATGCGACACATCCTTGCAAGGAAATAGCTTTTGCAGATGTCTACGTATCGTAGCAATGGCTTTCTGATGCTTCTTAAAACGCGATATCGCATGTCATTTCTATGTTTCATGGTAAGATACAATATGATTTGCGAAGTGTTATGTATTCCTCGTCTACACTTCAAATGAATGTGAATGCGACACTTCCTCGCTGGGAAATAGCTTTTGCAGATGTCTACGTATCGTAGCAATGGCTTTCTGATGCTTCTTAAAACGCGATATCGCATGTCATTTCTATGTTTCATGGTAAGATATAATATGATTTGCGAAGTGTTATGTATTCCTCGTCTACACTTCAAATGAATGTAAATGCGACACTTCTTTGCAAGGAAATAGCGTTTGCAGATGTCTACGTATCGTAGCAATGGATTTCTGATGCTTCTTAAAACGCGATATCGCATCTCATTTCTATGTTTCATGGTAAGATATAATATGATTTGCGAATTGTCATGTATTCCTCGTCCACACTTCAAATGAATGTGAATGCGACACTTCCTCGCTAGGAAATAGCGTTTGCAGATGTCTACGTATCGTAGCAGTTGAGTTCTAATGACTCTTAAAACGCGATATCGCATCTCATTTCTATGTTTCATGGTAAGATATAATATGATTTGCGAAGTGTTATGTATTCCTCGTCTACACACCAAATGAATGTAAATGCGACACTTCCTTGCAAGGAAATAGCTTTTGCAGATGTCTACGTATCGTAGCAATGGCTTTCTGATGCTTCTTAAAACGCGATATCGCATGTCATTTCTATGTTTCATGGTAAGATATAATATGATTTGCGAAGTGTTATGTATTCCTTGTCTACACTTCTAATGAATGTAAATGCGACACTTCTTTGCAAGGAAATAGCGTTTGCAGATGTCTACGTATCGTTGCAATAGAGTTCTTATGATTCTTAAAACGCGATATCGCATCTCATTTATATGTTTCATGGTAAGATATAATATGACTTGCGGAGTGTTATGTATTCCTCGTCTACACTTCAAATGAATGTAAATGCGACACTTCCTCGCAAGGAAATAGCGTTTGCAGATGTCTACGTATCGTAGCAATAGTGTTCTTATGATTCTTAAAACGCCATATCGCATCTCATTTCTATGTTTCATGGTAAGGTATAATATGAGTTGCGAAGTGTTATGTACTCCTCGTCTACACTTCAAATGAATGTAAATGCGACACTTCCTTGCAAGGAAATTGCGTTTGCAAATGTCTACGTATCGTAGCAATTGCTTTCTGATGCTTCTTAAAACGCGATATCGCATGTCATTTCTATGTTTCATGGTAAGATATAATTTGATTTGCGAAGTGTTATGTATTCCTCGTCTACACTTCAAATGAATGTAAATGCGACACTTCTTTGCAAGGAAATAGCGTTTGCAGATGACTACGTATCGTTGCAATAGAGTTCTTATGATTCTTAAAACGCGATATCGCATATCATTTCTATGTTTCATGGTAAGGTATAATATGAGTTGCGAAGTGTTATGTACTCCTCGTCTACACTTCAAATGAATGTAAATGCGACACTTCCTTGCAAGGAAATAGCGTTTGCAAATGTCTACCTATCGTAGCAGTAGTGTTCTAATGCTTCTTAGAACGCGATGTGGCATCTCATTTCTATGTTTCATGGTAAGATGTAATATGATTTGCGAACTGTTATGTATTCCTCGTCTACACTTCAAATGAATGTAAATGCGACACTTCCTTGCAAGGAAATTGCGTTTGCAAATGTCTACGTATCGTAGCAATTGCTTTCTGATGCTTCTTAAAACGCGATATCGCATGTCATTTCTATGTTTCATGGTAAGATATAATTTGATTTGCGAAGTGTTATGTATTCCTCGTCTACACTTCAAATGAATGTAAATGCGACACTTCTTTGCAAGGAAATAGCGTTTGCAGATGACTACGTATCGTTGCAATAGAGTTCTTATGATTCTTAAAACGCGATATCGCATATCATTTCTATGTTTCATGGTAAGGTATAATATGAGTTGCGAAGTGTTATGTACTCCTCGTCTACACATCAAATGAATGTAAATGCGACACTTCCTTGCAAGGAAATAGCGTTTGCAAATGTCTACCTATCGTAGCAGTAGTGTTCTAATGCTTCTTAGAACGCGATGTGGCATCTCATTTCTATGTTTCATGGTAAGATGTAATATGATTTGCGAACTGTTATGTATTCCTCGTCTACACTTCAAATGAATGTAAATGCGACACTTCCTTGCAAGGAAATAGCGTTTGCAGATGTCTACGTATCGATGCAATAGAGTTCTAATGCTTCTTAAAACGCGATATCGCATCTCATTTCTATGTTCCATGGTAAGATATAATATGATTTGCGAAGTGTTATGTATTTCTCGTCTACACTTCAAATGAATGTGAATGCGACACTTCCTCGCTAGGAAATAGCGTTTGCAGATGTCTGCGTGTAGTAGCAGTAGAGTTCTAATGCTTCTTAAAACGCGATATCGCATCTCATTTCTATGTTTCATGGTAAGATATAATATGATTTGCGAAGTGTTATGTATTCCACGTCTACACTTCAAATGAATGTGAATGCGACACTTCCTTGCAAGGAAATAGCGTTTGAAGATGTCTACGTATCGTACCAATGGATTTCTGATGCTTCTTAAAACGCGATATCGCATCTCATTTCTATGTTTCATGGTAAGGTATAATATGATTTGCGAAGTGTCATGTATTCCTCGTCCACGCTTCAAATGAATGTAAATGCGACACTTCCTTGCAAGGAAATATCGTTTGCAAATGTCTACCTATCGTAGCAGTAGTGTTCTAATGCTTCTTAGAACGCGATATCGCATCTCATTTCTATGTTTCATGGTAAGATACAATATGATTTGCGAAGTGTTATGTATTCCTCGTCTACACTTCAAATGAATGTGAATGCGACACTTCCTCGCTAGGAAATAGCGTTTGCAGGTGTCTACGTATCGAAGCAATAGAGTTCAAATGCTTCTCAAAACGCGATATCGCATCTCATTTCTATGTTTCATGGTAAGATATAATCCGATTTGCGAAGTGTTATGTATTCCTCGGCTACACTTCAAATGAATGTAAATGCGACACTTCTTTGCAAGGAAATAGCGATTGCAGATGTCTACGTATCGTAGCGATAGAGTTCTTATGATTCTTAAAACGCGATATCGCATCTCATTTCTATGTTTCATGGTAAGGTATAATATGATTTGCGAAGTGTTATGTATCCGTCGTCTACACTTCAAATGAATGTGAATGTGACACTACCTCGCTAGGAAATAGCGTTTGCAGATGTCTGCGTATCGTAGCAGTAGAGTTCTAATGCCTCTCAAAATGCGATATCGCATCTCATTTCTATGTTTCATGGTAAGATACAATATGATTTGCGAAGTATTATGTATTCCTCGTCTACACTTCAAATGAATGTGAATGCGACACTTCCTCGCTGGGAAATAGCGTTCGCAGATGTCTACGTATCGTAGCAATAGAGTTCTTACGATTCTTAAAACGCGATATCGCATCTCATTTCTATGTTTCATGGTAAGGTATAATATGATTTGAGAAGTGTTATGTATTCCACGTCTACACTTCAAATGAATGTAAATGCGACACTTCCTCGCTGGGAAATAGCGTTCGCAGATGTCTACGTATCGTAGCAATAGAGTTCTTATGATTCTTAAAACGCGATATCGCATCTCATTTCTATGTTTCATGGTAAGGTATAATATGATTTGCGAAGTGTTATGTATCCGTCGTCTACACTTCAAATGAATGTGAATGCCACACTTCCTCGCTAGGCAATAGCGTTTGCAGATGTCTACGTATCGAAGCAATAGAGTTCAAATGATTCTCAAAACGCGATATCGCATCTCATTTCTATGTTTCATGGTAAGATATAATCCGATTTGCGAAGTGTTATGTATTCCTCGGCTACACTTCAAATGAATGTAAATGCGACACTTCTTTGCAAGGAAATAGCGATTGCAGATGTCTACGTATCGTAGCAATAGAGTTCAAATGACTCCTAAAACGCGATATCGCATCTCATTTCTATGTTTCATGGTAAGATATAATATGATTTGCGAAGTGTTATGTATTCCTCGTCTACACACCAAATGAATGTAAATGCGACACTTCCTTGCAAGGAAATAGCTTTTGCAGATGTCTACGTATCGTAGCAATGGCTTTCTGATGCTTCTTAAAACGCGATATCGCATGTCATTTCTATGTTTCATGGTAAGATATAATATGATTTGCGAAGTGTTATGTATTCCTCGTCTACACTTCAAATGAATGTAAATGCGACAATTCTTTGCAAGGAAATAGCGTTTGCAGATGTCTACGTATCGTAGCAATGGATTTCTGATGCTTCTTAGAACGCGATATCGCATCTCATTTCTATGTTTCATGGTAAGATATAATATGATTTGCGAATTGTCATGTATTCCTCGTCCACACTTCAAATGAATGTGAATGCGACACTTCCTCGCTAGGAAATAGCGTTTGCAGATGTCTACGTATCGTAGCAGTTGAGTTCTAATGACTCTTAAAACGCGATATCGCATCTCATTTCTATGTTTCATGGTAAGATATAATATGATTTGCGAAGTGTTATGTATTCCTCGTCTTCACACCAAATGAATGTAAATGCGACACTTCCTTGCAAGGAAATAGCTTTTGCAGATGTCTACGTATCGTAGCAATGGCTTTCTGATGCTTCTTAAAACGCGACATCGCATGTCATTTCTATGTTTCATGGTAAGATATAATATGATTTGCGAAGTGTTATGTATTCCTCGTTTACACTTCAAATGAATGTAAATGCGACACTTCTTTGCAAGGAAATAGCGTTTGCAGATGTCTACGTATCGAAGCAATAGAGTTCTTATGATTCTTAAAACGCGATATTGCATCTCATTTCTATGTTTCATGGTAAGATATAATATGATTTGCGAAGTGTTATGTATTCCTCGTCTACACTTCAAATGAATGTAAATGCGACACTTCTTTGCAAGGAAATAGCGTTTGCAGATGTCTACGTATCGTAGCAATAGAGTTCTTATGATTCTTAAAACGCGATATCGCATCTCATTTCTATGTTTCATGGTAAGGTATAATATGATTTGCGAAGTGTTATGTATTCCTCGTCTACACTTCAAATGAATGTAAATGCGACACTTCCTTGCAAGGAAATAGCGTTTGCAGATGTCTACGTATCGTAGCAATAGTGTTCTTATGATTCTTAAAACGCGATATCGCATCTCATTTCTATGTTTCATGGTAAGGTATAATATGAGTTGCGAAGTGTTATGTACTCCTCGTCTACACTTCAAATGAATGTAAATGCGACACTTCCTTGCAAGGAAATTGCGTTTGCAAATGTCTACGTATCGTAGCAATTGCTTTCTGATGCTTCTTAAAACGCGATATCGCATGTCATTTCTATGTTTCATGGTAAGATATAATTTGATTTGCGAAGTGTTATGTATTCCTCGGCTACACTTCAAATGAATGTAAATGCGACACTTCTTTGCAAGGAAATAGCGATTGCAGATGTCTACGTATCGTAGCAATAGAGTTCAAATGCTTCTTAAAACGAGATATTGCATCACATATCTATGTTTCATGATAAGATATAATATTCATTGCGAAGTGTTATGCATTCCTCGTCTACGATTCAAACGAATGTAAATGCGACACTTCTTTGCAAGGAAATAGCGTTTGCAGATGTCTACGTATCGTAGCAATGGCTTTCTGATGCTTCTTAAAACGCGATATCGCATGTCATTTCTATGTTTCATGGTAAGATATAATTTGATTTGCGAAGTGTTATGTATTCCTCGTCTACACTCCAAATGAATGTAAATGCGACACTTCTTTGCAAGGAAATAGCGTTTGCAGATGACTACGTATCGTTGCAATAGAGTTCTTATGATTCTTAAAACGCGATATCGCATCTCACTTCTATGTTTCATGGTAAGGTATAATATGAGTTGCGAAGTGTTATGTACTCCTCGTCTACACTTCAAATGAATGTAAATGCGACACTTCCTTGCAAGGAAATAGCGTTTGCAAATGTCTACCTATCGTAGCAGTAGTGTTCTAATGCTTCTTAGAACGCGATGTGGCATCTCATTTCTATGTTTCATGGTAAGATATAATATGATTTGCGAACTGTTATGTATTCCTCGTCTACACTTCAAATGAATGTAAATGCGACACTTCCTTGCAAGGAAATAGCGTTTGCAGATGTCTACGTATCGAAGCAATAGAGTTCTAATGCTTCTTAAAACGCGATATCGCATCTCATTTCTATGTTTCATGGTAAGATATAATATGATTTGCGAAGTGTTAATATTCCTCGTCTACACTTCAAATGAATGTGAATGCGACACTTCCTCGCTAGGAAATAGCGTTTGCAGATGTCTACGTATCGAAGCAGTAGAGTTCAAATGCTTCTCAAAACGCGATATCGCATCTCATTTCTATGTTTCATGGTAAGATATAATCCGATTTGCGAAGTGTTATGTATTCCTCGGCTACACTTCAAATGAATGTAAATGCGACACTTCTTTGCAAGGAAATAGCGATTGCAGATGTCTACGTATCGTAGCAATAGAGTTCTTATGATTCTTAAAACGCGATATCGCATCTCATTTCTATGTTTCATGGTAAGGTATAATATGATTTGCGAAGTGTTATGTATTCCTCGTCTACACTTCAAATGAATGTGAATGTGACACTTCCTCGCTAGGAAATAGCGTTTGCAGATGTCTGCGTATCGTAGCAGTAGAGTTCTAATGCTTCTTAAAATGCGATATCGCATCTCATTTCTATGTTTCATGGTAAGATACAATATGATTTGCGAAGTGTTATGTATTCCTCGTCTACACTTCAAATCAATGTGAATGCGACACTTCCTCGCTGGGAAATAGCGTTCGCAGTTGTCTACGTATCGTAGCAATAGAGTTCTTATGATTCTTAAAACGCGATATCGCATCTCATTTCTATGTTTCATGGTAAGGTATAATATGATTTGGGAAGTGTTATGTATCCGTCGTCTACACTTCAAATGAATGTGAATGCCACACTTCCTCGCTAGGAAATAGCGTTTGCAGATGTCTACGTATAGAAGCAATAGAGTTCTAATGCTTCTTAAAACGCGATATCGCATCTCATTTCTATGTTTCATGGTAAGGTATAATATGAGTTGCGAAGTGTTATGTATTCCTCGTCTACACTTCAAATGAATGTAAATGCGACACTTTCTTGCAAGGAAATAGCGTTTGCAGATGTCTAAGTATCGTAGCAATGGCTATCTGATGCTTCTTAAAACGCGATATCGCATGTCATTTCTATGTTTCATGGTAAGGTATAATATGATTTGCGAAGTGTCATGTATTCCTCGTCCACGCTTCAAATGAATGTAAATGCGACACTTCCTTGCAAGGAAATATCGTTTGCAAATGTCTACCTATCGTAGCAGTAGTGTTCTAATGCTTCTTAGAACGCGATATCGCATCTCATTTCTATGTTTCATGGTAAGATACAATATGATTTGCGAAGTGTTATGTATTCCTCGTCTACACTTCAAATGAATGTGAATGCGACACTTCCTCGCTAGGAAATAGCGTTTGCAGGTGTCTACGTATCGAAGCAATAGAGTTCAAATGCTTCTCAAAACGCGATATCGCATCTCATTTCTATGTTTCATGGTAAGATATAATCCGATTTGCGAAGTGTTATGTATTCCTCGGCTACACTTCAAATGAATGTAAATGCGACACTTCTTTGCAAGGAAATAGCGATTGCAGATGTCTACGTATCGTAGCGATAGAGTTCTTATGATTCTTAAAACGCGATATCGCATCTCATTTCTATGTTTCATGGTAAGGTATAATATGATTTGCGAAGTGTTATGTATCCGTCGTCTACACTTCAAATGAATGTGAATGTGACACTACCTCGCTAGGAAATAGCGTTTGCAGATGTCTGCGTATCGTAGCAGTAGAGTTCTAATGCCTCTCAAAATGCGATATCGCATCTCATTTCTATGTTTCATGGTAAGATACAATATGATTTGCGAAGTATTATGTATTCCTCGTCTACACTTCAAATGAATGTGAATGCGACACTTCCTCGCTGGGAAATAGCGTTCGCAGATGTCTACGTATCGTAGCAATAGAGTTCTTACGATTCTTAAAACGCGATATCGCATCTCATTTCTATGTTTCATGGTAAGGTATAATATGATTTGAGAAGTGTTATGTATTCCACGTCTACACTTCAAATGAATGTAAATGCGACACTTCCTCGCTGGGAAATAGCGTTCGCAGATGTCTACGTATCGTAGCAATAGAGTTCTTATGATTCTTAAAACGCGATATCGCATCTCATTTCTATGTTTCATGGTAAGGTATAATATGATTTGCGAAGTGTTATGTATCCGTCGTCTACACTTCAAATGAATGTGAATGCCACACTTCCTCGCTAGGCAATAGCGTTTGCAGATGTCTACGTATCGAAGCAATAGAGTTCAAATGATTCTCAAAACGCGATATCGCATCTCATTTCTATGTTTCATGGTAAGATATAATCCGATTTGCGAAGTGTTATGTATTCCTCGGCTACACTTCAAATGAATGTAAATGCGACACTTCTTTGCAAGGAAATAGCGATTGCAGATGTCTACGTATCGTAGCAATAGAGTTCAAATGACTCCTAAAACGCGATATCGCATCTCATTTCTATGTTTCATGGTAAGATATAATATGATTTGCGAAGTGTTATGTATTCCTCGTCTACACACCAAATGAATGTAAATGCGACACTTCCTTGCAAGGAAATAGCTTTTGCAGATGTCTACGTATCGTAGCAATGGCTTTCTGATGCTTCTTAAAACGCGATATCGCATGTCATTTCTATGTTTCATGGTAAGATATAATATGATTTGCGAAGTGTTATGTATTCCTCGTCTACACTTCAAATGAATGTAAATGCGACAATTCTTTGCAAGGAAATAGCGTTTGCAGATGTCTACGTATCGTAGCAATGGATTTCTGATGCTTCTTAGAACGCGATATCGCATCTCATTTCTATGTTTCATGGTAAGATATAATATGATTTGCGAATTGTCATGTATTCCTCGTCCACACTTCAAATGAATGTGAATGCGACACTTCCTCGCTAGGAAATAGCGTTTGCAGATGTCTACGTATCGTAGCAGTTGAGTTCTAATGACTCTTAAAACGCGATATCGCATCTCATTTCTATGTTTCATGGTAAGATATAATATGATTTGCGAAGTGTTATGTATTCCTCGTCTTCACACCAAATGAATGTAAATGCGACACTTCCTTGCAAGGAAATAGCTTTTGCAGATGTCTACGTATCGTAGCAATGGCTTTCTGATGCTTCTTAAAACGCGACATCGCATGTCATTTCTATGTTTCATGGTAAGATATAATATGATTTGCGAAGTGTTATGTATTCCTCGTTTACACTTCAAATGAATGTAAATGCGACACTTCTTTGCAAGGAAATAGCGTTTGCAGATGTCTACGTATCGAAGCAATAGAGTTCTTATGATTCTTAAAACGCGATATTGCATCTCATTTCTATGTTTCATGGTAAGATATAATATGATTTGCGAAGTGTTATGTATTCCTCGTCTACACTTCAAATGAATGTAAATGCGACACTTCTTTGCAAGGAAATAGCGTTTGCAGATGTCTACGTATCGTAGCAATAGAGTTCTTATGATTCTTAAAACGCGATATCGCATCTCATTTCTATGTTTCATGGTAAGGTATAATATGATTTGCGAAGTGTTATGTATTCCTCGTCTACACTTCAAATGAATGTAAATGCGACACTTCCTTGCAAGGAAATAGCGTTTGCAGATGTCTACGTATCGTAGCAATAGTGTTCTTATGATTCTTAAAACGCGATATCGCATCTCATTTCTATGTTTCATGGTAAGGTATAATATGAGTTGCGAAGTGTTATGTACTCCTCGTCTACACTTCAAATGAATGTAAATGCGACACTTCCTTGCAAGGAAATTGCGTTTGCAAATGTCTACGTATCGTAGCAATTGCTTTCTGATGCTTCTTAAAACGCGATATCGCATGTCATTTCTATGTTTCATGGTAAGATATAATTTGATTTGCGAAGTGTTATGTATTCCTCGGCTACACTTCAAATGAATGTAAATGCGACACTTCTTTGCAAGGAAATAGCGATTGCAGATGTCTACGTATCGTAGCAATAGAGTTCAAATGCTTCTTAAAACGAGATATTGCATCACATATCTATGTTTCATGATAAGATATAATATTCATTGCGAAGTGTTATGCATTCCTCGTCTACGATTCAAACGAATGTAAATGCGACACTTCTTTGCAAGGAAATAGCGTTTGCAGATGTCTACGTATCGTAGCAATGGCTTTCTGATGCTTCTTAAAACGCGATATCGCATGTCATTTCTATGTTTCATGGTAAGATATAATTTGATTTGCGAAGTGTTATGTATTCCTCGTCTACACTCCAAATGAATGTAAATGCGACACTTCTTTGCAAGGAAATAGCGTTTGCAGATGACTACGTATCGTTGCAATAGAGTTCTTATGATTCTTAAAACGCGATATCGCATCTCACTTCTATGTTTCATGGTAAGGTATAATATGAGTTGCGAAGTGTTATGTACTCCTCGTCTACACTTCAAATGAATGTAAATGCGACACTTCCTTGCAAGGAAATAGCGTTTGCAAATGTCTACCTATCGTAGCAGTAGTGTTCTAATGCTTCTTAGAACGCGATGTGGCATCTCATTTCTATGTTTCATGGTAAGATATAATATGATTTGCGAACTGTTATGTATTCCTCGTCTACACTTCAAATGAATGTAAATGCGACACTTCCTTGCAAGGAAATAGCGTTTGCAGATGTCTACGTATCGAAGCAATAGAGTTCTAATGCTTCTTAAAACGCGATATCGCATCTCATTTCTATGTTTCATGGTAAGATATAATATGATTTGCGAAGTGTTAATATTCCTCGTCTACACTTCAAATGAATGTGAATGCGACACTTCCTCGCTAGGAAATAGCGTTTGCAGATGTCTACGTATCGAAGCAGTAGAGTTCAAATGCTTCTCAAAACGCGATATCGCATCTCATTTCTATGTTTCATGGTAAGATATAATCCGATTTGCGAAGTGTTATGTATTCCTCGGCTACACTTCAAATGAATGTAAATGCGACACTTCTTTGCAAGGAAATAGCGATTGCAGATGTCTACGTATCGTAGCAATAGAGTTCTTATGATTCTTAAAACGCGATATCGCATCTCATTTCTATGTTTCATGGTAAGGTATAATATGATTTGCGAAGTGTTATGTATTCCTCGTCTACACTTCAAATGAATGTGAATGTGACACTTCCTCGCTAGGAAATAGCGTTTGCAGATGTCTGCGTATCGTAGCAGTAGAGTTCTAATGCTTCTTAAAATGCGATATCGCATCTCATTTTTATGTTTCATGGTAAGATACAATATGATTTGCGAAGTGTTATGTATTCCTCGTCTACACTTCAAATCAATGTGAATGCGACACTTCCTCGCTGGGAAATAGCGTTCGCAGTTGTCTACGTATCGTAGCAATAGAGTTCTTATGATTCTTAAAACGCGATATCGCATCTCATTTCTATGTTTCATGGTAAGGTATAATATGATTTGGGAAGTGTTATGTATCCGTCGTCTACACTTCAAATGAATGTGAATGCCACACTTCCTCGCTAGGAAATAGCGTTTGCAGATGTCTACGTATAGAAGCAATAGAGTTCTAATGCTTCTTAAAACGCGATATCGCATCTCATTTCTATGTTTCATGGTAAGGTATAATATGAGTTGCGAAGTGTTATGTATTCCTCGTCTACACTTCAAATGAATGTAAATGCGACACTTTCTTGCAAGGAAATAGCGTTTGCAGATGTCTAAGTATCGTAGCAATGGCTATCTGATGCTTCTTAAAACGCGATATCGCATGTCATTTCTATGTTTCATGGTAAGATATAATATGATTTGCGAAGTGTTATGTATTCCTCATCTACACTTCAAATGAATGTAAATGCGACACTTCTGTGCAAGGAAATAGCGTTTGCAGATGACTACGTATCGTTGCAATAGAGTTCTTATGATTCTTAAAACGCGATATCGGATCTCATTTCTATGTTTCATGGTAAGATATAATCTGATTTGCGAAGTGTTATGCATTCCTCGTCTACGATTCAAATGAATGTAAATGCGACATTTCCTTGCAAGGAAATATCGTTTGCAGATGTCTACGTATCGTAGCAATAGAGTTCTAATGCTTCTTAAAACGCGATATCGCATCTCATTTCTATGTTCCATGGTAAGATATAATATTCATTGCGAAGTGTTATGCATTCCTCGTCTACATTTCAAATGAATGTGAATGTGACACTTCCTCGCTAGGAAATAGCGTTTGCAGATGTCTGCGTATCGTAGCAGTAGAGTTCTTATGCTTCTTAAAACGCGATATCGCATCTCATTTCTATGTTTCATGGTAAGATACAATATGATTTGCGAAGTGTTATGTATTCCTCGTCTACACTTCAAATGAATGTGAATGCGACACTTCCTCGCTAGGAAATAGCGTTTGCAGATGTCTACGTATCGAAGCAATAGAGTTCAAATGCTTCTCAAAACGCGATATCGCATCTCATTTCTATGTTTCATGGTAAGATATAATCCGATTTGCGAAGTGTTATGTATTCCTCGTCTACACTTCAAATGAATGTAAATGCGACACTTCTTTGCAAGGAAATAGCGATTGCAGATGTCTACGTATCGTAGCAATAGAGTTCTTATGATTCTTAAAACGCGATATCGCATCTCATTTCTATGTTTCATGGTAAGGTATAATATGATTTGCGAAGTGTTATGTATTCCTCGTCTACACTTCAAATGAATGTGAATGTGACACTTCCTCGCTAGGAAATAGCGTTTGCAGATGTCTGCGTATCGTAGCAGTAGAGTTCTAATGCTTCTTAAAATGCGATATCGCATCTCATTTCTATGTTTCATGGTAAGATACAATATGATTTGCGAAGTGTTATGTATTCCTCGTCTACACTTCAAATGAATGTGAATGCGACACTTCCTCGCTGGGAAATAGCGTTCGCAGATGTCTACGTATCGTAGCAATAGAGTTCTTATGATTCTTAAAACGCGATATCGCATCTCATTTCTATGTTTCATGGTAAGGTATAATATGATTTGCGAAGTGTTATGTATCCGTCGTCTACACTTCAAATGAATATGAATGCCACACTTCCTCGCTAGGAAATAGCGTTTGCAGATGTCTACGTATAGAAGCAATAGAGTTCTAATGCTTCTTAAAACGCGATATCGCACCTCATTTCTATGTTTCATGGTAAGGTATAATATGAGTTGCGAAGTGTTATGTAGTCCTCGTCTACACTTCAAATGAATGTAAATGCGACACTTTCTTGCAAGGAAATAACGTTTGCAGATGTCTACGTATCGTAGCAATGGCTTTCTGATGCTTCTTAAAACGCGATATCGCATGTCATTTCTATGTTTCATGGTAAGATATAATATGATTTGCGAAGTGTTATGTATTCCTCGTCTACACTTCAAATGAATGTAAATGCGACACTTCTGTGCAAGGAAATAGCGTTTGCAGATGACTACGTATCGTTGCAATAGAGTTCTTATGATTCTTAAAACGCGATATCGGATCTCATTTCTATGTTTCATGGTAAGATATAATATGATTTGCGAAGTGTTATGCATTCCTCGTCTACGATTCAAATGAATGTAAATGCGACATTTCCTTGCAAGGAAATATCGTTTGCAGATGTCTACGTATCGTAGCAATAGAGTTCTAATGCTTCTTAAAACGCTATATCGCATCTCATTTCTATGTTTCATGGTAAGATACAATATGATTTGCGAAGTGTCATGCATTCCTCGTCTACGATTCAGATGAATGTAAATGCGACACTTCCTTGCAAGGAAATAGCGTTTGAAGATGTCTACGTACCGTACCAATGGATTTCTGATGCTTCTTAAAACGCGATATCGCATCTCATATCTATGTTTCATGGTAAGGTATAATATGATTTGCGAAGTGTCATGTATTCCTCGTCCACGCTTCAAATGAATGTAAATGCGACACTTCCTTGCAAGGAAATATCGTTTGCAAATATCTACCTATCGTAGCAGTAGTGTTCTAATGCTTCTTAGAACGCGATATCGCATCTCATTTCTATGTTTCATGGTAAGATTCAATATGATTTGCGAAGTGTTATGTATTCCTCGTCTACACTTCAAATGAATGTGAATGCGACACTTCCTCGCTGGGAAATAGCGTTCGCAGATGTCTACGTATCGTAGCAATAGAGTTCTTATGATTCTTAAAACGCGATATCGCATCTCATTTCTATGTTTCATGGTAAGGTATAATATGATTTGCGAAGTGTTATGTATCCGTCGTCTACACTTCAAATGAATATGAATGCCACACTTCCTCGCTAGGAAATAGCGTTTGCAGATGTCTACGTATAGAAGCAATAGAGTTCTAATGCTTCTTAAAACGCGATATCGCACCTCATTTCTATGTTTCATGGTAAGGTATAATATGAGTTGCGAAGTGTTATGTAGTCCTCGTCTACACTTCAAATGAATGTAAATGCGACACTTTCTTGCAAGGAAATAACGTTTGCAGATGTCTACGTATCGTAGCAATGGCTTTCTGATGCTTCTTAAAACGCGATATCGCATGTCATTTCTATGTTTCATGGTAAGATATAATATGATTTGCGAAGTGTTATGTATTCCTCGTCTACACTTCAAATGAATGTAAATGCGACACTTCTGTGCAAGGAAATAGCGTTTGCAGATGACTACGTATCGTTGCAATAGAGTTCTTATGATTCTTAAAACGCGATATCGGATCTCATTTCTATGTTTCATGGTAAGATATAATATGATTTGCGAAGTGTTATGCATTCCTCGTCTACGATTCAAATGAATGTAAATGCGACATTTCCTTGCAAGGAAATATCGTTTGCAGATGTCTACGTATCGTAGCAATAGAGTTCTAATGCTTCTTAAAACGCTATATCGCATCTCATTTCTATGTTTCATGGTAAGATACAATATGATTTGCGAAGTGTCATGCATTCCTCGTCTACGATTCAGATGAATGTAAATGCGACACTTCCTTGCAAGGAAATAGCGTTTGAAGATGTCTACGTACCGTACCAATGGATTTCTGATGCTTCTTAAAACGCGATATCGCATCTCATATCTATGTTTCATGGTAAGGTATAATATGATTTGCGAAGTGTCATGTATTCCTCGTCCACGCTTCAAATGAATGTAAATGCGACACTTCCTTGCAAGGAAATATCGTTTGCAAATATCTACCTATCGTAGCAGTAGTGTTCTAATGCTTCTTAGAACGCGATATCGCATCTCATTTCTATGTTTCATGGTAAGATTCAATATGATTTGCGAAGTGTTATGTATTCCTCGTCTACACTTCAAATGAATGTAAATGCGACACTTCCTTGCAAGGAAATAGCGTTTGCAGATGTCTACGGATCGTAGCAATAAAGTTCTAATGCTTCTTAAAACGTGATATCGCATCTCATTTCTATGTTTCATGGTAAGATATAATACGATTTGCGAATTGTTATGTATTCCTCGGCTACACTTCAAATGAATGTAAATGCGACACTTCCTTGCAAGGAAATAGCGTTTGCAAGTGTCTACCTATCGTAGCAGTATTGATCTAATGCATCTTAGAACGCGATGTCGCATCTCATTTCTATGTTTCATGGTAAGATATATTATGATTTGCGGAGTGTTATGTATTCCTCGTCTACACTTCCAATGAATGTAAATGCGACACTTCTTTGCAAGGAAATAGCGATTGCAGATGTCTACGTATCGTAGCAGTAGAGTTTTAATGCTTCTTAAAACGCGATATCGCATATCATTTCTATGTTTCATGGTAAGGTATAATATGATTTGCGAAGTGTTATGTATTCCTCGTCTACACTTCAAATGAATGTAAATGCGACACTTTCTTGCAAGGAAATAGCGTTTGCAGATGTCTACGTATCGTAGCAATGGATTTCTGATGCTTCTTAAAACGCGATATCGCATCTCATTTCTATGTTTCATGGTAAGATACAATATGATTTGCGAAGTGTTATGTATTCCTCGTCTACACTTCAAATGAATGTAAATGCGACACTTTCTTGCAAGGAAATAGCGTTTGCAGATGTCTACGTATCGTAGCAATAGAGTTCTAATGCTTCTTAAAACGCGATATCGCATCTCATTTCCATGTTTCATGGTAAGGTATAATATGATTTGCGAAGTGTTATGTATCCGTCGTCTACGCTTCAAATGAATGTAAATGCGACACTTTCTCGCAAGGAACTAGCGTTTGCAGATGTCTACGTATCTTAGCAATAGAGTTCTTATGATTCCTAAAACGCGATTTCGCATCACATTTCTATGTTTCATGGTAAGATATAATATGATTTGCGGAGTGTTATGTATTCCTCGTCTACACTTCAAATGAATGTAAATGCGACACTTCCTTGCAAGGATATAGCGTTTGCAGATGTCTACGTATCGAAGCAATAGAGTTCAAACGCTTCTTAAAACGAGATATTGCATCACATATCTATGTTTCATGATAAGATATAATATTCATTGCGAAGTGTTATGCATTCCTCTTCTACAATTCAAATGAATGTAAATGCGACACTTCCTTGCAAGGAAATAACGTTTGCAGATGTCTACGTATCGTAGCAATAGAGTTCTAATGCTTCTTAAAACGCGATATCGCATCTCATTTCTATGTTTCATGGTAAGATATAATGTGATTTGCGAAGTGTTATGTATTCCTCGTCTACACTTCAAATGAATGTGAATGTGACACTTCCTCGCTAGGAAATAGCGTTTGCAGATGTCTGCGTATCGTAGCAGTAGAGTTCTAATGCTTCTTAAAATGCGATATCGCAACTCATTTCTACGTTTCATGGTAAGATACAATATGATTTGCGAAGTGTTATGCATTCCTCGTCTACACTTCAAATGAATGTGAATGCGACACTTCCTCGCTGGGAAATAGCGTTTGCAGATGTCTACGTATCGAAGCAATAGAGTTCAAATGCTTCTTAAAACGAGATATTGCATCACATATCTATGATTCATGATAAGATATAATATTCATTGCGAAGTGTTATGCATTCCTCGTCTACGATTCAAATGAATGTAAATGCGACACTTCCTTGCAAGGAAATAGCGTTTGCAGATGTCTACGTATCGTAGCAGTTGAGTTCTAATGCTTCTTAAAACGCGATATCGCACCTCATTTCTATGTTTCATGGTAAGATATAATATGATTTGCGAAGTGTTATGTATTCCTCGTCTACACATCAAATGAATGTAAATGCGACACTTCCTTGCAAGGAAATAGCGTTTGCAGATGTCTACGTATCGTAGCAATAGAGTTCTTATGATTCTTAAAACGCGATATCGCATCACATTTCTATGTTTCATGGTAAGATATAATATGATTTGCGGAGTGTTATGTATTCCTCGTCTACACTTCAAATGAATGTAAATGCGACACTTCCTTGCAAGGATATAGCGTTTGCAGATGTCTACGTATCGAAGCAATAGAGTTCAAATGCTTCTTAAAACGAGATATTGCATCTCATATCTATATTTCATGATATGATATAATATTCATTGCGTAGTGTTATGCATTCCTCGTCTATGATTCAAATGAATGTAAATGCGACACTTCCTTGCAAGGAAATACCGTTTGCAGATGACTACGTATCGTAGCAATAGAGTTCTTATGATTCTTAAGACGCGATATCGCATCTCATTTCTATGTTTCATGGTAAGATACAATATGATTTGCGAAGTGTTATGTATTCCTCGTCTACGCTTCAAATGAATGTGAATGCGACACTTCCTCGCTGGGAAATAGCGTTTGCAGATGTCTACGTATCGAAGCAATAGAGTTCAAATGCCTCTTAAAACGAGATATTGCATCACATATCTATGATTCATGATAAGATATAATATTCATTGCGAAGTGTTATGCATTCCTCGTCTACGATTCAAATGAATGTAAATGCGACACTTCCTTGCAAGGAAATAGCGTTTGCAGATGTCTACGTATCGTAGCAGTTGAGTTCTAATGCTTCTTAAAACGCGATATCGCACCTCATTTCTATGTTTCATGGTAAGATATAATATGATTTGCGAAGTGTTATGTATTCCTCGTCTACACATCAAATGAATGTAAATGCGACACTTCCTTGCAAGGAAATAGCGTTTGCAGATGTCTACGTATCGTAGCAATAGAGTTCTTATGATTCTTAAAACGCGATATCGCATCTCATTTCTATGTTTCATGGTAAGGTATAATATGATTTGCGAAGTGTTATGTATCCGTCGTCTACACTTCAGATGAATGTAAATGGGACACTTTCTCGCAAGGAACTAGCGTTTGCAGATGTCTACGTATCTTCGCAATATAGTTCTTATGATTCTTAAAACGCGATATCGCATCACATTTCTATGTTTCATGGTAAGATATAATATGATTTGCGGAGTGTTATGTATTCCTCGTCTACACTTCAAATGAATGTAAATGCGACACTTCCTTGCAAGGAAATAGCGTTTGCAGATGTCTACGTATCGTAGCAATAGAGTTCTTATGATTCCTAAAACGCGATATCGCATCTCATTTCTATGCTTCATGGTAAGGTATAATATGATTTGCGAACTGTTATGTATCCGTCGTCTACACTTCAAATGAATGTAAATGCGACACTTCCTTGCAAGGATATAGCGTTTGCAGATGTCTACGTATCGAAGCAATAGAGTTCAAATGCTTCTTAAAACGAGATATTGCATCTCATATCTATATTTCATGATAAGATATAATATTCATTGCGAAGTGTTATGCATTCCTCGTCTACGATTCAAATGAATGTAAATGCGACACTTCTTTGCAAGGATATAGCGATTGCAGATGTCTACGTATCGTAGCAGTAGAGTTCTAATGCTTCTTAAAACGCGATATCGCATCTCATTTCTATGTTTCATGGTAAGATATAATATGATTTGCGGAGTGTTATGTATTCCTCGTCTACACTTCAAATGAATGTAAATGCGACACTTCCTTGCAAGGAAATAGCGTTTGCAAATGTCTACCTATCGTAGCAGTAGTGTTCTAATGCTTCTTAGAACGCGATATCGCATCTCATTTCTATGTTTCATGGTAAGATACAATATGATTTGCGAAGTGTTATGTATTCCTCGTCTACACTTCAAATCAATGTGAATGCGACACTTCCTCGCTGGGAAATAGCGTTTGCAGATGTCTACGTATCGAAGCAATAGAGTTCAAATGCTTCTTAAATCGAGATATTGCATCACATATCTATGATTCATGATAAGATATAATATTCATTGCGAAGTGTTATGCATTCCTCGTCTACGATTCAAATGAATGTAAATGCGACACTTCCTTGCAAGGAAATAGCGTTTGCAGATGTCTACGTATCGTAGCAGTTGAGTTCTAATGCTTCTTAAAACGCGATATCGCACCTCATTTCTATGTTTCATGGTAAGATATAATATGATTTGCGAAGTGTTATGTATTCCTCGTCTACACATCAAATGAATGCAAATGCGACACTTCCTTGCAAGGAAATAGCGTTTGCAGATGTCTACGTATCGTAGCAATAGAGTTCTTATGATTCTTAAAACGCGATATCGCATCTCATTTCTATGTTTCATGGTAAGGTATAATATGATTTGCGAAGTGTTATGTATCCGTCGTCTACACTTCAAATGAATGTAAATGGGACACTTTCTCGCAAGGAACTAGCGTTTGCAGATGTCTACGTATCTTAGCAATAGAGTTCTTATGATTCTTAAAACGCGATATCGCATCACATTTCTATGTTTCATGGTAAGATATAATATGATTTGCGGAGTGTTATGTATTCCTCGTCTACACTTCAAATGAATGTAAATGCGACACTTCCTTGCAAGGAAATAGCGTTTGCAAATGTCTACCTATCGTAGCAGTAGTGTTCTAATGCTTCTTAGAACGCGATATCGCATCTCATTTCTATGTTTCATGGTAAGATACAATATGATTTGCGAAGTGTTATGTATTCCTCGTCTACACTTCAAATGAATGTGAATGCGACACTTCCTCGCTAGGAAATAGCGTTTGCAGATGTCTACGTATCGGAGCAATAGAGTTCAAATGCTTCTCAAAACGCGATATCGCATCTCATTTCTATGTTTCATGGTAAGATATAATATGATTTGCGGAGTGTTATGTATTCCTCGTCTACACTTCAAATGAATGTAAATGCGACACTTCCTTGCAAGGAAATAGCGTTTGCAGATGTCTACGGATCGTAGCAATAGAGTTCTAATGCTTCTTAAAACGCGATATCGCATCTCATTTCTATGTTTCATGGTAAGATATAATATGATTTGCGAAGTGTTATGTATTCCTCGTCTACACTTCAAATGAATGTGAATGTGACACTTCCTCGCTAGGAAATAGCGTTTGCAGATGTCTGCGTATCGTAGCAGTAGAGTTCTAATGCTTCTTAAAACGCGATATCGCATCTCATTTCTATGTTTCATGGTAAGATATAATACGATTTGCGAAGTGTTATGTATTCCTCGGCTGCACTTCAAATGAATGTAAATGCGACACTTCTTTGCAAGGAAATAGCGATTGCAGATGTCTACGTATCGTAGCAATAGAGTTCTTATGATTCTTAAAAAGCGATATCGCATCTCATTTCTATGATTCATGGTAAATTATAATATGATTTGCGAAGTGTCATGTATGCCTCGTCTACGATTCAAATGAAAGTAAATGCGACACTTCCTTGCAAGGAAATAGCGTTTGCAGATATCTACGTATCGTAGCAATAGAGTTCTAATGCTTCTTAAAACGCGATATCGCATCTCATTTCTATGTTTCATGGTAAGATATAATATGATTTGCGAAGTGCTATGCATTCCTCGTCTACGATTCAAATGAATGTAAATGCGACACTTCCTTGCAAGGAAATAGCGTTTGCAGATGTGTACGTATCGTAGCAATAGAGTTCTTATGATTCTAAGAACGCTATATTGCATCTCATTTTTACGTTTCATGGTAAGATATAATATGATTTGCGAAGTGTTATGTATTCCTCGTCTACACTTCAAATGAATGTGAATGTGACACTTCCTCGCTAGGAAATAGCGTTTGCAGATGTCTGCGTATCGTAGCAGTAGAGTTCTAATGCTTCTTAAAACGCGATATCGCATCTCATTTCTATGTTTCATGGTAAGATACAATATGATCTGCGAAGTGTTATGTATTCCTCGTCTACACTTCAAATGAATGTAAATGCGACACTTCTTTGCAAGGAAATAGCGTTTGCAGATGTCTACGTATCGTTGCAATAGAGTTCTTATGATTCTTAAAACGCGATATCGCATCTCATTTCTATGTTTCATGGTAAGATATAATACGACTTGCGAAGTGTTATGTATTCCTCGGCTACACTTCAAATGAATGTAAATGCGACACTTCTTTGCAAGGAAATAGCGACTGCAGATGTCTACGTATCGTAGCAGTAGAGTTCTTATGATTCTTAAAACGCGATATCGCATCTCATTTCTATGTTTCATGGTAAGATATAATATGATTTGCGGAGTGTTATGTATTCCTCGTCTACACTTCAAATGAATGCAAATGCGACACTTCCGCGCTAGGAAATAGCGTTTGCAGATGTCTACGTATCGTAGCAGTTGAGTTCTAATGCTTCTTAAAACGCGATATCGCATCTCATTTCTATGTTTCATGGTAAGATATAATATGATTTGCGAAGTGTTATGTATTCCTCGTCTACACATCAAATGAATGTAAATGCGACACTTGCTTGCAAGGAAATAGCGTTTGCAGATGTCTACGTATCGTAGCAATAGAGTTCTTATGATTCTTAAAACGCGATATCGCATCTCATTTCTATGTTTCAAGGTAAGGTATAATATGATTTGCGAAGTGTTATGTATCCGTCGTCTACACTTCAAATGAATGTAAATGCGACACTTTCTTGCAAGGAAATAGCGTTTGCAGATGTCTACGTATGGCAGTAATGGATTTCTGATGCTTCTTAAAACGCGATATCACATCTCATTCCTATGTTTCATGGTAAGATATAATATGATTTGCGAAGTATCATGTATTCCTCGTCGACACTTCAAATGAATGTAAATGCGACACTTCCTTGCATGGAAATAGCGTTAGCAGATGTCTACGTATCGAAGCAATAGAGTTCAAATGCTTCTTAAAACGAGATATTGCATCTCATATCTATGTTTCATGATAAGATATAATATTCATTGCGAAGTGTCATGTATTCCTCGTCTACGATTCCAATGAAAGTAAATGCGACACTTCCTTGCAAGGTAGTAGCGATTGCACATGTCTACGTATCGTAGCAATAGGGTTCATATCATTCTTAAAAAGCGATATCGAATCTCATTTCTATGTTTCATGGTAAGATAAAACATGATTTGCGAAGTGTTATGTATTCCTCGTCTACACTTCAAATGAATGTGAATGTGACTTCCTTGCAAGGAAATAGCGTTTGCAGATGTCTACGGATCGTAGCAATAGAGTTCTAATGCTTCTTAAAACGCGATATCGCATCTCATTCCTATGTTTCATGGTAAGATATAATACGATTTGCAAAGTGTTATGTATTCCTCGGCTACACTTCAAATGAATGTAAATGCGACACTTCTTTGCAAGGAAATAGCGATTGCAGATGTCTACGTATCGTAGCAGTAGAGTTCTTATGATTCTTAAAAAGCGATATCGCATCTCATTTCTATGTTTCATGGTAAGATATAATATGATTTGCGGAGTGTTATGTATTCCTCGTCTACACTTCAAATGAATGCAAATGCGACACTTCCTCGCTAGGAAATAGCGTTTGCAGATGTCTACGTATCGTAGCAGTTGAGTTCTAATGCTTCTTAAAACGCGATATCGCATCTCATTTCTATGTTTCATGGTAAGATATAATACGATTTGCGAAGTGTTATGTATTCCTCGGCTACACTTCAAATGAATGTAAATGCGACACTTCTTTGCAAGGAAATAGCGATTGCAGATGTCTACGTATCGTAGCAGTACAGTTCTTATGATTCTTAAAACGCGATATCGCATCTCATTTCTATGTTTCATGGTAAGATATAATATGATTTGCGAAGTGTTATGTATTCTTCGTCTACACATCAAATGAATGTAAATGAGACACTTCCTTGCAAGGAAATAGCGTTTGCAGATGTCTACGTATCGTAGCAATAGAGTTCTTGTGATTCTTAAAAAGCGATATCGCATCTCATTTCTATGTTTCATGGTAACGTATAATATGATTTGCGAAGTGTTATGTATCCGTCGTCTACACTTCAAATGAATGTAAATGCGACACTTTCTTGCAAGGAAATAGCGTTTGCAGATATCTACGTATTGTAGCAATGGATTTTTGATGCTTCTTAAAACGCGATATCGCATCTCATTTCTATGTTTCATGGTAAGATATAATATGATTTGCGAAGTGTTTTGTATTCCTCGTCTACACTTCAAATGAATGTAAATGCGACACTTCTTTGCAAGGAAATAGCGTTTGCAGATGTCTACGTATCGTTGCAATAGAGTTCTTATGATTCTTAAGACGCGATATCGCATCTCATTTCTATGTTTCATGGTAAGATACAATATGATTTGCGAAGTGTTATGTATTCCTCGTGTACGATTCAAATGAATGTAAATGCGACACTTCCTTGCAAGGAAATAGCGTTTGCAGATGTCTACGTATCGTAGCAATAGAGTTCTAATGCTTCTTAATACGAGATATTGCATCTCATATCTATGTTTCATGATAAGATATAATATTCATTGCGAAGTGTTATGCATTCCTCGTGTACGATTCAAATGAATGTAAATGCGACACTTCCTTGCAAGGAAATAGCGTTTGCAGATGTCTACGTATCGTAGCAATAGAGTTCTTATGATTCTTAGAACGCTATATTGCATCTCATTTTTACGTTTCATGGTAAGATATAATATGATTTGCGAAGTGTCATGTATGCCTCGCCTACGATTCAAATGAAAGTAAATGCGACACTTCCTTGCAAGGAAATAGCGTTTGCAGATGTCTACGTATCGTAGCAATAGAGTTCTTATGCTTCTTAAAACGCGATATCGCATCTCATTTCTATGTTTCATGGTAAGATATAATATGATATGCGAAGTGTTATGCATTCCTCGTCTACGATTCAAATGAATGTAAATGCGACACTTCCTTGCAAGGAAATAGCGTTTGCAGATGTGTACGTATCGTAGCAATAGAGTTCTTATGATTCTTAGAACGCTATATTGCATCTCATTTTTACGTTTCATGGTAAGATATAATATGATTTGCGAAGTGTTATGTATTCCTCGTCTACAATTCAAATGAATGTGAATGTGACACTTCCTCGCTAGGAAATAGCGTTTGCAGATGTCTGCGTATCGTAGCAGTAGAGTTCTAATGCTTCTTAAAACGCGATATCGCATCTCATTTCTATGTTTCATGGTAAGATACAATATGATCTGCGAAGTGTTATGTATTCCTCGTCTACACTTCAAATGAATGTAAATGCGACACTTCTTTGCAAGGAAATAGCGTTTGCAGATGTCTACGTATCGTTGCAATAGAGTTCTTATGATTCTTAAAACGCGATATCGCATCTCATTTCTATGTTTCATGGTAAGATATAATACGACTTGCGAAGTGTTATGTATTCCTCGGCTACACTTCAAATGAATGTAAATGCGACACTTCTTTGCAAGGAAATAGCGACTGCAGATGTCTACGTATCGTAGCAGTAGAGTTCTTATGATTCTTAAAACGCGATATCGCATCTCATTTCTATGTTTCATGGTAAGATATAATATGATTTGCGGAGTGTTATGTATTCCTCGTCTACACATCAAATGAATGTAAATGCGACACTTGCTTGCAAGGAAATAGCGTTTGCAGATGTCTACGTATCGTTGCAATAGAGTTCTTATGATTCTTAAAACGCGATATCGCATCTCATTTCTATGTTTCATGGTAAGGTATAATATGATTTGCGAAGTGTTATGTATCCGTCGTCTACACTTCAAATGAATGTAAATGCGACACTTTCTTGCAAGAAAATAGCGTTTGCAGATGTCTACGTATCGTAGTAATGGATTTCTGATGCTTCTTAAAACGCGATATCGCATGTCATTTCTATGTTTCATGGTAAGATATAATATGATTTGCGAAGTGTTATGTATTCCTCGTCTACACTTCAAATGAATGTAAATGCGACACTTCTTTGCAAGGAAATAGCGTTTGCAGATGTCTACGTATCGTTGCAATAGAGTTCTTATGATTCTTAAAACGCGATATCGCATCTCATTTCAATGTTTCATGGTAAGATATAATATGATTTGCGGAGTGTTATGTATTCCTCGTCTACACTTCAAATGAATGTAAATGCGACACTTCCTTGCAAGGAAATAGCGTTAGCAGATGTCTACGTATCGAAGCAATAGAGATCAAATGCTTCTTAAAACGAGATATTGCATCTCATATCTATGTTTCATGATAAGATATAATATTCATTGCGAAGTGTCATGTATTCCTCGTCTACGATTCAAATGAAAGTAAATGCGACACTTGCTTGCAAGGAAATAGCGTTTGCAGATGTCTACGTATCGTTGCAATAGAGTTCTAATGCTTCTTAACACGCGATATCGCATCTCATTTCTATGTTTCATGGTAAGATATAATATGATTTGCGAAGTGTTATGCATTCCTCGTCTACGATTCAAATGAATGTAAATGCGACACTTCCTTGCAAGGAAATAGAGTTTGCAGGTGTCTACGTATCGTAGTAATAGAGTTCTTATGATTCTTAAAACGCGATATTGCATCTCATTTCTATGTTTCATGGTAAGATATAATATGATTTGCGAAGTGTTATGTATTCCTCGTCTACACTTCAAATGAATGTAAATGCGACACTTCTTTGCAAGGAATTAGCGTTTGCAGATGTCTACGTATCGTTGCAATAGAGTTCTTATGATTCTTAAAACGCGATATCGCATCTCATTTCAATGTTTCATGGTAAGATATAATATGATTTGCGGAGTGTTATGTATTCCTCGTCTACACTTCAAATGAATGTAAATGCGACACTTCCTTGCAAGGAAATAGCGTTAGCAGATGTCTACGTATCGAAGCATTAGAGTTCAAATGCTTCTTAAAACGAGATATTGCATCTCATATCTATGTTTCATGATAAGATATAATATTCATTGCGAAGTGTCATGTATTCCTCGTCTACGATTCAAATGAAAGTAAATGCGACACTTCCTTGCAAGGTAGTAGCGATTGCACATGTCTACGTATCGTAGCAATAGAGTTCATATCATTCTTAAAAAGCGATATCGCATCCCATTTCTATGTTTCATGGTAAGATAAAACATGATTTGCGAAGTGTTATGTATTCCTCGTCTACACTTCAAATGAATGTGAATGTGACTTCCTCGCTAGGAAATAGCGTTTGCAGATGTCTGCGTATCGTAGCAGTAGAGTTCTAATGCTTCTTAAAACGCGATATCGCATCTCATTTCTATGTTTCATGGTAAGATACAATATGATCTGCGAAGTGTTATGTATTCCTCGTCTACACTTCACATGAATGTGAATGCGATACTTCCTCGCTAGGAAATAGCGTTCGCAGATGTCTACGTATCGTAGCAGTTGAGTTCTAATGCTTCTTAAAACGCGATATCGCATCTCATTTCTATGTTTCATGGTAAGATATAATATGATTTGCGAAGTGTTATGTATTCCTCGTCGACACATCAAATGAATGTAAATGCGACACTTGCTTGCAAGGAAATAGCGTTTGCAGATGTCTACGTATCGTTGCAATAGAGTTCTTATGATTCTTAAAACGCGATATCGCATCTCATTTCTATGTTTCATGGTAAGGTATAATATGATTTGCGAAGTGTTATGTATCCGTCGTCTACACTTCAAATGAATGTAAATGCGACACTTTCTTGCAAGGAAATAGCGTTTGCAGATGTCTACGTATCGTAGTAATGGATTTCTGATGCTTCTTAAAACGCGATATCGCATGTCATTTCTATGTTTCATGGTAAGATATAATATGATTTGCGAAGTGTTATGTATTCCTCGTCTACACTTCAAATGAATGTAAATGCGAAACTTCTTTGCAAGGAAATAGCGTTTGCAGATGTCTACGTATCGTTGCAATAGAGTTCTTATGATTCTTAAAACGCGATATCGCATCTCATTTCAATGTTTCATGGTAAGATATAATATGATTTGCGGAGTGTTATGTATTCCTCGTCTACACTTCAAATGAATGTAAATGCGACACTTCCTTGCAAGGAAATAGCGTTTGCAGATATCTACGTATCGTAGCAATAGAGTTCTAATGCTTCTTAAAACGCGATATCGCACCTCATTTCTATGTTTCATGGTAAGATATAATATGATTTGCGAAATGTCATGTATTCCTCGTCTACGATTCAAATGAAAGTAAATGCGACACTTCCTTGCAAGGTAATAGCGTTTGCAGATGTCTACGTATCGTAGCAATAGAGTTCATATCATTCTTAAAACGCGATATCGCATCTCATTTCTATGTTTCACGGTAAGATATAATATGATTTGCGAAGTGTTATGTATTCCTCGCCTACACTTCAAATGAATGTAAATGCAACACTTCTTTGCTAGGAAATAGCGTTTGCAAATGTCTATCTATCGTAGCAATAGTGTTCTAATGCTTCTTAAAACGCGATATCGCATCTCGTTTCTATATTTCATGGTAAGATATAATATGATTTGCGAAGTATCATGTATTCCTCGTCTACACGTCAAATGAATGTAAATGCGACACTTCTTTGCAAGGAAATAGCGTTTGTAGATGTCTACGTACAGTTGCAATAGAGTTCTTATGATTCTTAAAACGCGATATCGCATCTCATTTCTATGTTTCATGGTAAGATATAATATGATTTGCGGAGTGTTATGTATTCCTCGTCTACACTTCAAATGAATGTAAATGCGACACTTCCTTGCAAGGAAATAGCGTTTGCAGATGTCTACGTATCGAAATAATAGAGTTCAAATGCTTCTTAAAACGAGATATTGCATCTCATATCTATGTTTCATTATAAGATATAATATTCATTGCGAAGTGATATGCATTCCTCGTCTACGATTCGAATGAATGTAAATGCGACACTTCCTTGCAAGGAAATAGCGTTTGCAGATGTCTACGGATCGTAGAAATAGAGTTCTAATGCTTCTTAAAACGCGATAACGCATCTCATTTCTATGTTTCATGGTAAGATATAATACGATTTGCGAAGTGTTATGTATTCCTCGGCTACACTTCAAATGAATGTAAATGCGACACTTTTTTGCAGGAAAATAGCGATTGCAGATGTCTACGTATCGTAGCAGTAGAGTTCTAATGCTTCTTAAAACGCGATATCGCATCTCATTTCTATGTTTCATGGTAAGATATAATACGATTTGCGAAGTCTTATGTATTCCTCGGCTACACTTCAAATGAATGTAAATGCGACACTTTTTTGCAAGAAAATAGCGATAGCAGATGTCTACGTATCGTAGTAGTAGAGTTCTTATGACGCTTAAAACGCGATATCGCATCTCATTTCTATGTTTCATGGTAAGATATAATATGATTTGCGAAGTGTTATGTATTCCTCGTCTACACTTCAAATGAATGTAAATGCGACACTTCCTTGCAAGGAAATAGCGTTTGCAGATGTCTACGTATCGTAGCAATAGAGTTCTTATGATTCTTAAAACGCGATATCGCATCTCATTTCTATGTTTCATGGCAAGATATAATACGATTTGCGAAGTGTTATGTATTCCTCGGCTACACTTCAAATGAATGTAAATGCGACACTTCGTTGCAAGGAAATAGCGATTGCAGATGTCTACGTATCGAAGCAATAAAGTTCAAATGCTTCTTAAAACGCGATATCGCATCCCATTTCTATGTTTCATGGTAAGATATAATACGATTTGCGAAGTGTTATGCATTCCTCGTCTACGATTCAGATGAATGTAAATGCGACACTTCCTTGCAAGGAAATAGCGTTTGCAGATGTCTACGTATCGTAGCAATAGAGTTCTTATGATTCTTAAAACGCGATATCGCATCTCATTTCTATGTTTCATGGCAAGATATAATACGATTTGCGAAGTGTTATGTATTCCTCGGCTACACTTCAAATGAATGTAATTGCGACACTTCGTTGCAAGGAAATAGCGATTGCAGATGTCTACGTATCGTAGCAGTAGAGTTCTTATGATTCTTAAAACGCGATATCGCATCTCATTTCTATGTTTCATGGTAAGATATAATATGATTTGCGGAGTGTTATGTATTCCTCGTCTACACTTCAAATGAATGCAAATGCGACACTTCCTTGCAAGGAAATAGCGTTTGCAAATGTCTACCTATCGTAGCAGTAGTGTTCTAATACTTCTTAAAACGCGATATCGCATCTCATTTCTATGTTTCATGGTAGGATATAATATGATTTGCGAAGTGTCATGTATTCCTCGTCTACGATTCAAATGAAAGTAAATGCGACACTTCCTTGCAAGGTTGTAGCGATTGCAGATGTCTACGTACCGTAGCAATAGAGTTCATATCATTCTTAAAACGCGATATCGCATCTCATTTCTATGTTTCACGGTAAGATATAATATGATTTGCGAAGTGTTATGTATTCCTCGCCTACACTTCAAATGAATGTAAATGCGACACTTCTTTGCTAGGAAATAGCGTTTGCAAATGTCTATCTATCGTAGCAATAGTGTTCTAATGCTTCTTAAAACGCGATATCGCATCTCGTTTCTATATTTCATGGTAAGATATAATGTGATTTGCGAAGTATCATGTATTCCTCGTCTACACGTCAAATGAATGTAAATGCGACACTTCTTTGCAAGGAAATAGCGTTTGTAGATGTCTACGTATCGTTGCAATAGAGTTCTTATGATTCTTAAAACGCGATATCGCATCTCATTTCTATGTTTCATGGTAAGATATAATGTGATTTGCGGAGTGTTATGTATTCCTCGTCTACACTTCAAATGAATGTAAATGCGACACTTCCTTGCAAGGGAATAGCGTTTGCAGATGTCTACGTATCGAAACAATAGAGTTCAAATGCTTCTTAAAACGAGATATTGCATCTCATATCTATGTTTCATTATAAGATATAATATTCATTGCGAAGTGATATGCATTCCTCGTCTACGATTCGAATGAATGTAAATGCGACACTTCCTTGCAGGGAAATAGCGTTTGCAGATGACTACGGATCGTAGCAATAGAGTTCTAATGCTTCTTAAAACGCGATATCGCATCTCATTTCTATGTTTCATGGTAAGATATAATACGATTTGCGAAGTGTTATGTATTCCTCGGCTACACTTCAAATGAATGTAAATGCGACACTTTTTTGCAGGAAAATAGCGTTTGCAAATGTCTACCTATCGTAGCAGTAGTGTTCTAATTCTTCTTAAAACGCGATATCGCATCTCATTTCTATGTTTCATGGTAAGATATAATATGATTTGCGAAGTGTTATGCATTCCTCGTCTACACTTCAAATGAATGTAAATGCGACACTTCCTTGCAAGGAAATAGCGTTTGCAGATGTCTACGTATCGAAGCAATAGAGTTCAAATGCTTCTTAAAACGAGATATTGCATCTCATATCTATGTTTCATGATAAGATATAATATTCATTGCGAAGTCTTATGTATTCCTCGGCTACACTTCAAATGAATGTAAATGCGACACTTTTTTGCAAGAAAATAGCGATAGCAGATGTCTACGTATCGTAGTAGTAGAGTTCTTATGACGCTTAAAACGCGATATCGCATCTCATTTCTATGTTTCATGGTAAGATATAATATGATTTGCGAAGTGTTATGTATTCCTCGTCTACACTTCAAATGAATGTAAATGCGACACTTCCTTGCAAGGAAATAGCGTTTGCAGATGTCTACGTATCGTAGCAATAGAGTTCTTATGATTCTTAAAACGCGATATCGCATCTCATTTCTATGTTTCATGGCAAGATATAATACGATTTGCGAAGTGTTATGTATTCCTCGGCTACACTTCAAATGAATGTAAATGCGACACTTCGTTGCAAGGAAATAGCGATTGCAGATGTCTACGTATCGAAGCAATAAAGTTCAAATGCTTCTTAAAACGCGATATCGCATCCCATTTCTATGTTTCATGGTAAGATATAATACGATTTGCGAAGTGTTATGCATTCCTCGTCTACGATTCAGATGAATGTAAATGCGACACTTCCTTGCAAGGAAATAGCGTTTGCAGATGTCTACGTATCGTAGCAATAGAGTTCTTATGATTCTTAAAACGCGATATCGCATCTCATTTCTATGTTTCATGGCAAGATATAATACGATTTGCGAAGTGTTATGTATTCCTCGGCTACACTTCAAATGAATGTAATTGCGACACTTCGTTGCAAGGAAATAGCGATTGCAGATGTCTACGTATCGTAGCAGTAGAGTTCTTATGATTCTTAAAACGCGATATCGCATCTCATTTCTATGTTTCATGGTAAGATATAATATGATTTGCGGAGTGTTATGTATTCCTCGTCTACACTTCAAATGAATGCAAATGCGACACTTCCTTGCAAGGAAATAGCGTTTGCAAATGTCTACCTATCGTAGCAGTAGTGTTCTAATACTTCTTAAAACGCGATATCGCATCTCATTTCTATGTTTCATGGTAGGATATAATATGATTTGCGAAGTGTCATGTATTCCTCGTCTACGATTCAAATGAAAGTAAATGCGACACTTCCTTGCAAGGTTGTAGCGATTGCAGATGTCTACGTACCGTAGCAATAGAGTTCATATCATTCTTAAAACGCGATATCGCATCTCATTTCTATGTTTCACGGTAAGATATAATATGATTTGCGAAGTGTTATGTATTCCTCGCCTACACTTCAAATGAATGTAAATGCGACACTTCTTTGCTAGGAAATAGCGTTTGCAAATGTCTATCTATCGTAGCAATAGTGTTCTAATGCTTCTTAAAACGCGATATCGCATCTCGTTTCTATATTTCATGGTAAGATATAATGTGATTTGCGAAGTATCATGTATTCCTCGTCTACACGTCAAATGAATGTAAATGCGACACTTCTTTGCAAGGAAATAGCGTTTGTAGATGTCTACGTATCGTTGCAATAGAGTTCTTATGATTCTTAAAACGCGATATCGCATCTCATTTCTATGTTTCATGGTAAGATATAATGTGATTTGCGGAGTGTTATGTATTCCTCGTCTACACTTCAAATGAATGTAAATGCGACACTTCCTTGCAAGGGAATAGCGTTTGCAGATGTCTACGTATCGAAACAATAGAGATCAAATGCTTCTTAAAACGAGATATTGCATCTCATATCTATGTTTCATTATAAGATATAATATTCATTGCGAAGTGATATGCATTCCTCGTCTACGATTCGAATGAATGTAAATGCGACACTTCCTTGCAGGGAAATAGCGTTTGCAGATGACTACGGATCGTAGCAATAGAGTTCTAATGCTTCTTAAAACGCGATATCGCATCTCATTTCTATGTTTCATGGTAAGATATAATACGATTTGCGAAGTGTTATGTATTCCTCGGCTACACTTCAAATGAATGTAAATGCGACACTTTTTTGCAGGAAAATAGCGTTTGCAAATGTCTACCTATCGTAGCAGTAGTGTTCTAATTCTTCTTAAAACGCGATATCGCATCTCATTTCTATGTTTCATGGTAAGATATAATATGATTTGCGAAGTGTTATGCATTCCTCGTCTACACTTCAAATGAATGTAAATGCGACACTTCCTTGCAAGGAAATAGCGTTTGCAGATGTCTACGTATCGAAGCAATAGAGTTCAAATGCTTCTTAAAACGAGATATTGCATCTCATATCTATGTTTCATGATAAGATATAATATTCATTGCGAAGTGTTATGCATTCCTCGTCTACGATTCAAATGAATGTAAATGCGACACTACCTTGCAAGGAAATAGCGTTTGCAAATGTCTACCTATCGTAGCAATAGTGTTCTAATGCTTCCTAAAACGCGATATCGCATCTCATTTCTATGCTTCATGGTAGGATATAATATGATTTGCGAAGTGTCATGTATTCCTCGTCTACACTTCAAATGAATGTAAATGCGACACTTCCTTGGAAGGAAATAGCGTTTGCAGATGTCTACGTATCGTAGCATTAGTGTTCTTATGATTCTTAAAACGCGATATCGCATCTCATTTCTACGTTTCATGGTAAGATATTATATGATTTGCGAAGAGTCATGTATTCCTCGTCTACACTTCAAATGAATGTAAATGCGACACTTCCTTGCTAGGAAGTGGCGTCTGCAGATGTCTAGGTATCGTAGCAATAGAGTTCTAATGCTTCTTAAAACGCGATATCGCATCTCATTTCTATGTTTCGTGGTAAGATATAATATGATTTGCGAAGTGTCATGTATTCCTCGTCCACGCTTCAAATGAATGTAAATGCGACACTTCCTTGCAAGGAAATAGCGTTTGCAGATGTTTACGTATCGTAGCAATAGAGTTCTTGTGATTCTTAAATCGCGATATCGGATCTCATTTCTATGTTTCATGGTAAGATATAATATGATTTGCGAAGTGTTATGTATTCCTCGTCTACACTTCAAATGAATGTAAATGCGACACTTCTTTGCAAGGAAATAGCGTTTGCAGATGTCTACGTATCGTAACAATAGAGTTCTTATGATTCTTAAAACGCGATATCGCATCACATTTCTATGTTTCATGGTAAAATATAATATGATTTGCGGAGTGTTATGTATTCCTCGTCTACACTTCAGATGAATGTGAATGCGACACTTCCTCGCTAGGAAATAGCGTTTGCAGATGTCTACGTACCGTAGCAATAGATTTCTAATGCTTCTTAAAACGCGATATCGCATCTCATTTCTATGTTTCATGGTATGGTATAATATGATTTGCGAAGTGTTATGTATTCCTTGTCTACACTTCAAATGAATGTAAATGCGACACTTCCTTGCAAGGAAATAGCGTTTGCAGATGTCTACGTATTGAAGCATTAGATTTCAAATGCTTCTTAAAACGAGATATTGCATCTCATACCTATGTTTCAAGATACGATATGATATTCATTGTGAAGTGTTATGCATTCCTCGTCTACGATTTGAATGAAAGTAAATGCGACACTTCGTTGCAAGGAAATAGCGTTTGCTGATGTCTACCTATCGTAGCAGTAGAGTTCTAATGCTTCTTAAAACGCGATATCGCATCTCATTTCTATGTTTCATGGTAAGATATAATATGATTTGCGAAGTGTTATGTATTCCTCGTCTACACTTCAAATGAATGTAAATGCGACACTTCCTTGCAAGGAAATAGCGTTTGCAAATGTCTACCTATCGTAGCAATAGTGTTCTAATGCTTCTTAAAACGCGATATCGCATCTCATTTCTATGTTTCATGGTAAGATATAATATGATTTGCGAAGTGTTATGTATTCCTCGTCTACATATCAAATGAATGTAAATGCGACACTACCTTGCAAGGAAATAGCGTTTGCAGATGTCTACGTATCGTAGCAATAGAGTTCTTATGATCCTTAAAACGTGATATCGCATCTCATTTCTATGTTTCATGGTAAGGTATAATATGATTTGCGAAGTGTTATATATCCGTCGTCTACACATCAAATGAATGTAAATGCGACACTTTCTTGCAAGGAAATAGCGTTTGCAGATGTCTACGTATCGTAGCAATATAGTTCTTATGATTCTTAAAACGCGATATCGCATCTCATTTCTATGTTTCATGGTAAGGCATAATATGATTTGCGAAGTGTTATGTACTCCTTGTCTACACTTCAAATGAATGTAAATGCGACACTTCCTTGCAAGGAAATAGCGTTTGCAGATGTCTACGTATTGAAGCAATAGATTTCAAATGCTTCTTAAAACGAGATATTGCATCTCGTATCTATGTTTCATGATAAGATATAATATTCATTGCGAAGTGTTATGCATTCCTCGTCTACGATTCAAATGAAAGTAAATGCGACACTTCCTTGCAAGGAAATAGCGATTGCAGATGTCTACGTATCGTAGCAACAGATTTCTTATGATTCTTAAAACGCGATATCGCATCTCATTTCTATGTTCCATGGTAAGATATAATATGATTTGCGATGTGCTATGTATTCCTCGTCTACACTTCAAATGAATGTAAATGCAATTTCCTTGCAAGGAAATAGCGTCTGCAGATGTCTAGGTATCGTAGCAATAGAGTTCTAATGCTTCTTAAAACGCGATATCGCATCTCATTTCTACGTATCACGGTAAGATATAATAAGATTTGCGAAGTGTCATGTATTCCTCGTCTACACTTCAAATGAATGTGAATGCGACACTTCCTCGCTAGGAAATAGCGTTTGCAGATGTCTACGTACCGTAGCAATAGATTTCTAATGCTTCTTAAAACGCGATATCGCATCTCATTTCTATGTTTCATGGTATGGTATAATATGATTTGCGAAGTGTTATGTATTCCTTGTCTACACTTCAAATGAATGTAAATGCGACACTTCCTTGCAAGGAAATAGCGTTTGCAGATGTCTACGTATTGAAGCAATAGATTTCAAATGCTTCTTAAAACGAGATATTGCATCTCATATCTATGTTTCAAGATATGATATGATATTCATTGCGAAGTGTTATGCATTCCTCGTCTGCGATTCAAATGAAAGTAAATGCGACACTTCCTTGCAAGGAAATAGCGATTGCAGATGTCTACGTATCGTAGCAATAGATTTCTTATGATTCTTAAAACGCGATATCGCATCTCATTTCTATGTTTCATGGTAAGATATAATATGATTTGCGATGTGCTATGTATTCCTCGTCTACACTTCAAATGAATGTAAATGCAACTTCCTTGCAAGGAAATAGCGTCTGCAGATGTCTAGGTATCGTAGCAATAGAGTTCTAACGCTTCTTAAAACGCGATATCGCATCTCATTTATACGTATCACGGTAAGATATAATAAGATTTGCGAAGTGTCATGTATTCCTCGTCTACACTTCAAATGAATGTGAATGCGACACTTCCTCGCTAGGAAATAGCGTTTGCAGATGTCTACGTACCGTAGCAATAGATTTCTAATGATTCTTAAAACGCGATATCGCATCTCATTTCTATGTTTCATGGTATGGTATAATATGATTTGCGAAGTGTTATGTATTCCTTGTCTACACTTCAAATGAATGTAAATGCGACACTTCCTTGCAAGGAAATAGCGTTTGCAGATGTCTACGTATTGAAGCAATAGATTTCAAATGCTTCTTAAAACGCGATATCGCATCTCATTTCTATGTTTCATGGTAAGATATAATATGATTTGCGAAGTGTTATGTATTCCTCGTCTACATATCAAATGAATGTAAATGCGACACTACCTTGCAAGGAAATAGCGTTTGCAGGTGTCTACGTATCGTAGCAATATAGTTCTTATGATTCTTAAAACGCGATATCGCATCTCATTTCTATGTTTCATGGTAAGGTATAATATGATTTGCGAAGTGTTATGTACTCCTTGTCTACACTTCAAATGAATGTAAATGCGACACTTCCTTGCAAGGAAATAGCGTTTGCAGATGTCTACGTATTGAAGCAATGGATTTCAAATGCTTCTTAAAACGAGATATTGCATCTCATATCTATGTTTCATGATAAGATATAATATTCATTGCGAAGTGTTACGCATTCCTCGTCTACGATTCAAATGAAAGTAAATGCGACACTTCCTTGCAAGGAAATAGCGATTGCAGATGTCTACGTAGCGCAGCAATAGATTTCTTATGATTCTTAAAACGCGATATCGCATCTCATTTCTATGTTTCATGGTAAGATATAATATGATTTGCGATGTGCTATGTATTCCTCGTCTACACTTCAAATGAATGTAAATGCGACACTTCCTTGCAAGGAAATAGCGTCTGCAGATGTCTAGGTATCGTAGCAATAGAGTTCTAATGCTTCTTAAAACGCGAAATCGCATCTCATTTCTATGTTTCATGGTAAGATATAATATGATTTGCGAAGTGTCATGTATTCCTCGTCTACACTTCAAATGGATGTAAATGCGACACTTCCTTGCAAGGAAATAGCGTTTGCAGATGTCTACGTATCGTAGCAATAGAGATCTTATGATACTTAAAACGCGATATCGGATCTCATTTCTATGTTTCATGGTAAGATATAATATGATTTGCTAAGTGTTATGTATTCCTCGTCTACACATCGAATGAATGTAAATGCGACACTACGTTGCAAGGAAATAGCGTTTGCAGATGTCTACGTATCGTAGCAATATAGTTCTTATGATTCTTAAAACGCGATATCGCATCTCATTTCTATGTTTCATGGTAAGGTATAATATGATTTGCGAAGTGTTATGTACTCCTTGTCTACACTTCAAATGAATGTAAATGCGACACTTCCTTGCAAGGAAATAGCGTTTGCAGATGTCTACGTATTGAAGCAATAGATTTCAAATGCTTCTTAAAACGAGATATTGCATCTCATATCTATGTTTCATGATAAGATATAATATTCATTGCGAAGTGTTATGCATTCCTCGTCTACGATTCAAATGAAAGTAAATGCGACACTTCCTTGCAAGGAAATAGCGATTGCAGATGTCTACGTATCGTAGCAATAGATTTCTTATGATTCTTAAAACGCGATATCGCATCTCATTTCTATGTTTCATGGTAAGATATAATATGATTTGCGATGTGCTATGTATTCCTCGTCTACACTTCAAATGAATGTAAATGCAACTTCCTTGCAAGGAAATAGCGTCTGCAGATGTCTAGGTATCGTAGCAATAGAGTTCTAACGCTTCTTAAAACGCGATATCGCATCTCATTTATACGTATCACGGTAAGATATAATAAGATTTGCGAAGTGTCATGTATTCCTCGTCTACACTTCAAATGAATGTGAATGCGACACTTCCTCGCTAGGAAATAGCGTTTGCAGATGTCTACGTACCGTAGCAATAGATTTCTAATGCTTCTTAAAACGCGATATCGCATCTCATTTCTATGTTTCATGGTATGGTATAATATGATTTGCGAAGTGTTATGTATTCCTTGTCTACACTTCAAATGAATGTAAATGCGACACTTCCTTGCAAGGAAATAGCGTTTGCAGATGTCTACGTATTGAAGCAATAGATTTCAAATGCTTCTTAAAACGAGATATTGCATCTCATACCTATGTTTCAAGATACGATATGATATTCATTGCGAAGTGTTATGCATTCCTCGTCTACGATTTGAATGAAAGTAAATGCGACACTTCGTTGCAAGGAAATAGCGTTTGCTGATGTCTACGTATCGTAGCAGTAGAGTTCTAATGCTTCTTAAAACGCGATATCGCATCTCATTTCTATGTTTCATGGTAAGATATAATATGATTTGCGAAGTGTTATGTATTCCTCGTCTACACTTCAAATGAATGTAAATGCGACACTTCCTTGCAAGGAAATAGCGTTTGCAAATGTCTACCTATCGTAGCAATAGTGTTCTAATGCTTCTTAAAACGCGATATCGCATCTCATTTCTATGTTTCATGGTAAGATATAATATGATTTGCGAAGTGTTATGTATTCCTCGTCTAGATATCAAATGAATGTAAATGCGACACTACCTTGCAAGGAAATAGCGTTTGCAGATTTCTACGTATCGTAGCAATATAGTTCTTATGATTCTTAAATCGCCATATCGCATCTCATTTCTATGTTTCATGGTAAGGTATAATATGATTTGCGAAGTGTTATGTACTCCTTGTATACACTTCAAATGAATGTAAATGCGACACTTCCTTGCAAGGAAATAGCGTTTGCAGATGTCTACGTATTGAAGCAATGGATTTCAAATGCTTCTTAAAACGAGATATTGCATCTCATATCTATGTTTCATGATAAGATATAATATTCATTGCGAAGTGTTATGCATTCCTCGTCTACGATTCAAATGAAAGTAAATGCGACACTTCCTTGCAAGGAAATAGCGATTGCAGATGTCTACGTATCGTAGCAATAGATTTCTTATGATTCTTAAAACGCGATATCGCATCTCATTTCTATGCTTCATGGTAAGATATAATATGATTTGCGATGTGCTATGTATTCCTCGTCTACACTTCAAATGAATGTAAATGCGACACTTCCTTGCAAGGAAATAGCGTCTGCAGATGTCTAGGTATCGTAGCAATAGAGTTCTAATGCTTCTTAAAACGCGATATCGCATCTCATTTCTACGTATCACGGTAAGATATAATAAGATTTGCGAAGTGTCATGTATTCCTCGTCTACACTTCAAATGAATGAGAATGCGGCACTTCCTCGCTAGGAAATAGCTTTTGCAGATGTTTACGTATCGTAGCAATAGATTTCTAATGCTTCTTAAAACGCGATATCGCATCTCATTTCTATGTTTCATGGTAAGATATAATATGATTTGCGAAGTGTTATGTATTCCTGGTCTACACTTCAAATGAATGTAAATGCGACACTTCTTTGCAAGGAAATAGCGTTTGCAGATGTCTACGTATCGTAGCAATAGAGTTCTTATGATTCTTAAAACGCGATATCGGATCTCATTTCTATATTTCATGGTAAGATATAATATGATTTGCGAAGTGTTATGTATTCCTCGTCTACACTTCAAATGAATGTAAATGCGACACTTCCTTGCAAGAAAATAGCGTTTGCAGATGTCTACGTATCGAAGCAATAGGTTTCAAATGCTTCTTAAAACGAGATATTGCATCTCATATCTATGTTTCATGATAAGATATAATACTCATTGCGAAGTGTTATGCATTCCTCGTCTACGATTCAAATGAAAGTAAATGCGACACTTCCTTGCAAGGAAATAGCGATTGCAGATGTCTACGTTTCGTAGCAATAGAGTTCATATGATTCTTAAAACGCGATATCGCATCTCATATCTATGTTTCAAGATAAGATATAATATTCATTGCGAAGTGTTATGCATTCCTCGTCTACGATTCAAATGAAAGTAAATGCGACACTTCCTTGCAAGGAAATAGCGTTTGCAGATATCTACGTATCGTAGCAATAGAGTTCTTATGATTCTTAAAACGCGATATCGCATCACATTTCTATGTTTCATGGTAAAATATAATATGATTTGCGGAGTGTTATGTATTCCTCGTCTACACTTCAAATGAATGTGAATGCGAAACTTCCTCGCTAGGAAATAGCGTTTGCAGATATCTACGTATCGTAGCAATAGAGTTCTTGTGATTCTTAAAACGCGATATCGCATCTCATTTCTATGTTTCATGGTAAGGTATAATATGATTTGCGAAGTGTTATATATCCGTCGTCTACACTTCAAATGAATGTAAATGCGACACTTTCTTGCAAGGAAATAGCGTTTACAGATGTCTCCGTATCGAAGCAATAGATTTCAAATGCTTCTTAAAACGAGATATTGCATCTCATATCTACGTTTCATGATAAGATATAATATTCATTGCGAAGTGTTATGTATTCCTCGTCTACGATTCAAATGAAAGTAAATGCGACACTTCCTTGCAAGGAAATAGCGATTGCAGATGTCTACGTATCGTAGCAATAGAGTTCATATGATTCTTAAAATGCGATATCGCATCTCATATCTATGTTTCAAGATAAGATATAATATTCATTGCGAAGTGTTATGCATTCCTCGTCTACGATTCAAATGAAAGTAAATGCGACACTTTCTTGCAAGGAAATAGCGTTTGCAGATGTCTACGTATCGTAGCAATGGATTTCTGATGCTCCTTAAAACGCGATATCGCATCTCATTTCTATGTTTCATTGTAAGATATAATATGATTTGCGAAGTGTCATGTATTCCTCGTCCACACTTCAAATGAATGTAAATGCGACACTTCCTTGCTAGGAAATAGCGTCTGCAGGTGTCTAGGTATCGTAGCAATAGAGTTCTAATGCTTCTTAAAACGCGATATCGCACCTCATTTCTATGTTTCGTGGTAAGATATAATATGATTTGCGAAGTGTCATGTATTCCTCGTCCACGCTTCAAATGAATGTAAATGCGACACTTCCTTGCAAGGAAATAGCGTTTGCAGATGTCTACGTATCGTAGCAATAGAGATCTTATGATACTTAAAACGCGATATCGGATCTCATTTCTATGTTTCATGGTAAGATATAATATGATTTGCTAAGTGTTATGTATTCCTCGTCTACACATCGAATGAATGTAAATGCGACACTACGTTGCAAGGAAATAGCGTTTGCAGATGTCTACGTATCGTAGCAATATAGTTCTTATGATTCTTAAAACGCGATATCGCATCTCATTTCTATGTTTCATGGTAAGGTATAATATGATTTGCGAAGTGTTATGTACTCCTTGTCTACACTTCAAATGAATGTAAATGCGACACTTCCTTGCAAGGAAATAGCGTTTGCAGATGTCTACGTATTGAAGCAATAGATTTCAAATGCTTCTTAAAACGAGATATTGCATCTCATATCTATGTTTCATGATAAGATATAATATTCATTGCGAAGTGTTATGCATTCCTCGTCTACGATTCAAATGAAAGTAAATGCGACACTTCCTTGCAAGGAAATAGCGATTGCAGATGTCTACGTATCGTAGCAATAGATTTCTTATGATTCTTAAAACGCGATATCGCATCTCATTTCTATGTTTCATGGTAAGATATAATATGATTTGCGATGTGCTATGTATTCCTCGTCTACACTTCAAATGAATGTAAATGCAACTTCCTTGCAAGGAAATAGCGTCTGCAGATGTCTAGGTATCGTAGCAATAGAGTTCTAACGCTTCTTAAAACGCGATATCGCATCTCATTTATACGTATCACGGTAAGATATAATAAGATTTGCGAAGTGTCATGTATTCCTCGTCTACACTTCAAATGAATGTGAATGCGACACTTCCTCGCTAGGAAATAGCGTTTGCAGATGTCTACGTACCGTAGCAATAGATTTCTAATGCTTCTTAAAACGCGATATCGCATCTCATTTCTATGTTTCATGGTATGGTATAATATGATTTGCGAGGTGTTATGTATTCCTTGTCTACACTTCAAATGAATGTAAATGCGACACTTCCTTGCAAGGAAATAGCGTTTGCAGATGTCTACGTATTGAAGCAATAGATTTCAAATGCTTCTTAAAACGAGATATTGCATCTCATACCTATGTTTCAAGATACGATATGATATTCATTGCGAAGTGTTATGCATTCCTCGTCTACGATTTGAATGAAAGTAAATGCGACACTTCGTTGCAAGGAAATAGCGTTTGCTGATGTCTACGTATCGTAGCAGTAGAGTTCTAATGCTTCTTAAAACGCGATATCGCATCTCATTTCTATGTTTCATGGTAAGATATAATATGATTTGCGAAGTGTTATGTATTCCTCGTCTACACTTCAAATGAATGTAAATGCGACACTTCCTTGCAAGGAAATAGCGTTTGCAAATGTCTACCTATCGTAGCAATAGTGTTCTAATGCTTCTTAAAACGCGATATCGCATCTCATTTCTATGTTTCATGGTAAGATATAATATGATTTGCGAAGTGTTATGTATTCCTCGTCTAGATATCAAATGAATGTAAATGCGACACTACCTTGCAAGGAAATAGCGTTTGCAGATGTCTACGTATCGTAGCAATATAGTTCTTATGATTCTTAAATCGCCATATCGCATCTCATTTCTATGTTTCATGGTAAGGTATAATATGATTTGCGAAGTGTTATGTACTCCTTGTCTACACTTCAAATGAATGTAAATGCGACACTTCCTTGCAAGGAAATAGCGTTTGCAGATGTCTACGTATTGAAGCAATGGATTTCAAATGCTTCTTAAAACGAGATATTGCATCTCATATCTATGTTTCATGATAAGATATAATATTCATTGCGAAGTGTTATGCATTCCTCGTCTACGATTCAAATGAAAGTAAATGCGACACTTCCTTGCAAGGAAATAGCGATTGCAGATGTCTACGTATCGTAGCAATAGATTTCTTATGATTCTTAAAATGCGATATCGCATCTCATTTCTATGCTTCATGGTAAGATATAATATGATTTGCGATGTGCTATGTATTCCTCGTCTACACTTCAAATGAATGTAAATGCGACACTTCCTTGCAAGGAAATAGCGTCTGCAGATGTCTAGGTATCGTAGCAATAGAGTTCTAATGCTTCTTAAAACGCGATATCGCATCTCATTTCTACGTATCACGGTAAGATATAATAAGATTTGCGAAGTGCCATGTATTCCTCGTCTACACTTCAAATGAATGAGAATGCGGCACTTCCTCGCTAGGAAATAGCTTTTGCAGATGTTTACGTATCGTAGCAATAGATTTCTAATGCTTCTTAAAACGCGATATCGCATCTCATTTCTATGTTTCATGGTAAGATATAATATGATTTGCGAAGTGTTATGTATTCCTCGTCTACACTTCAAATGAATGTAAATGCGACACTTCCTTGCAAGAAAATAGCGTTTGCAGATGTCTACGTATCGAAGCAATAGGTTTCAAATGCTTCTTAAAACGAGATATTGCATCTCATATCTATGTTTCATGATAAGATATAATACTCATTGCGAAGTGTTATGCATTCCTCGTCTACGATTCAAATGAAAGTAAATGCGACACTTCCTTGCAAGGAAATAGCGATTGCAGATGTCTACGTTTCGTAGCAATAGATTTCTTATGATTCTTAAAACGCGATATCGCATCTCATTTCTATGTTTCATGGTAAGATATAATATGATTTGCGATGTGCTATGTATTCCTCGTCTACACTTCAAATGAATGTAAATGCAACTTCCTTGCAAGGAAATAGCGTCTGCAGATGTCTAGGTATCGTAGCAATAGAGTTCTAACGCTTCTTAAAACGCGATATCGCATCTCATTTATACGTATCACGGTAAGATATAATAAGATTTGCGAAGTGTCATGTATTCCTCGTCTACACTTCAAATGAATGTGAATGCGACACTTCCTCGCTAGGAAATAGCGTTTGCAGATGTCTACGTACCGTAGCAATAGATTTCTAATGCTTCTTAAAACGCGATATCGCATCTCATTTCTATGTTTCATGGTATGGTATAATATGATTTGCGAAGTGTTATGTATTCCTTGTCTACACTTCAAATGAATGTAAATGCGACACTTCCTTGCAAGGAAATAGCGTTTGCAGATGTCTACGTATTGAAGCAATAGATTTCAAATGCTTCTTAAAACGAGATATTGCATCTCATACCTATGTTTCAAGATACGATATGATATTCATTGCGAAGTGTTATGCATTCCTCGTCTACGATTTGAATGAAAGTAAATGCGACACTTCGTTGCAAGGAAATAGCGTTTGCTGATGTCTACGTATCGTAGCAGTAGAGTTCTAATGCTTCTTAAAACGCGATATCGCATCTCATTTCTATGTTTCATGGTAAGATATAATATGATTTGCGAAGTGTTATGTATTCCTCGTCTACACTTCCAATGAATGTAAATGCGACACTTCCTTGCAAGGAAATAGCGTTTGCAAATGTCTACCTATCGTAGCAATAGTGTTCTAATGCTTCTTAAAACGCGATATCGCATCTCATTTCTATGTTTCATGGTAAGATATAATATGATTTGCGAAGTGTTATGTATTCCTCGTCTAGATATCAAATGAATGTAAATGCGACACTACCTTGCAAGGAAATAGCGTTTGCAGATGTCTACGTATCGTAGCAATATAGTTCTTATGATTCTTAAATCGCCATATCGCATCCCATTTCTATGTTTCATGGTAAGATATAATATGATTTGCGAAGTGTTATGTACTCCTTGTCTACACTTCAAATGAATGTAAATGCGACACTTCCATGCAAGGAAATAGCGTTTGCAGATGTCTACGTATTGAAGCAATGGATTTCAAATGCTTCTTAAAACGAGATATTGCATCTCATATCTATGTTTCATGATAAGATATAATATTCATTGCGAAGTGTTATGCATTCCTCGTCTACGATTCAAATGAAAGTAAATGCGACACTTCCTTGCAAGGAAATAGCGATTGCAGATGTCTACGTATCGTAGCAATAGATTTCTTATGATTCTTAAAACGCGATATCGCATCTCATTTCTATGCTTCATGGTAAGATATAATATGATTTGCGAAGTGTTATATATTCCTCGTCTACACTTCAAATGAATGTAAATGCGACACTTCTTTGCAAGGAAATAGCGATTGCAGATGTCTACGTATCGTAGCAATAGATTTCTAATGCTTCTTAAAACGCGATATCGCATCTCATTTCTATGTTTCATGGTATGGTATAATATGATTTGCGAAGTGTTATGTATTCCTTGTCTACACTTCAAATGAATGTAAATGCGACACTTCCTTGCAAGGAAATAGCGTTTGCAGATGTCTACGTATTGAAGCAATAGATTTCAAATGCTTCTTAAAACGAGATATTGCATCTCATACCTATGTTTCAAGATACGATATGATATTCATTGCGAAGTGTTATGCATTCCTCGTCTACGATTTGAATGAAAGTAAATGCGACACTTCGTTGCAAGGAAATAGCGTTTGCTGATGTCTACGTATCGTAGCAGTAGAGTTCTAATGCTTCTTAAAACGCGATATCGCATCTCATTTCTATGTTTCATGGTAAGATATAATATGATTTGCGAAGTGTTATGTATTCCTCGTCTACACTTCCAATGAATGTAAATGCGACACTTCCTTGCAAGGAAATAGCGTTTGCAAATGTCTACCTATCGTAGCAATAGTGTTCTAATGCTTCTTAAAACGCGATATCGCATCTCATTTCTATGTTTCATGGTAAGATATAATATGATTTGCGAAGTGTTATGTATTCCTCGTCTAGATATCAAATGAATGTAAATGCGACACTACCTTGCAAGGAAATAGCGTTTGCAGATGTCTACGTATCGTAGCAATGGATTTCTGCTGCATCTTAAAACGCGATATCGCATCTCATTTCTATGTTTCATGGTAAGATATAATATGATTTGCGAAGTGTTATGTATTCCTTGTCTACACTTCAAATGAATGTAAATGCGACACTTCCTTGCAAGAAAATAGCGTTTGCAGATGTCTACGTATCGAAGCAATAGATTTCAAATGCTTCTTAAAACGAGATATTGCATCTCATATCTATGTTTCATGATAAGATATAATATTCTTTGCGAAGTGTTATGCATTCCTCGTCTACGATTCAAATGAATGTAAATGCGACTCTTCCTTGCACGGAAATAGCGTTTGCAAATGTCTACCTATCGTAGCAGTAGTGTTCTAATGCTTCTTAGAACGCGATGTCGCATCTCATTTCTATGTTTCATGGTAAGATATAATATGACTTGCGAAGTGTTATGTATTCCTCGTCTACACATCAAATGAATGTAAATGCGGCACTTCCTTGCAAGGAAATAGCGTTTGCAGATGTCTACGTATCGTAGCAAATAGTTCTTATGATTCTTAAAACGCGATATCGCATCTCATTTCTATGCTTCATGGTAAGGTATAATATGATTTGCGAAGTGTTATGTACTCCTTGTCTACACTTCAAATGAATGTAAATGCGACACTTCCTTGCAAGGAAATAGCGTTTGCAGATGTCTACGTATTGAAGCAATAGATTTCAAATGCTTCTTAAAACGAGATATTGCATCTCATATCTATGTTTCATGATAAGATATAATATTCATTGCGAAGTGTTATGCATTCCTCGTCTACGATTCAAATGAAAGTAAATGCGACACTTCCTTGCAAGGAAATAGCGATTGCAGATGTCTACGTAACGTAGCAATAGATTTCTTATGATTCTTAAAACGCGATATCGCATCTCATTTCTATGTTTCATGGTAAGATATAATATGATTTGCGATGTGCTATGTATTCCTCGTCTACACTTCAAATGAATGTAAATGCAATTTCCTTGCAAGGAAATAGCGTCTGCAGATGTCTAGGTATCGTAGCAATAGAGTTCTAATGCTTCTTAAAACGCGATATCGCATCTCATTTCTACGTATCACGGTAAGATATAATAAGATTTGCGAAGTGTCATGTATTCCTCGTCTACACTTCAAATGAATGTGAATGCGACACTTCCTCGCTAGGAAATAGCGTTTGCAGATGTCTACGTACCGTAGCAATAGATTTCTAATGCTTCTTAAAACGCGATATCGCATCTCATTTCTATGTTTCATGGTATGGTATAATATGATTTGCGAAGTGTTATGTATTCCTTGTCTACACTTCAAATGAATGTAAATGCGACACTTCCTTGCAAGGAAATAGCGTTTGCAGATGTCTACGTATTGAAGCAATAGATTTCAAATGCTTCTTAAAACGAGATATTGCATCTCATATCTATGTTTCAAGATATGATATGATATTCATTGCGAAGTGTTATGCATTCCTCGTCTACGTTTTGAATGAAAGTAAATGCGACACTTCGTTGCAAGGAAATAGCGTTTGCTGATGTCTACGAATCGTAGCAGTAGAGTTCTAATGCTTCTTAAAACGCGATATCGCATCTCATTTCTATGTTTCATGGTAAGATATAATATGATTTGCGAAGTGTTATGTATTCCTCGTCTACACTTCAAATGAATGTAAATGCGACACTTCCTTGCAAGGAAATAGCGTTTGCAAATGTCTACCTATCGTAGCAATAGTGTTCTAATGCTTCTTAAAACGCGATATCGCATCTCATTTCTATGTTTCATGGTAAGATATAATAAGATTTGCGAAGTGTCATGTATTCCTCGCCTACACTTCAAATGAATGAGAATGCGGCACTTCCTCGCTAGGAAATAGCTTTTGCAGATGTTTACGTATCGTAGCAATAGATTTCTAATGCTTCTTAAAACGCGATATCGCATCTCATTTCTATGTTTCATGGTAAGATATAATATGATTTGCGAAGTGTTATGTATTCCTGGTCTACACTTCAAATGAATGTAAATGCGACACTTCTTTGCAAGGAAATAGCGTTTGCAGATGTCTACGTATCGTAGCAATAGAGTTCTTATGATTCTTAAAACGCGATATCGGATCTCATTTCTATATTTCATGGTAAGATATAATATGATTTGCGAAGTGTTATGTATTCCTCGTCTACACTTCAAATGAATGCAAATGCGACACTTCCTTGCAAGAAAATAGCGTTTGCAGATGTCTACGTATCGAAGCAATAGGTTTCAAATGCTTCTTAAAACGAGATATTGCATCTCATATCTATGTTTCATGATAAGATATAATACTCATTGCGAAGTGTTATGCATTCCTCGTCTACGATTCAAATGAAAGTAAATGCGACACTTCCTTGCAAGGAAATAGCGATTGCAGATGTCTACGTATCGTAGCAATAGATTTCTTATGATTCTTAAAACGCGATATCGCATCTCATTTCTATGTTTCATGGTAAGATATAATATGATTTGCGATGTGCTATGTATTCCTCGTCTACACTTCAAATGAATGTAAATGCAATTTCCTTGCAAGGAAATAGCGTCTGCAGATGTCTAGGTATCGTAGCAATAGAGTTCTAACGCTTCTTAAAACGCGATATCGCATCTCATTTCTACGTATCACGGTAAGATATAATAAGATTTGCGAAGTGTCATGTATTCCTCGCCTACACTTCAAATGAATGAGAATGCGGCACTTCCTCGCTAGGAAATAGCGTTTGCAGATGTCTACGTACCGTAGCAATAGATTTCTAATGCTTCTTAAAACGCGATATCGCATCTCATTTCTATGTTTCATGGTATGGTATAATATGATTTGCGAAGTGTTATGTATTCCTCGTCTACACTTCAATTGAATGTAAATGCGACACTTCCTTGCAAGGAAATAGCGTTTGCAAATGTCTACCTATCGTAGCAATAGTGTTCTAATGCTTCTTAAAACACGATATCGCATCTCATTTCTATGTTTCATAGTAAGATATAATATGATTTGCGAAGTGTCATGTATTCCTCGTCTACACTTCAAATGGATGTAAATGCGACACTTCCTTGCAAGGAAATAGCGTATGCAGATGTCTACGTATCGTAGCAATAGAGATCTTATGATACTTAAAACGCGATATCGGATCTCATTTCTACGTTTCATGGTAAGATATAATATGATTTGCGAAGTGTCATGTATTCCTCGTCTACACGTCAAATGAATGTAAGTGCGACACTTCCTTGCTAGGAAGTAGCGTCTGCAGATGTCTAGGTATCGTAGCAGTAGAGTTCTAATGCTTCTTAAAACGCGATATCGCATCTCATTTCTATGTTTCATGGTAAGATATAATATGATTTGCGAAGTGTTATGTATTCCTCGTCTACACATCAAACGAATGTAAATGCGACACTTCCTTGCAAGGAATTAGCGTTTGCAGATGTCTACGTATCGTAGCAATAGAGTTCATATGATTCTTAAAACGCGATATCGCATCTCATTTCTACGTTTCATGGTAAGATATTATATGATTTGCGAAGTGTCATGTATTCCTCGTCTACACGTCAAATGAATGTAAGTGCGACACTTCCTTGCTAGGAAGTAGCGTCTGCAGATGTCTAGGTATCGTAGCAGTAGAGTTCTAATGCTTCTTAAAACGCGATATCGCATCTCATTTCTATGTTTCATGGTAAGATATAATATGATTTGCGAAGTGTTATGTATTCCTCGTCTACACATCAAACGAATGTAAATGCGACACTTCCTTGCAAGGAATTAGCGTTTGCAGATGTCTACGTATCGTAGCAATAGAGTTCTTATGATACTTAAAACGCGATATCGCATCTCATTTGTATGTTTCATGGTAAGGTATAATATGATTTGCGAGGTGTTATATATCCGTCGTCTACACTTCAAATGAATGTAAATGCGACACTTTCTTGCAAGGAAATAGCGTTTGCTGATGTCTACGTATCGTAGCAATGGATTTCTGCTGCATCTTAAAACGCGATATCGCATCTCATTTCTATGTTTCATGGTAAGATATAATATGATTTGCGAAGTGTAATGTATTCCTCGTTTACACCTCAAATGAATGTAAATGCGACACTTCCCTGCAAGGAAATATCGTTTGCAGATGTCTACGTATCGTCGCAAAAGAGTTCTTATGATTCTTAAAACGCGATATCGGATCTCATTTCTATATTTCATGGTAAGATATAATATGATTTGCGAAGTGTTATGTATTCCTCGTCTACACTTCAAATGAATGTAAATGCGACACTTGCTTGCAAGAAAATAGCGTTTGCAGATGTCTACGTATCGAAGCAATAGGTTTCAAATGCTTCTTAAAACGAGATATTGCATCTCATATCTATGTTTCATGATAAGATATAATACTCATTGCGAAGTGTTATGCATTCCTCGTCTACGATTCAAATGAAAGTAAATGCGACACTTCCTTGCAAGGAAATAGCGATTGCAGATGTCTACGTATCGTAGCAATAGAGTACTTATGATTCTTAAAACACGATATCGCATCTCATTTCTATGTTTCATGGTAAGATATAATATGATTTGCGAAGTGTTATGTATTCCTCGTCTTCACATCAAATGAATGTAAATGCGACACTTCCTTGCAAGGAATTAGCGTTTGCAGATGTCTACGTATCGTAGCAATAGAGTTCTTATGATCCTTAAAACGCGATATCGCATCTCATTTCTATGTTTCATGGTAAGGTATAATATGATTTGCGAAGTGTTATATATCCGTCGTCTACACTTCAAATGAATGTAAATGCGACACTTTCTTGGAAGGAAATAGCGTTTGCAGATGTCAACGTATCGTAGCAATAGAGTTCTAATGCTTCTTAAAACGCGATATCGCATCTCATTTCTATGTTTCATGGTAAGATATAATATGATTTGCGAAGTGTTATGTATTCCTCGTCTACACATCAACTGAATGTAAATGCGACACTTCCTTGCTAGGAAGTAGCGTCTGCAGATGTCTAGGTATCGTAACAATTGAGTTCTAATGCTTCTTAAAACGCGATATCGCATCTCATTTCTATGTTTCGTGGTAAGATATAATATGATTTGCGGAGTGTTATGTATTCCTCGTCTACACTTCAAATGAATGTGAATGCGACACTTCCTCGCTAGGAAATAGCGTTTGCAGATGTCTACGTATCGTAGCAGTAGAGTTCTAATGCCTCTTAAAACGCGATATCGCATCTCATTTCTATGTTTCATGGAAAGATATAATATGATTTGCGAAGTGTTATTTATTCCTCGTCTACAATTCAAATGAATGAAAATGCGACACTTCCTTGCAAGGAAATAGCGTTTGCAAATGTCAACCTATCGTAGCAATAGTGTTCTAATGCTTCTTAAAACGCGATATCGCATCTCATTTCTATGTTTCGTGGTAAGATATAACATGATTTGCGGAGTGTTATGTATTCCTCGTCTACACTTCAAATGAATGTAAATTCGACACTTCTTTGCAAGGAAATAGCGCTTGCAGATGTCTACGTATCGTAGCAATAGAGTTCTTATGATTCTTAAAACGCGATATCGCATCTCATTTCTATGCTTCATGGTAAGATATAATATGATTTGAGGAGTGTTATGCATTCCTCATCTACACTTCAAATGAATGTAAATGCGACACTTCCTTGCAAGGAAATAGCGTTTGCAGATGTCTACGTATCGTTGCAATAGAGTTCATATGATTCTTAAAACGCGATATCGCATCTCATTTCTATGTTTCATCGTAAGATATAATATGATTTGCGAAGTGTCATGTATTCCTTGTCTACACTTCAAATGAATGTAAATGCGACACTTCCATGCAAGGAAATAGCGTTTGCAGATGTCTACGTATCGAAGCAATAGATTTCAAATGCTTCTTAAAACGAGATATTGCATCTCATATCTATGTTTTATGATAAGATATAATATTCTTTGCGAAGTGTTATGCTTTCCTCCTCTACGATTCAAATGAAAGTAAATGCGACACTTCCTTGCAAGGAAATAGCGATTGCAGATGTCTACGTATCGTTGCAATAGAGTTCATATGATTCTTAAAACGCGATATCGCATCTCATATCTATGTTTCAAGATAAGATACAATATTCATTGCGAAGCGTTATGCATTCCTCGTCTACGATTCAAATGAAAGTAAATGCGACACTTCCTTGCAAGGAAATAGCGATTGCAGATGTCTACGTATCGTAGCAATAGATTTCTTATGATTCTTAAAACGCGATATCGCATCTCATTTCTATGTTTCATGGTAAGATATAATATGATTTGCGATGTGCTATGTATTCCTCGTCTACACTTCAAATGAATGTAAATGCAATTTCCTTGCAAGGAAATAGCGTCTGCAGATGTCTAGGTATCGTAGCAATAGAGTTCTAACGCTTCTTAAAACGCGATATCGCATCTCATTTCTACGTATCACGGTAAGATATAATAAGATTTGCGAAGTGTCATGTATTCCTCGTCTACACTTCAAATGAATGTGAATGCGACACTTCCTCGCTAGGAAATAGCGTTTGCAGATGTCTACGTACCGTAGCAATAGATTTCTAATGCTTCTTAAAACGCGATATCGCATCTCATTTCTATGTTTCATGGTATGGTATAATATGATTTGCGAAGTGTTATGTATTCCTCGTCTACACTTCAATTGAATGTAAATGCGACACTTCCTTGCAAGGAAATAGCGTTTGCAAATGTCTACCTATCGTAGCAATAGTGTTCTAATGCTTCTTAAAACGCGATATCGCATCTCATTTCTATGTTTCATAGTAAGATATAATATGATTTGCGAAGTGTCATGTATTCCTCGTCTACACTTCAAATGGATGTAAATGCGACACTTCCTTGCAAGGAAATAGCGTTTGCAGATGTCTACGTATCGTAGCAATAGAGATCTTATGATACTTAAAACGCGATATCGGATCTCATTTCTATGTTTCATGGTAAGATATAATATGATTTGCGAAGTGTTATATATTCCTCGTCTACACTTCAAATGAATGTAAATGCGACACTTCTTTGCAAGGAAATAGCGATTGCAGATGTCTACGTATCGTAGCAATAGAGTTCTAATGCTTCTTAAAACGCGATATCGCATCTCATTTTTATGTTTCATGGTAAGATATAATATGATTTGCGAAGTGTCATGTATTCCTCGTCTACACTTCAAATGAATGTAAATGCGACACTTCCTTACAAGGAAATAGCGTTTGCAGATGTCTACGTATCGTAGCATTAGGGTTCTTATGATTCTTAAAACGCGATATCGCATCTCATTTCTACGTTTCATGGTAAGATATTATATGATTTGCGAAGTGTCATGTATTCCTCGTCTACACGTCAAATGAATGTAAGTGCGACACTTCCTTGCTAGGAAGTAGCGTCTGCAGATGTCTAGGTAACGTAGCAGTAGAGTTCTAATGCTTCTTAAAACGCGATATCGCATCTCATTTCTATGTTTCATGGTAAGATATAATATGATTTGCGAAGTGTTATGTATTCCTCGTCTACACATCAAACGAATGTAAATGCGACACTTCCTTGCAAGGAATTAGCGTTTGCAGATGTCTACGTATCGTAGCAATAGAGTTCATATGATTCTTAAAACGCGATATCGCATCTCATTTCTACGTTTCATGGTAAGATATTATATGATTTGCGAAGTGTCATGTATTCCTCGTCTACACGTCAAATGAATGTAAGTGCGACACTTCCTTGCTAGGAAGTAGCGTCTGCAGATGTCTAGGTATCGTAGCAGTAGAGTTCTAATGCTTCTTAAAACGCGATATCGCATCTCATTTCTATGTTTCATGGTAAGATATAATATGATTTGCGAAGTGTTATGTATTCCTCGTCTACACATCAAACGAATGTAAATGCGACACTTCCTTGCAAGGAATTAGCGTTTGCAGATGTCTACGTATCGTAGCAATAGAGTTCTTATGATACTTAAAACGCGATATCGCATCTCATTTGTATGTTTCATGGTAAGGTATAATATGATTTGCGAGGTGTTATATATCCGTCGTCTACACTTCAAATGAATGTAAATGCGACACTTTCTTGCAAGGAAATAGCGTTTGCTGATGTCTACGTATCGTAGCAATGGATTTCTGCTGCATCTTAAAACGCGATATCGCATCTCATTTCTATGTTTCATGGTAAGATATAATATGATTTGCGAAGTGTTATGTATTCCTCGTCTACACATCAACTGAATGTAAATGCGACACTTCCTTGCTAGGAAGTAGCGTCTGCAGATGTCTAGGTATCGTAACAATTGAGTTCTAATGCTTCTTAAAACGCGATATCGCATCTCATTTCTATGTTTCGTGGTAAGATATAATATGATTTGCGGAGTGTTATGTATTCCTCGTCTACACTTCAAATGAATGTGAATGCGACACTTCCTCGCTAGGAAATAGCGTTTGCAGATGTCTACGTATCGTAGCAGTAGAGTTCTAATGCCTCTTATAACGCGATATCGCATCTCATTTCTATGTTTCATGGAAAGATATAATATGATTTGCGAAGTGTTATTTATTCCTCGTCTAAAATTCAAATGAATGAAAATGCGACACTTCCTTGCAAGGAAATAGCGTTTGCAAATGTCAACCTATCGTAGCAATAGTGTTCTAATGCTTCTTAAAACGCGATATCGCATCTCATTTCTATGTTTCGTGGTAAGATATAACATGATTTGCGGAGTGTTATGTATTCCTCGTCTACACTTCAAATGAATGTAAATTCGACACTTCTTTGCAAGGAAATAGCGCTTGCAGATGTCTACGTATCGTAGCAATAGAGTTCTTATGATTCTTAAAACGCGATATCGCATCTCATTTCTATGCTTCATGGTAAGATATAATATGATTTGAGGAGTGTTATGCATTCCTCGTCTACACTTCAAATGAATGTAAATGCGACACTTCCTTGCAAGGATATAGCGTTTGCAGATGTCTACGTATCGTTGCAATAGAGTTCATATGATTCTTAAAACGCGATATCGCATCTCATATCTATGTTTCAAGATAAGATACAATATTCATTGCGAAGCGTTATGCATTCCTCGTCTACGATTTGAATGAAAGTAAATGCGACACTTCGTTGCAAGGAAATAGCGATTGCAGATGTCTACGTATCGTAGCAACAGTGTTCTAATGCTTCTTAAAACGCGATATCGCATCTCATTTCTATGTTTAATGGTAAGATATAATATGATTTGCGAAGTGTTATGTATTCCTCGTCTACACTTCAAATGAATGTAAACGCGACACTTCCTTGCTAGGAAGTAGCGTCTGCAGATGTCCAGGTATCGTAACAATTGAGTTCTAATGCTTCTTAAAACGCGATATCGCATCTCATTTCTATGTTTCGTGGTAAGATATAATATGATTTGCGGAGTGTTATGTATTCCTCGTCTACACTTCAAATGAATGTGAATGCGACACTTCCTCGCTAGGAAATAGCGTTTGCAGATGTCTACGTATCGTAGCAGTAGAGTTCTAATGCCTCTTAAAACGCGATATCGCATCTCATTTCTATGTTTCATGGAAAGATATAATATGATTTGCGAAGTGTTATTTATTCCTCGTCTACAATTCAAATGAATGAAAATGCGACACTTCCTTGCAAGGAAATAGCGTTTGCAAATGTCAACCTATCGTAGCAATAGTGTTCTAATGCTTCTTAAAACGCGATATCGCATCTCATTTCTATGTTTCGTGGTAAGATATAACATGATTTGCGGAGTGTTATGTATTCCTCGTCTACACTTCAAATGAATGTAAATTCGACACTTCTTTGCAAGGAAATAGCGCTTGCAGATGTCTACGTATCGTAGCAATAGAGTTCTTATGATTCTTAAAACGCAATATCGCATCTCATTTCTATGCTTCATGGTAAGATATAATATGATTTGAGGAGTGTTATGCATTCCTCGTCTACACTTCAAATGAATGTAAATGCGACACTTCCTTGCAAGGAAATAGCGTTTGCAGATGTCTACGTATCGTTGCAATAGAGTTCATATGATTCTTAAAACGCGATATCGCATCTCATTTCTATGTTTCATCGTAAGATATAATATGATTTGCGAAGTGTCATGTATTCCTTGTCTACACTTCAAATGAATGTAAATGCGACACTTCCTTGCAAGGAAATAGCGTTTGCAGTTGTCTACGTATCGAAGCAATAGATTTCAAATGCTTCTTAAAACGAGATATTGCATCTCATATCTATGTTTTATGATAAGATATAATATTCTTTGCGAAGTGTTATGCTTTCCTCCTCTACGATTCAAATGAAAGTAAATGCGACACTTCCTTGCAAGGAAATAGCGATTGCAGATGTCTACGTATCGTTGCAATAGAGTTCATATGATTCTTAAAACGCGATATCGCATCTCATATCTATGTTTCAAGATAAGATACAATATTCATTGCGAAGCGTTATGCATTCCTCGTCTACGATTTGAATGAAAGTAAATGCGACACTTCGTTGCAAGGAAATAGCGATTGCAGATGTCTACGTATCGTAGCAACAGTGTTCTAATGCTTCTTAAAACGCGATATCGCATCTCATTTCTATGTTTAATGGTAAGATATAATATGATTTGCGAAGTGTTATGTATTCCTCGTCTACACTTCAAATGAATGTAAACGCGACACTTCCTTGCTAGGAAATAGCGTCTGCAGATGTCTAGGTATCGTAGCAATAGAGTTCTAATGCTTCTTAAAACTCGATATCGCATCTCATTTCTATGTTTCATGGTAAGATGTAATATGATTTGCGAAGTGTTATGCATTCCTCGTCTACGATTCAAATGAATGTAAATGCGACACTTCCTTGCAAAGAAATAGCGTTTGCAGATGTCTACGTATCGTAGCAATAGGGTTCTTATAATTCTTAAAACGCGATATCGCATCTCATTTCTATGTTTCATGGTAAGATATAATATGATTTGCGAAGTGTTATGTATTCCCCGTCTACACTTCAAATGAATGTAAATGCGACACTTCCTTGCAAGGAAATAGCGATTGCAGATGTCTACGTATCGTAGCAATAGAGTTCATATGATTCTTAAAACGCGATATCGCATCTCATATCTATGTTTCAAGATAAGATATAATATTCATTGCGAAGTGTTATGCATTCCTCGTCTACGATTCAAATGAAAGTAAATGCGACACTTTCTTGCAAGGAAATAGCGTTTGCAGATGTCTACGTATCGTAGCAATGGATTTCTGATGCTTCTTAAAACGCGATATCGCACCTCATTTCTGTGTTTCATGGTAAGATATAATATGATTTGCGAAGTGTCATGTATTCCTCGTCCACACTTCAAATGAATGTAAATGCGACACTTCCTTGCTAGGAAATAGCGTCTGCTGATGTCTAGGTACCGTAGAAATAGAGTTCTAATGCTTCTTAAAGCGCGATATCGCATCACATTTCTATGTTTCATGGTAAGATATAATATGATTTGCGAAGTGTTATGTATTCCTCGTCTACACTTCAAATGAATGTAAATGCGACACTTTCTTGCAAGGAAATAGCGTTTGCAGATGTCTACGTATCGTAGCAATAGAGTTCTAATGCTTCTTAAAACGCGATATCGCATCACATTTCTATGTTTCATGGTAAGATATAATATGATTTGCGAAGTGTCATGTATTCCTCGTTTACACTTCAAATGAATGTAAATGCGACACTTCCTTGCAAGGAAATAGCGTTTGCAGATGTCTACGTATCGTAGCAATAGAGTTCTAATGCTTCTTAAAACGCGGTATCGCATCTCATTTCTATGTTTCATGGTAAGATATAATATGATTTGCGAACTGTTATGTATTCCTCATCAACACATCAACTGAATGTAAATGCGACACTTCCTTGCAAGGAAATAGCGTTTGCAGATGTCTACGTATCGAAGCAATAGAGTTCAAATGCTTCTTAAAACGAGATATTGCATCTCATATCTATGATTCATGATAAGATATAATATTCATTGCGCAGTGTTATGCATTCCTCGTCTACGATTCAAATGAATGTAAATGCAACACTTCCTTGAAAGGAAATAGCGTTTGCAGATGTCTACGTATCGTAGCAATAGAGTTCTAATGCTTCTTAAAACGCGATATCGCATCTCGTTTCTATGTTTCATGGTAAGATATAATATGATTTGCGAAGTGTCATGTATTCCTCGTTTACACTTCAAATGAATGTAAATGCGACACTTCCTTGCAAGGAAATAGCGTTTGCAGATGTCTACGTATCGTAGCAATAGAGTTACTCTGATTCTTAAAACGCGATATCGGATCTCATTTCTATGTTTCATGGTAAGATATAATATGATTTGCGAAGAGTTATGTATTCCTCGTCTACACTTCAAATGAATGTAAATGCGACACTTCTTTGCAAGGAAGTAGCGTTTGCAGATGTCTACGTATCGTAGCAATAGAGTTCTAATGCTTCTTAAAACGCGATATCGCATCTCATTTCTATGTTTCATGGTAAGATATAATATGATTTGCGATGTGTTATGTATTCCTCGTCTACACATCAAATGAATGTAAATGCGACACTTCCTTGCTAGGAAATAGCGTTTTCAAATGTCTACCTATTCTAGCAATAGTGTTCTAATGCTTCTTAAAACGCGATATCGCATCTCATTTCTATGTTTCATGGTAAGATATAATATGATTTGCGAAGTGTTATGTATTCCTCGTCTACACTTCAAATGGTTGTAAATGCGACACTTCCTTGCAAGGAAATTGCGTTTGCAGATGTCTACGTATCGTAGCAATAGAGTTCTAATGCTTCTTAAAACGCGATATCGCATCACATTTCTATGTTTCATGGTAAGATATAATATGATTTGCGAAGTGTCATGTATTCCTCGTTTACACTTCAAATGAATGTAAATGCGACACTTCCTTGCAAGGAAATAGCGATTGCAGATGTCTACGTATCGTAGCAATAGAGTTGTTATGATTCTTAAAACGCGATATCGCATCTCATATCTATGTTTCAAGATAAGATATAATATTCATTGCGAAGTGTTATGCATTCCTCGTCTACGATTCAAATGAAAGTAAATGCGACACTTTCTTGCAAGGAAATAGCGTTTGCAGATGTCTACGTATCGTAGCAATGGATTTCTGATGCTTCTTAAAACGCGATATCGCATCTCATTTCTATGTTTCATGGTAAGATATAATATGATTTGCGAAGTGTCATGTATTCCTCGTTCACACTTCAAATGAATGTAAATGCGACACTTCCTTGCTAGGAAATAGCGTCTGCTGATGTCTAGGTATCGTAGAAATAGAGTTCTAATGCTTCTTAAAACGCGATATCGCATCACATTTCTATGTTTCATGGTAAGATATAATATGATTTGCGAAGTGTCATGTATTCCTCGTTTACACTTCAAATGAATGTAAATGCGACACTTCCTTGCAAGGTAATAGCGTTTGCAGATGTCTACGTATCGTAGCAATAGAGTTCTTATGATTCTTAAAACGCGATATCGCATCTCATTTCTACGTTTCATGGTAGGATATTATATGATTTGCGAAGTGTTATGTATTCCTCGTCTACACATCAAATGAATGTAAATGCGACACTTCCTTGCTAGGAAATAGCGTTTTCAAATGTCTACCTATTCTAGCAATAGTGTTCTAATGCTTCTTAAAACGCGATATCGCATCACATTTCTATGTTTCATGGTAAGATATAATATGATTTGCGAAGTGTTATGTATTCCTCGTCTACACTTCAAATGAATGTAAATGCGACACTTTCTTGCAAGGCAATAGCGTTTGCAGATGTCTACGTATCGTAGCAATAGAGTTCTAATGCTTCTTAAAACGCGATATCGCATCACATTTCTATGTTTCATGGTAAGATATAATATGATTTGCGAAGTGTCATGTATTCCTCGTTTACACTTCAAATGAATGTAAATGCGACACTTCCTTGCAAGGAAATAGCGTTTGCAGATGTCTACGTATCGTAGCAATAGAGTTCTAATGCTTCTTAAAACGCGATATCGCATCTCATTTCTATGTCTCATGGTAAGATATAATATGATTTGCGAAGTGTTATGTATTCCTCATCAACACATCAACTGAATGTAAATGCGACACTTCCTTGCAAGGAAATAGCGTTTGCAGATGTCTACGTATCGTAGCAATAGAGTTCTTATGATTCTTAAAATGCGATATCGCATCTCACTTCTACGTTTCATGGTAGGATATTATATGATTTGCGAAGTGTCATGTATTCCTCGTGTACACTTCAAATGAATGTAAATGCGACACTTCCTTGCTAGGAAATAGCGTCTGCAGATGTCTAGGTAACATAGCAGTAGTGTTCTAATGCTTCTTAGAACGCGATGTCGCATCTCATTTTTATGTTTCATGGTAAGATATAATATGATTTGCGAAGTGTTATGTATTCCTCGTCTACACTTTAAATGAATGTAAATGCGACACTTCCTTGCAAGGAAATAGCGTTTGCAGATGTCTACGTATCGAAGCAATAGAGTTCAAATGCTTCTTAAAACGAGATATTGCATCTCATATCTATGTTTCATGATAAGATATAATATTCATTGCGAAGTGTTGTGCATTCCTCGTCTACGATTCAAATGAATGTAAATGCAACACTTCCTTGCAAGGAAATAGCGTTTGCAGATGTCTACGTATCGTAGCAATAGTGTTCTAATGCTTCTTAAAACGCGATATCGCATCTCGTTTCTATGTTTCATGGTAAGATATAATATGATTTGCGAAGTGTTGTGTATTCCTCGTCTACACTTCAAATGAATGTAAATGCGACACTTCTTTGCAAGGAAATAGCGTTTGCAGATGTCTACGTATCGTAGCAATAGAGTTCTTATGATTCTTAAAACGCGATATCGCATCACATTTCTATGTTTCATGGTAAGATATAATATGATTTGCGAAGTGTTATGTATTCCTCGTCTACACATCAAATGAATGTAAATGCGACACTTTCTTGCAAGGAAATAGCATTTGCAGATGTCTACGTATCGTAGCAATGGATTTCTGCTGCTTCTTAAAACGCGATATCGCATATCATTTCTATGTTTCATGGTAAGATACAATATGATTTGCGAAGTGTTATGTATTCCTAGTCTACACTTCAAATGAATGCAAATGCGACACTTCCTTGCAAGGAAATAGCGTTTGCAAATGTCTACCTATAGTAGCAATAGTGTTCTAATGCTTCGTAAAACGCGATATCGCATCTCATTTCTATGTTTCATGGTAGGATATAATATGATTTGCGAAGTGTCATGTATTCCTCGTCTACACTTCAAATGAATGTAAATGCGACACTTCCTTGCAAGGAAATAGCGTTTGCAAATGTCTACCTATCGTAGCAATAGTGTTCTAATGCTTCTTAAAACGCGATATCGCATCTCATTTCTATGTTTCATGGTAAGATATAATATGATTTGCGAAGTGTCATGTATTCCTCGTTTACACTTCAAATGAATGTAAATGCGACACATCCTTGCAAGGAAATAGCGTTTGCAGATGTCTACGTATCGCAGCAATAGAGTCCTAATGCTTCTTAAAACGCGATATCGCATCTCATTTCTATGTTTCATGGTAAGATATAATATGATTTGCGAAGTGTTATGCATTCCTCATCAACACATCAACTGATTGTAAATGCGACACTTCCTTGCAAGGAAATAGCGTTTGCAAATGTCTACCTATCGTAGCAATAGTGTTCTAATGCTTCTTAAAACGCGATATCGCATCTCATTTCTATGTTTCATGGTAAGATACAATATGATTTGCGAAGTGTCATGTATTCCTCGTCTACACTTCAAATGAATGTAAATGCGTCACTTCCTTGCAAGGAAATAGCGTTTGCAAATGTCTACCTATCGTAGCCATAGTGTTCTAATGCTTCTTAAAATGCGATATCGCATCTCATTTCTATGTTTCATGGTAAGATATAATATGATTTGCGAAGTGTCATGTATTCCTCTTCTACACTTCAAATGAATGTAAATGCGACACTTCCTTGCAAGGAAATAGCGTTTGCAGATGTCTACGTATCGTAGCAATAGAGTTCTAATGCTTCTTAAAACGCGATATCACATCTCATTTCTATGTTTCATGGTAGACATAATATTCATTGCGAAGTGTTATGCATTCCTCGTCTACGATTCAAATGAAAATAAATGTGACACTTTCTTGCAAGGAAATAGCGTTTGCAGATGTCTACGTATCGTAGCAATGGATTTCTGATGCTTCTTAAAACGCGATATCGCATCTCATTTCTATGTTTCATGGTAAGATATAATATGATTTGCGAAGTGTCATGTATTCCTCGTCCACACTTCAAATGGATGTAAATGCGACACTTCCTTGCTAGGAAATAGCGTTTGCAGATGTCTACGTATCGTAGCAATAGAGTTCTTATGAGTCTTAAAACGCGATATCGCATCTCATTTCTATGTTTCATGGTAAGATATAATATTCATTGCGAAGTGTTATGCATTCCTCGTCTACGATTCAAATGAAAGTAAATGCGACACTTCCTTGCAAGGAAATAGCGATTGCAGATGTCTACGTATTGTAGCAATAGAGTTCTTATGCTTCTTAAAACGCGATATCGCATCACATTTCTATGTTTCATGGTAAGATATAATATGATTTGCGAAGTGTTATGTATTCCTCGTCTACACTTCAATTGAATGTAAATGCGACACTTTCTTGCAAGGCAATAGCGTTTGCAGATGTCTACGTATCGTAGCAATAGAGTTCTAATGCTTCCTAAAACGTGATATCGCATCACATTTCTATGTTTCATGGTAAGATATAATATGATTTGCGAAGTGTCATGTATTCCTCGTTTACACTTCAAATGAATGTAAATGCGACACTTCCTTGCAAGGAAATAGCGTTTGCAGATGTCTACGTATCGTAGCAATAGTGTTCTAATGCTTCTTAAAACGCGATATCGCATCTCATTTCTATGTCTCATGGTAAGATATAATATGATTTGCGAAGTGTTATGTATTCCTCATCAACACATCAACTGAATGTAAATGCGACACTTCCTTGCAAGGAAATAGCGTTTGCAGATGTCTACGTATCGTAGCAATAGAGCTCTTATGATTCTTAAAACGCGATATCGTTTTAAGAATCATAAGAACATTCTGCGTTTCATGGTAGGATATTATATGATTTGCGAAGTGTCATGTATTCCTCGTGTACACTTCAAATGAATGTAAATGCGACACTTCCTTGCTAGGAAATAGCGTCTGCAGATGTCTAGGTATCGTAGCAGTAGTGTTCTAATGCTTCTTAGAACGCGATGTCGCATCTCGTTTCTATGTTTCATGGTAAGATATAATATGATTTGCGAAGTGTTGTGTATTCCTCGTCTACACTTCAAATGAATGTAAATGCGACACTTCTTTGCAAGGAAATAGCGTTTGCAGATTTCTACGTATCGTAGCAATAAAGTTCTTATGATTCTTAAAACGCGATATCCCATCAGATTTCTGTGGTTCATGGTAAGATATAATATGATTTGCGAAGTGTTATGTATTCCTCGTCTACACTACAAATGGATGTAAATGCGACACTTCCTTGCTAGGAAATAGCGTCTGCAGATGTCTAGGTATCGTAGCAATAGAGTTCTAATGCTTCTTAAAACGCGATATCGCATCTCATTTCTATGTTTCATGGTAAGATATAATATGATTTGCGAAGTGTTATGTATTCCTCGTCTACACTTCAAATGAATGTGAATGCGAAACTTCCTCGCTAGGAAATAGCGTTTGCAGATGTCTACGTATCGTAACAATAGATTTCTAATGCTTCTTAAAACGCGATATCGCATCTCATTTCTATGTTTCATGGTAAGATATAATATGAATTGCGAAGTGACATGTATACCTCGTCTACACTTCAAATGAATGTATATGCGACACTTCCTTGCAAGGAAATAGCGTTTGCGAATGTCTATCTATAGTAGCAATAGTGTTCTAATGCTGCTTAAAACCCGATATCGCATCTCATTTCTATGTTTCATGGTAAGATATAATATGATTTGCGAAGTGTTATGCATTCCTCGTCTACGATTCAAATGAATGTAAATGCGACACTTCCTTGCAAGGAAATAGCGTTTGCAGATGTCTACGTATCGTAGCAATAGAGTTCTAATGCTTCTTAAAACGCGATATCGCATCTCATTTCTATGTTTCATGGTAAGATATAATATTCATTGCGAAGTGTTATGCATTCCTCGTCTACGATTCAAATGAAAGTATATGTGACACTTTCTTGCAAGGAAATAGCGTTTGCAGATGTCTACGTATCGTAGCAATGGATTTCTGATGCTTCTTAAAACGCGATATCGCATCTCATTTCTATGTTTCATGGTAACGATATAATATGATTTGCGAAGTGTCATGTATTCCTCGTCCACACTTCAAATGGATGTAAATGCGACACTTCCTTGCTAGGAAATAGCGTCTGCAGATGCCTAGGTATCGTAGCAATAGAGTTCTAATGCTTCCTAAAACGCGATATCGCATCTCATTTCTATGTTTCATGGTAAGATATAATATTCATTGCGAAGTGTTATGCATTCCTCGTCTACGATTCAAATGAAAGTAAATGCGACACTTTCTTGCAAGGAAATAGCGTTTGCAGATGTCTACGTATCGTGGCAATGGATTTCTGATGCCTCTTAAAACGCGATATCGCATCTCATTTCTATGTTTCATGGTAAGATATAATATGATTTGCGAAGTGTTATGTATTCCTCGTCTACACTTCAAATGAATGTGAATGCGAAACTTCCTCGCTAGGAAATAGCGTTTGCAGATGTCTACGTATCGTAACAATAGATTTCTAATGCTTCTTAAAACGCGATATCGCATCTCATTTCTATGTTTCATGGTAAGATATAATATGAATTGCGAAATGACATGTATACCTCGTCTACACTTCAAATGAATGTAAATGCGACACTTCCTTGCAAGGAAATAGCGTTTGCGAATGTCTATCTATAGTAGCAATAGTGTTCTAATGCTGCTTAAAACCCGATATCGCATCTCATTTCTATGTTTCATGGTAAGATATAATATGATTTGCGAAGTGTTATGCATTCCTCGTCTACGATTCAAATGAATGTAAATGCGACACTTCCTTGCAAGGAAATAGCGTTTGCAGATGTCTACGTATCGTAGCAATAGAGTTCTTATGATTCTTAAAGCGCGATATCACATCTCATTTCTATGTTTCATGGTAAGATATAATATGATTAGCGAAGTGTTATGTATTCCTCGTCTACACTTCAAATGAATGTGAATGCGACACTTCCTTGCAAGGAAATAGCGTTTGCGAATGTCTACCTATCGTAGCAATAGTGTTCTAATGCTTCTTAAAACGCGATATCGCATCTCATTTCTATGTTTCATGGTAAGATATAATATGATTTGCGAAGTGTTATGTATTCCTCGTCTACACATCAAATGAATGTAAATGCGACACTTCCTTGCTAGGAAATAGCGTTTGCAGATGTCTACGTATCGTAGCAATAGAGTTCTTATGATTCTTAAAACGCGATATCGCATCTCATTTCTATGTTTCATGGTAAGATATAATATTCATTGCGAAGTGTTATGCATTCCTCGTCTACGATTCAAATGAAAGTAAATGCGACACTTCCTTGCAAGGAAATAGCGATTGCAGATGTCTACGTATTGTAGCAATAGAGTTCATATGATTCTTTAAACGCGATATCGCATCTCATATCTATGTTTCAAGATAAGATATAATATTCATTGCGAAGTGTTATGCAATCCTCGTCTACGATTGAAATGAAAGTAAATGCGACTCTTCGTTGCAAGGAAATAGCGATTGCAGATGTCTACGTATCGTAGCAATAGAGTTCTAATGCTTCTTAAAACGCGATATCGCATCTCATTTCTATGTTTCATGGTAAGATATAATATGATTTGCGAAGTGTTATGTATTCCTCGTCTACACTTCAAATGAATGTAAATGCGACACTTTCTTGCAAGGAAATAGCGTTTGCAGATGTCTACGTATCGTGGCAATAGAGTTCATATGATTCTTAAAACGCGATATCGCATCTCATATCTATGTTTCAAAATAAGATATAATATTCATTGCGAAGTGTTATGCATTCCTCGTCTACGAATCAAACGAAAGTAAATGCGACACTTTCTTGCAAGGAAATAGCGTTTGCAGATGTCTACGTATCGTAGCAATGGATTTCTGATGCTTCTTAAAACGCGATATCGCATCTCATATCTATGTTTCATGATAAGATATAATATTCATTGCGAAGTGTTATGTATTCCTCGTCTACGATTCAAATGAGTGTAAATGCGACACTTCCTTGCAAGGAAATAGCGTTTGCAGATGTCTACGTATCGTAGCAATGGAGTTCTAATGCTTCTTAAAATGCGATATCGCATCTCATTTCTATGTTTCATGGTAAGATATAATATGATTTGCGAAGTGTTATGTATTCCTCGTCTACACTTCAAATGAATGTAAATGCGACACTTTCTTGCATGGAAATAGCGTTTGCAGATGTCTACGTATCGTAGCAATGGATTTCTGATGCTTCTCAAAACGCGATATCGCATCTCATTTCTGTTTCATGGTAAGATATAATATGCTTTGCGAAGTGTTATGTACTCCTCGTCTACACATCAAATGAATGTAAATGCGACACTTCCTTGCAAGGAAATAGCGTTTGCAGATGTCTACGTATCGTAGCAATAGAGTTCTAATGCTTCTTAAAACGCGATATCGCATCTCATTTCTATGTTTCATGGTAAGATATAATATTCATTGCGAAGTGTTATGCATTCCTCGTCTACGATTCAAATGAAAGTATATGTGACACTTTCTTGCAAGGAAATAGCGTTTGCAGATGTCTACGTATCGTAGCAATGGATTTCTGATGCTTCTTAAAACGCGATATCGCATCTCATTTCTATGTTTCATGGTAACGATATAATATGATTTGCGAAGTGTCATGTATTCCTCGTCCACACTTCAAATGGATGTAAATGCGACACTTCCTTGCTAGGAAATAGCGTCTGTAGATGCCTAGGTATCGTAGCAATAGAGTTCTAATGCTTCCTAAAACGCGATATCGCATCTCATTTCTATGTTTCATGGTAAGATATAATATTCATTGCGAAGTGTTATGCATTCCTCGTCTACGATTCAAATGAAAGTAAATGCGACACTTTCTTGCAAGGAAATAGCGTTTGCAGATGTCTACGTATCGTGGCAATGGATTTCTGATGCCTCTTAAAACGCGATATCGCATCTCATTTCTATGTTTCATGGTAAGATATAATATGATTTGCGAAGTGTTATGTATTCCTCGTCTACACTTCAAATGAATGTGAATGCGAAACTTCCTCGCTAGGAAATAGCGTTTGCAGATGTCTACGTATCGTAACAATAGATTTCTAATGCTTCTTAAAACGCGATATCGCATCTCATTTCTATGTTTCATGGTAAGATATAATATGAATTGCGAAATGACATGTATACCTCGTCTACACTTCAAATGAATGTAAATGCGACACTTCCTTGCAAGGAAATAGCGTTTGCGAATGTCTATCTATAGTAGCAATAGTGTTCTAATGCTGCTTAAAACCCGATATCGCATCTCATTTCTATGTTTCATGGTAAGATATAATATGATTTGCGAAGTGTTATGCATTCCTCGTCTACGATTCAAATGAATGTAAATGCGACACTTCCTTGCAAGGAAATAGCGTTTGCAGATGTCTACGTATCGTAGCAATAGAGTTCTTATGATTCTTAAAGCGCGATATCACATCTCATTTCTATGTTTCATGGTAAGATATAATATGATTAGCGAAGTGTTATGTATTCCTCGTCTACACTTCAAATGAATGTGAATGCGACACTTCCTTGCAAGGAAATAGCGTTTGCGAATGTCTACCTATCGTAGCAATAGTGTTCTAATGCTTCTTAAAACGCGATATCGCATCTCATTTCTATGTTTCATGGTAAGATATAATGTGATTTGCGAAGTGTTATGTATTCCTCGTCTACACATCAAATGAATGTAAATGCGACACTTCCTTGCTAGGAAATAGCGTTTGCAGATGTCTACGTATCGTAGCAATAGAGTTCTTATGATTCTTAAAACGCGATATCGCATCTCATTTCTATGTTTCATGGTAAGATATAATATTCATTGCGAAGTGTTATGCATTCCTCGTCTACGATTCAAATGAAAGTAAATGCGACACTTCCTTGCAAGGAAATAGCGATTGCAGATGTCTACGTATTGTAGCAATAGAGTTCATATGATTCTTTAAACGCGATATCGCATCTCATATCTATGTTTCAAGATAAGATATAATATTCATTGCGAAGTGTTATGCAATCCTCGTCTACGATTGAAATGAAAGTAAATGCGACTCTTCGTTGCAAGGAAATAGCGATTGCAGATGTCTACGTATCGTAGCAATAGAGTTCTAATGCTTCTTAAAACGCGATATCGCATCTCATTTCTATGTTTCATGGTAAGATATAATATGATTTGCGAAGTGTTATGTATTCCTCGTCTACACTTCAAATGAATGTAAATGCGACACTTTCTTGCAAGGAAATAGCGTTTGCAGATGTCTACGTATCGTGGCAATAGAGTTCATATGATTCTTAAAACGCGATATCGCATCTCATATCTATGTTTCAAAATAAGATATAATATTCATTGCGAAGTGTTATGCATTCCTCGTCTACGAATCAAACGAAAGTAAATGCGACACTTTCTTGCAAGGAAATAGCGTTTGCAGATGTCTACGTATCGTAGCAATGGATTTCTGATGCTTCTTAAAACGCGATATCGCATCTCATATCTATGTTTCATGATAAGATATAATATTCATTGCGAAGTGTTATGTATTCCTCGTCTACGATTCAAATGAGTGTAAATGCGACACTTCCTTGCAAGGAAATAGCGTTTGCAGATGTCTACGTATCGTAGCAATAGAGTTCTAATGCTTCTTAAAATGCGATATCGCATCTCATTTCTATGTTTCATGGTAAGATATAATATGATTTGCGAAGTGTTATGTATTCCTCGTCTACACTTCAAATGAATGTAAATGCGACACTTTCTTGCATGGAAATAGCGTTTGCAGATGTCTACGTATCGTAGCAATGGATTTCTGATGCTTCTCAAAACGCGATATCGCATCTCATTTCTGTTTCATGGTAAGATATAATATGCTTTGCGAAGTGTTATGTACTCCTCGTCTACACATCAAATGAATGTAAATGCGACACTTCCTTGCAAGGAAATAGCGTTTGCAGATGTCTACGTATCGTAGCAATAGAGTTCTAATGCTTCTTAAAACGCGATATCGCATCTCATTTCTATGTTTCATGGTAAGATATAATATTCATTGCGAAGTGTTATGCATTCCTCGTCTACGATTCAAATGAAAGTATATGTGACACTTTCTTGCAAGGAAATAGCGTTTGCAGATGTCTACGTATCGTAGCAATGGATTTCTGATGCTTCTTAAAACGCGATATCGCATCTCATTTCTATGTTTCATGGTAACGATATAATATGATTTGCGAAGTGTCATGTATTCCTCGTCCACACTTCAAATGGATGTAAATGCGACACTTCCTTGCTAGGAAATAGCGTCTGCAGATGCCTAGGTATCGTAGCAATAGAGTTCTAATGCTTCCTAAAACGCGATATCGCATCTCATTTCTATGTTTCATGGTAAGATATAATATTCATTGCGAAGTGTTATGCATTCCTCGTCTACGATTCAAATGAAAGTAAATGCGACACTTTCTTGCAAGGAAATAGCGTTTGCAGATGTCTACGTATCGTGGCAATGGATTTCTGATGCCTCTTAAAACGCGATATCGCATCTCATTTCTATGTTTCATGGTAAGATATAATATGATTTGCGAAGTGTTATGTATTCCTCGTCTACACTTCAAATGAATGTGAATGCGAAACTTCCTCGCTAGGAAATAGCGTTTGCAGATGTCTACGTATCGTAACAATAGATTTCTAATGCTTCTTAAAACGCGATATCGCATCTCATTTCTATGTTTCATGGTAAGATATAATATGAATTGCGAAATGACATGTATACCTCGTCTACACTTCAAATGAATGTAAATGCGACACTTCCTTGCAAGGAAATAGCGTTTGCGAATGTCTATCTATAGTAGCAATAGTGTTCTAATGCTGCTTAAAACCCGATATCGCATCTCATTTCTATGTTTCATGGTAAGATATAATATGATTTGCGAAGTGTTATGCATTCCTCGTCTACGATTCAAATGAATGTAAATGCGACACTTCCTTGCAAGGAAATAGCGTTTGCAGATGTCTACGTATCGTAGCAATAGAGTTCTTATGATTCTTAAAGCGCGATATCACATCTCATTTCTATGTTTCATGGTAAGATATAATATGATTAGCGAAGTGTTATGTATTCCTCGTCTACACTTCAAATGAATGTGAATGCGACACTTCCTTGCAAGGAAATAGCGTTTGCGAATGTCTACCTATCGTAGCAATAGTGTTCTAATGCTTCTTAAAACGCGATATCGCATCTCATTTCTATGTTTCATGGTAAGATATAATATGATTTGCGAAGTGTTATGTATTCCTCGTCTACACATCAAATGAATGTAAATGCGACACTTCCTTGCTAGGAAATAGCGTTTGCAGATGTCTACGTATCGTAGCAATAGAGTTCTTATGATTCTTAAAACGCGATATCGCATCTCATTTCTATGTTTCATGGTAAGATATAATATTCATTGCGAAGTGTTATGCATTCCTCGTCTACGATTCAAATGAAAGTAAATGCGACACTTCCTTGCAAGGAAATAGCGATTGCAGATGTCTACGTATTGTAGCAATAGAGTTCATATGATTCTTTAAACGCGATATCGCATCTCATATCTATGTTTCAAGATAAGATATAATATTCATTGCGAAGTGTTATGCAATCCTCGTCTACGATTGAAATGAAAGTAAATGCGACTCTTCGTTGCAAGGAAATAGCGATTGCAGATGTCTACGTATCGTAGCAATAGAGTTCTAATGCTTCTTAAAACGCGATATCGCATCTCATTTCTATGTTTCATGGTAAGATATAATATGATTTGCGAAGTGTTATGTATTCCTCGTCTACACTTCAAATGAATGTAAATGCGACACTTTCTTGCAAGGAAATAGCGTTTGCAGATGTCTACGTATCGTGGCAATAGAGTTCATATGATTCTTAAAACGCGATATCGCATCTCATATCTATGTTTCAAAATAAGATATAATATTCATTGCGAAGTGTTATGCATTCCTCGTCTACGAATCAAACGAAAGTAAATGCGACACTTTCTTGCAAGGAAATAGCGTTTGCAGATGTCTACGTATCGTAGCAATGGATTTCTGATGCTTCTTAAAACGCGATATCGCATCTCATATCTATGTTTCATGATAAGATATAATATTCATTGCGAAGTGTTATGTATTCCTCGTCTACGATTCAAATGAGTGTAAATGCGACACTTCCTTGCAAGGAAATAGCGTTTGCAGATGTCTACGTATCGTAGCAATAGAGTTCTAATGCTTCTTAAAATGCGATATCGCATCTCATTTCTATGTTTCATGGTAAGATATAATATGATTTGCGAAGTGTTATGTATTCCTCGTCTACACTTCAAATGAATGTAAATGCGACACTTTCTTGCATGGAAATAGCGTTTGCAGATGTCTACGTATCGTAGCAATGGATTTCTGATGCTTCTCAAAACGCGATATCGCATCTCATTTCTGTTTCATGGTAAGATATAATATGCTTTGCGAAGTGTTATGTACTCCTCGTCTACACATCAAATGAATGTAAATGCGACACTTCCTTGGTAGGAAATAGCGTTTGCAGATGTCTACGTATTGTAGCAATAGAGTTCTTATGATTCTTAAAGCGCGATATCGCATCTCGTTTCTATGTTTCATGGTAAGATATAATATGATTTGCGAAGTGTTATGTATTCCTCGTCTACACTTCAAATGAATGTAAATGCGACACTTCCTTGCAAGGAAATAGCGTTTGCAGATGTCTACGTATCGAAGCAATAGATTTCAAATGCTTCTTAAAACGAGATATTGCATCTCATTTCTATGTTTCATGGTAAGATATAATATGATTTGCGAAGTGTCATGTATTCCTCGTCCACACTTCAAATGAATGTAAATGCGACACTTCCTTTCTAGGAAATAGCGTCTGCAGATGTCTAGGTATCGTAGCAATAGAGTTCTAATGCTTCTTAAAACGCGATATCGCATCACATTTCTATGTTTCATGGTAAGATATAATATGATTTGCGAAGTGTTATGTATTCCTCGTCTACACTTCAAATGGATGTAAATGCGACACTTCCTTGCAAGGAAATAGCGTTTGCAGATGTCTACGTATCGTAGCAATAGAGTTCTTATGATTCTTAAAACGCGATATCGCATCTCATTTCTATGTTTCATGGTAAAATATTATATGATTTGCGAAGTGTCATGTATTCCTCGTCTACACTTCAAATGAATGTAAATGCGACACTTCTTTGCAAGGAAATAGCGTTTGCAGATATCTACGTATCGTTGCAATAGAGTTCTTATGATTCTTAAAACGCGATATCGCATCTCATTTCTATGTTTAATGGTAAGATATAATATGATTTGCGAAGTGTTATGTATTCCTCGTCTACACTTCAAATGAATGTGAATGCGAAACTTCCTCGCTAGGAAATAGCGTTTGCAGATGTCTACGTATCGTAGCAATAGAGTTCTAATGCTTCTTAAAACGCGATATCGCATCTCATTTCTATGTTTCATGGTAAGATATAGTATGATTTGCGAAGTATCATGTATTCCTCGTCTACACTTCAAATGAATGCAAATGCGACACTTCCTTGCAAGGAAATAGCGTTTGCAAATGTCTACCTATCGCAGCAGTAGTGTTCTATTGCTTCTTAGAACGCGATATCGCATCTCATTTCTATGTTCCATGGTAAGATATAATATGATTTTCGAAGTGTTATGTATTCCTCGTCTACAGTTCAAATGAATGTAAATGCGACACTTCCTTGCAAGGAAATAGCGTTTGCTGATGTCTGCGTATCGCAGCAATAGAGTTCTAATGCTTCTTAAAACGCGATATCGCATCTCATTTCTATGTTTCATGGTAAGATATAATATGATTTGCGGAGTGTTATGTATTCCTCGTCTACACTTCAAATGAATGTAAATGCGACACTTCCTTGCAAGGAAATAGCGTTTGCAGATGTCTACGTATCGTAGCAATAGAGTTCTTATGATTCTTAAAACGCGATATCGCATCTCATTCCTATCTTTCATGGTAAGATATAATATGATTTGCGTAGTGTTATGTATTCCTCGTCTACACTTCAAATGAATGTAAATGCGACACTTCTTTGCAAGGAAATAGCGTTTGCAGATGTCTACGTATCGTTGCAATAGAGTTCTTATGATTCTTAAAACGCGATATCGCATCTCATTTCTATGTTTAACGGTAAGATATAATATGATTTGCGAAGTGTTATGTATTCCTCGTCTACACTTCAAATGAATGTGAATGCGACACTTCCTCGCTAGGAAATAGCGTTTGCAGATGTCTACGTATCGTAGCAATAGAGTTCTAATGCTTCTTAAAACGCGATATCGCATCTCATTTCTATGTTTCATGGTAAGATATAATATGATTTGCGAAGTGTTATGTATTCCTCGTCTACACATCAAATGAATGTAAATGCGACACTTCCTTGCAAGGAAATAGCGTTTGCAGATGTCTACGTATCGTAGCAATAGAGTTCTTATGATTCTTAAAACGCGATATCGCATCTCATTTCTATGTTTCATGGTAAAATATTATATGATTTGCGAAGTGTCATGTATTCCTCGTCTACACTTCAAATGAATGTAAATGCGACACTTCTTTGCAAGGAAATAGCGTTTGCAGATGTCTACGTATCGTTGCAATAGAGTTCTTATGATTCTTAAAACGCGATATCGCATCTCATTTCTTTGTTTAATGGTAAGATATAATATGATTTGCTATGTGTTATGTATTCCTCGCCTACACTTCAAATGAATGTAAATGCGACACTTCTTTGCTAGGAAATAGCGTTTGCAAATGTCTACCTATCGTAGCAATAGTGTTCTAATGCTTCTTAAAACGCGATATCGCATCTCATTTCTATGTTTCATGGTAAGATATAATATGATTTGCGAAGTATCATGTATTCCTCGTCTACACTTCAAATGAATGCAAATGCGACACTTCCTTGCAAGCAAATAGCGTTTGCAAATGTCTACCTATCGTAGCAGTAGTGTTCTATTGCTTCTTAGAACGCGATATCGCATCTCATTTCTATGTTCCATGGTAAGATATAATATGATTTGCGAAGTGTTATGTATTCCTCGTCTACACTTCAAATGAATGTAAATGCGACACTTCCTTGCAAACAAATAGCGTTTGCTGATGTCTGCGTATCGCAGCAATAGAGTTCTAATGCTTCTTAAAACGCGATATCGCATCTCATTTCTATGTTTCATGGTAAGATATAATATGATTTGCGGAGTGTTATGTATTCCTCGTCTACACTTCAAATGAATGTAAATGCGACACTTCCTTGCAAGGAAATAGCGTTTGCAGATGTCTACGTATCGTAGCAATAGAGTTCTTATGATTCTTAAAACGCGATATCGCATCTCATTCCTATCTTTCATGGTAAGATATAATATGATTTGCGTAGTGTTATGTATTCCTCGTCTACACTTCAAATGAATGTAAATGCGACACTTCTTTGCAAGGAAATAGCGTTTGCAGATGTCTACGTATCGTAGCAATAGAGTTATTATGATTCTTAAAACGCGATATCGCATCTCACTTCTATGTTTCATGGTAAGATATAATATGATTTGCGAAGTGTTATGTATTCCTCGTCTACACATCAAATGAATGTAAATGCGACACTTCCTTGCAAGGAAATAGCGTTTGCAGATGTCTACGTATCGTAGCAATAGAGTTCTTATGATTCTTAAAACGCGATATCGCATCTCATTTCTATGTTTCATGGTAAGATATAATATGATTTGCGAAGTGTTATGTATTCCTCGTCTACACTTCAAATGAATGTGAATGCGACACTTCCTCGCTAGGAAATAGCGTTTGCAAATGTCTACCTATCGTAGCAGAAGTGTTCTATTGCTTCTTAGAACGCGATATCGCATCTCATTTCTATGTTTCATGGTAAGATATAATATGATTTGCGAAGTGTTATGTATTCCTCGTCTACACATCAAATGAATGTAAATGCGACACTTCCTTGCTAGGAAATAGCGTTTGCAGATGTCTACGTATCGTAGCAATAGAGTTCTTATGATTCTTAAAACGCGATATCGCATCTCATTTCTATGTTTCATGGTAAGATATAATATGATTTGCGAAGTGTCATGTATTCTTCTTCTACACTTCAAATGAATGTAAATGCGACACTTCTTTGCAAGGAAATAGCGTTTGCAGATGTCTACGTATCGTTGCAATAGAGTTCTTATGATTCTTAAAACGCGATATCGCATCTCATTTCTATGTTTAACGGTAAGATATAATATGATTTGCGAAGTGTTATGTATTCCTCGTCTACACATCAAATGAATGTAAATGCGACACTTCCTTGCAAGGAAATAGCGTTTGCAGATGTCTACGTATCGTAGAAATAGAGTTCTTATGATTCTTAAAACGCGATATCGCATCTCATTTCTATGTTTCATGGTAAAATATTATATGATTTGCGAAGTGTCATGTATTCCTCGTCTACACTTCAAATGAATGTAAATGCGACACTTCTTTGCAAGGAAATAGCGTTTGCAGATGTCTACGTATCTTTGCAATAGAGTTCTTATGATTCTTAAAACGCGATATCGCATCTCATTTCTATGTTTAATGGTAAGATATAATATGATTTGCTATGTGTTATGTATTCCTCGCCTACACTTCAAATGAATGTAAATGCGACACTTCTTTGCTAGGAAATAGCGTTTGCAAATGTCTACCTATCGTAGCAATAGTGTTCTAATGCTTCTTAAAACGCGATATCGCATCTCATTTCTATGTTTCATGGTAAGATATAATATGATTTGCGAAGTATCATGTATTCCTCGTCTACACTTCAAATGAATGCAAATGCGACACTTCCTTGCAAGCAAATAGCGTTTGCAAATGTCTACCTATCGTAGCAGTAGTGTTCTATTGCTTCTTAGAACGCGATATCGCATCTCATTTCTATGTTCCATGGTAAGATATAATATGATTTGCGAAGTGTTATGTATTACTCGTCTACACTTCAAATGAATGTAAATGCGACACTTCCTTGCAAACAAATAGCGTTTGCTGATGTCTGCGTATCGCAGCAATAGAGTTCTAATGCTTCTTGAAACGCGATATCGCATCTCATTTCTATGTTTCATGGTAAGATATAATATGATTTGCGGAGTGTTATGTATTCCTCGTCTACACTTCAAATGAATGTAAATGCGACACTTCCTTGCAAGGAAATAGCGTTTGCAGATGTCTACGTATCGTAGCAATAGAGTTCTTATGATTCTTAAAACGCGATATCGCATCTCATTCCTATCTTTCATGGTAAGATATAATATGATTTGCGTAGTGTTATGTATTCCTCGTCTACACTTCAAATGAATGTAAATGCGACACTTCTTTGCAAGGAAATAGCGTTTGCAGATGTCTACGTATCGTAGCAATAGAGTTATTATGATTCTTAAAACGCGATATCGCATCTCATTTCTATGTTTCATGGTAAGATATAATATGATTTGCGAAGTGTTATGTATTCCTCGTCTACACATCAAATGAATGTAAATGCGACACTTCCTTGCAAGGAAATAGCGTTTGCAGATGTCTACGTATCGTAGCAATAGAGTTCTTATGATTCTTAAAACGCGATATCGCATCTCATTTCTATGTTTCATGGTAAGATATAATATGATTTGCGAAGTGTCATGTATTCCTCGTCTACACTTCAAATGAATGTAAATGCGACACTTCCTTGCAAGGAAATAGCGTTTGCAGATGTCTACGTATCGTTGCAATAGAGTTCTTATGATTCTTAAAACGCGATATCGCATCTCATTTCTATGTTTAACGGTAAGATATAATATGATTTGCGAAGTGTTATGTATTCCTCGTCTACACTTCAAATGAATGTGAATGCGACACTTCCTTGCAAGGAAATAGCGTTTGCAGATGTCTACGTATCATAGCAATAGAGATCTAATGCTTCATAAAACGCGATATCGCATCTCATTTCTATGTTTCATGGTAAGATATAATATGATTTGCGAAGTGTCATGTATTCCTCGTCTACGATTCAAATGAATGTAAATGCGACACTTCCTTGCAAGGAAATAGCGTTTGCAGATGTCTACGTATCGTTGCAATAGAGTTCTTATGATTCTTAAAACGCTATATCGTATCTCATTTCTATGTTTCATGGTAAGATATAATATGATTTGCGGAGTGTTATGTATTTCTCGTCTACACTTCAAATGACTGTAAATGCGACACTTCCTTGCAAGGAAACAGCGTTTGCAGATGTCTACGTATCGTAGCAATAGAGTTCTTATGATTCTTAAAACGCGATATCGCATCTCATTTCTATGTTTCATGGTAAGATATAATATGATTTGCGAAGTGTTATGTATTCCTCGTCTACACTTCAAATGAATGTAAATGCGACACTTCTTTGCAAGGAAATTGCGTTTGCAGATGTCTACGTATCGTAGCAATAGAGTTCTTATGATTCTTGAAACGCGATATCGCATCTCATTTCTATGTTTCATGGTAAGATATAGTATGATTTGCGGAGTGTTATGTGTTCCTCGTCTACACTTCAAATGAATGTAAATGCGACACTTCCTTTCAAGGAAATAGCGTTTGCAAATGTCTACCTATCGTAGCAGTAGTGTTCTAATGCTTCTTAAAACGAGATATTGCATCTCATATCTATGTTTCATGATAAGATATAATATTCATTGCGAAGTGTTATGCATTCCTCGTCTACGATTCAAATGAATGTAAATGCGTCACTTCCTTGCAAGGAAATAGCGTTTGCAGATGTCTACGTATCGTAGCAATAGAGTTCTAATGCTTCTTAAAACGCGATATCGCATCTCATTTCTATGTTTCATGGTAAGATATAATATGATTTGCGAAATGTTATGTATTCCTCGTCTACACATCAAATGAATGTAAATGCGACACTTCCTTGCAAGGAAATAGCGTTTGCAGATGTCTACGTATCGTAGCAATAGAGTTCTTATGATTCTTAAAACGCGATATCGCATCTCATTTCTATGTTTCATGGTAAGATATTATATGATTTGCGAAGTCTCATGTATTCCTCGTCTACACTTCAAATGAATGTAAATGCGACACTTCTTTGCAAGGAAATAGCGTTTGCAGATGTCTACGTATCGTTGCAATAGAGTTCTTATGATTCTTAAAACGCGATATCACATCTCATTTCTATGTTTCGTGGTAAGATATAATATGATTTTCGAAGTGTTATGCATTCCTCGTCTACGATTCAAATGAATGTAAATGCGACACTTCCTTGCAAGGAAATAGCGTTTGCAGATGTCTACGTATCATAGCAATAGAGATCTAATGCTTCATAAAACGCGATATCGCATCTCATTTCTATGTTTCATGGTAAGATATAATATGATTTGCGAAGTGTCATGTATTCCTCGTCTACGATTCAAATGAATGTAAATGCGACACTTCCTTGCAAGGAAATAGCGTTTGCAGATGTCTACGTATCGTTGCAATAGAGTTCTTATGATTCTTAAAACGCTATATCGTATCTCATTTCTATGTTTCATGGTAAGATATAATATGATTTGCGGAGTGTTATGTATTTCTCGTCTACACTTCAAATGACTGTAAATGCGACACTTCCTTGCAAGGAAACAGCGTTTGCAGATGTCTACGTATCGTAGCAATAGAGTTCTTATGATTCTTAAAACGCGATATCGCATCTCATTTCTATGTTTCATGGTAAGATATAATATGATTTGCGAAGTGTTATGTATTCCTCGTCTACACTTCAAATGAATGTAAATGCGACACTTCTTTGCAAGGAAATTGCGTTTGCAGATGTCTACGTATCGTAGCAATAGAGTTCTTATGATTCTTGAAACGCGATATCGCATCTCATTTCTATGTTTCATGGTAAGATATAGTATGATTTGCGGAGTGTTATGTGTTCCTCGTCTACACTTCAAATGAATGTAAATGCGACACTTCCTTTCAAGGAAATAGCGTTTGCAAATGTCTACCTATCGTAGCAGTAGTGTTCTAATGCTTCTTAAAACGAGATATTGCATCTCATATCTATGTTTCATGATAAGATATAATATTCATTGCGAAGTGTTATGCATTCCTCGTCTACGATTCAAATGAATGTAAATGCGTCACTTCCTTGCAAGGAAATAGCGTTTGCAGATGTCTACGTATCGTAGCAATAGAGTTCTAATGCTTCTTAAAACGCGATATCGCATCTCATTTCTATGTTTCATGGTAAGATATAATATGATTTGCGAAATGTTATGTATTCCTCGTCTACACATCAAATGAATGTAAATGCGACACTTCCTTGCAAGGAAATAGCGTCTGCAGATGTCTACGTATCGTAGCAATAGAGTTCTTATGATTCTTAAAACGCGATATCGCATCACATTTCTATGTTTCATGGTAAGATATAATATGATTTGCGGAGTGTTATGTATTTCTCGTCTACACTTCAAATGAATGTGAATGCGACACTTCCTCGCTAGGAAATAGCGTTTGCAGATGTCTACGTATCGTAGCAGTTGAGTTCTGATGCTTCTTAAAACGCGATATCGCATCTCATTTCTATGTTTCATGGTAAGATATAATATGATTTGCGAAGTGTTATGTAGTCCTCGTCAACACTTCAAATAAATGTAAATGCGACACATCCTTGCTAGGAAATAGCGTTTGCAGATGTCTACGTATCGTAGGGATGGAGTTCTAATGCTCCTTAATACGAGATATCGCATCTCATTTCTATGTTTCATGATAAGATGTAATATTCATTGCGAAGTGTTATGTAGTCCTCGTCTACACTTCAAATGAATGTAAACGCGACACTTCCTTGCTAGGAAATAGCGTTTGCAGATGTTTACGTATCGTAGGGATAGAGTTCTAATGCTTCTTAAAACGAGATATAGCGTCTCATATCTATGTCTCATGATAAGATATAATACGCATTGCGAAGTGTTATGTATTCCTCGTCTACGATTCAAATGAATGTAAATGCGACAATTCCTTGCAAGGAAATAGCGTTTGCAGATGTCTACGTATCGTAGCAATAGAGTTCTAATGCTTCTTAAAACGCGATATCGCATCTCATATCTATGTTTCATGATAAGATATAATATTCATTGCGAAGTGTTATGTATTCCTCGTCTACGATTCAAATGAGTGTAAATGCGACACTTCCTTGCAAGGAAATAGCGTTTGCTGATGTCTACGTATCGTAGCAATAGTGTTCTAATGCTTCTTAAAACGCGATATCGCATCTCATTTCTATGTTTCATGGTAAGATATAATATGATTTGCGAAGTGTTATGTATTCCTCGTCTACACTTCAAATGAATGTGAATGCGAGACTTCCTCGCTAGGAAATAGCGTTTGCAGATGTCTACGTATCGTTGCAATGGATTTCTGATGCTTCTTAAAACGCGATATCGCATCTCATTTCTATGTTTCATGGTAAGATATAATATGATTTGCGAAGTGTTATGTATTCCTCGTCTACACTTCAAATGAATGTAAATGCGACACTTCTTTGCAAGGATATAGCGTTTGCAGATGTCTACGTATCGTAGCAACAGAGTTCTTATGATTCTTAAAACGCGATATCGCACCTCATTACTATGTTTCATGGTAAGATATAATATGATTTGCTAAGTGTTATGTATTCCTCGTCTACACTTCAAATGAATGTGAATGCGACACTTCCTCGCTAGGAAATAGCGTTTGCAGATGTCTACGTATCGTAGCAATAGAGTTCTAATGCTTCTTAAAACGCGATATCGCATCTCATTTCTATGTTTCATGGTAAGATATAATATGATTTGCGAAGTGTTATGTATTCCTCGTCTACACTTCAAATGAATGTAAATGCGACATTTCCTTGCAAGGAAATAGCGTTTGCAGATGTCTACGTATCGAAGCAATAGAGTTCAAATGCTTCTTAAAACGAGATATTGCATCTCATATCTATGTTTCATGATATGATATAATATTCATTGCGAAGTGTTATGCATTCCTCGTCTACGATTCAAATGAATGTAAATGCGACACTTCCTTGCAAGGAAATAGCGTTTGCAGATGTCTACGTATCATAGCAATAGAGATCTAATGCTTCATAAAACGCGATATCGCATCTCATTTCTATGTTTCATGGTAAGATATAATATGATTTGCGAAGAGTTATGTATTCCTCGTCTACACTTCAAATGAATGTAAATGCGACACTTCCTTGCAAGGAAATAGCGTTTGCAGATGTCTGCGTATCGCAGCAATAGAGTTCTAATGCTTCTTAAAACGCGATATCGCATCTACTTTCTATGTTTCATGGTAAGATATAATATGATTTGCGAAGTGTTATGTATTCCTCGTCTACACATCAAATGAATGTAAGTGCGACACTTTCTTGCAAGGAAATAGCGTTTGCAGATGTCTACGTATCGAAGCAATAGAGTTCAAATGCTTCTTAAAACGAGATATTGCATCTCATATCTATGTTTCATGATAAGATATAATATTCATTGCGAAGTGTTATGTATTCCTCGTCTACGATTCAAATGAATGTAAATGCGACACTTCCTTGCAAGGAAATAGGGTTTGCAGATGTCTACGTATCGTAGCAATAGAGTTCTAATGCTACTTAAAACGCAATATCGCATCTCATTTCTATGTTTCATGGTAAGATATAATATGATTTGCGAAGTGTTATGTATTCCTCGTCTACACGTCAAATGAATGTAAATGCGACACTTCCTTGCAAGGAAATAGCGTTTGCAGATGTCTACGTATCGTAGCAACAGAGTTCTTATGATTCTTAGAACGCGATATCGCATCTCATTACTATGATTCATGGTAAGATATAATATGATTTGCGAAGTGTTATGTATTCCTCGTCTACACTTCAAATGAATGTAAATGCGACACTTCTTTGCAAGGAAATAACGTTTGCAGATGTCTACGTATCGTTGCAATAGAGTTCTTATGATTCTTAAAACGCTATATCGCATCTCATTTCTATGTTTCATGGTAAGATATAATATGATTTGCGGAGTGTTATGTATTTCTCGTCTACACTTCAAATGAATGTAAATGCGACACTTCCTTGCAAGGAAATAGCGTTTGCAGATGTCTACGTATCCTAGCAATAGAGTTCTTATGATTCTTAAAACGCGATATCGCATCTCATTTCTATGTTTCATGGTAAGATATAATATGATTTGCGAAGTGTTATGTATTCCTCGTCTACACTTCAAATGAATGTAAATGCGACACTTCTTTGCAAGGAAATAGCGTTTGCAGGTGTCTAAGTATTGTAGCAATAGAGTTCTTATGATTCTTAAAACGCGATATCGCATCTCATTTCTATGTTTCATGGTAAGATATAATATGATTTGCGGAGTGTTATGTGTTCCTCGTCTACACTTCAAATGAATGTAAATGCGACATTTCCTTTCAAGGAAATAGCGTTTGCAAATGTCTACCTATCGTAGCAGTAGTGTTCTAATGCTTCTTAAAACGAGATATTGCATCTCATATCTATGTTTCATGATAAGATATAATATTCATTGCGAAGTGTTATGCATTCCTCGTCTACGATTCAAATGAATGTAAATGCGTCACTCCCTTGCAAGGAAATAGCGTTTGCAGATGTCTACGTATCGTAGCAATAGAGTTCTACTACTTCTTAAAACGCGATATCGCATCTCATTTCTATGTTTCATGTTAAGATATAATATGATTTGCGAAGTGTTATGTATTCCTCGTCTACACATCAAATGAATGTACATGCGACACTTCCTTGCAAGGAAATAGCGTTTGCAGATGTCTACGCATCGTAGCAATAGAGGTCTTATGATTCTTAAAACGCGATATCGCATCTCATTTCTATGTTTCATGGTAAGATATTATATGATTTGCGAAGTGTCATGTATTCCTCGTCTACACTTCAAATGAATGTAAATGCGACACTTCTTTGCAAGGAAATAGCGTTTGCAGATGTCTACGTATCGTTGCAATAGAGTTCTTATGATTCTTAAAACGCGATATCACATCTCATTTCTATGTTTGATGGTAAGATATAATATGATTTGCGGAGTGTTATGTATTCCCCGTCTACACTTCAAATGAATGTAAATGCGACACTTCCTTGCAAGGAAATAGCGTTTGCAGATGTCTACGTATCGTTGCAATAGAGTTCTTATGATTCTTAAAACGCGATATCACATCTCATTTCTATGTTTAATGGTAAGATATAATATGATTTGCGAAGTGTTATGTATTCCTCGTCTACACTTCAAATGAATGTAAATGCGACACTTCTTTGCAAGGAAATAGCGTTTGCAGGTGTCTAAGTATCGTAGCAATAGAGTTCTTATGATTCTTAAAACGCGATATCGCATCTCATTTCTATGTTTCATGGTAAGATATAATATGATTTGCGGAGTGTTATGTGTTCCTCGTCTACACTTCAAATGAATGTAAATGCGACACTTCCTTTCAAGGAAATAGCGTTTGCAAATGTCTACCTATCGTAGCAGTAGTGTTCTAATGCTTCTTAAAACGAGATATTGCATCTCATACCTATGTTTCATGATAAGATATAATATTCATTGCGAAGTGTTATGCATTCCTCGTCTACGATTCAAATGAATGTAAATGCGACACTTCCTTGCAAGGAAATAGCGTTTGCAGATGTCTACGTATCATAGCAATAGAGATCTAATGCTTCATAAAACGCGATATCGCATCTCATTTCTATGTTTCATGGTAAGATATAATATGATTTGCGAAGAGTTATGTATTCCTCGTCTACACTTCAAATGAATGTAAATGCGACACTTCCTTGCAAGGAAATAGCGTTTGCAGATGTCTACGTATCCTAGCAATAGAGTTCTTATGATTCTTAAAACGCGATATCGCATCTCATTTCTATGTTTCATGGTAAGATATAATATGATTTGCGAAGTGTTATGTATTCCTCGTCTACACTTCAAATGAATGTAAATGCGACACTTCTTTGCAAGGAAATAGCGTTTGCAGGTGTCTACGTATCGTAGCAATAGAGTTCTAATGCTTCTTAAAACGCGATATCGCATCTCATTTCTATGTTTCATGGTAAGATATAATATGATTTGCGAAGTGTTATGTATTCCTCGTCTACACTTCAAATGAATGTAAATGCGACATTTCCTTGCAAGGAAATAGCGTTTGCAGATGTCTACGTATCGAAGCAATAGAGTTCAAATGCTTCTTAAAACGAGATATTGCATCTCATATCTATGTTTCATGATATGATATAATATTCAATGCGAAGTGTTATGCATTCCTCGTCTACGATTCAAATGAATGTAAATGCGACACTTCCTTGCAAGGAAATAGCGTTTGCAGATGTCTACGTATCATAGCAATAGAGATCTAATGCTTCATAAAACGCGATATCGCATCTCATTTCTATGTTTCATGGTAAGATATAATATGATTTGCGAAGAGTTATGTATTCCTCGTCTACACTTCAAATGAATGTAAATGCGACACTTCCTTGCAAGGAAATAGCGTTTGCAGATGTCTGCGTATCGCAGCAATAGAGTTCTAATGCTTCTTAAAACGCGATATCGCATCTACTTTCTATGTTTCATGGTAAGATATAATATGATTTGCGAAGTGTTATGTATTCCTCGTCTACACATCAAATGAATGTAAGAGCGACACTTTCTTGCAAGGAAATAGCGTTTGCAGATGTCTACGTATCGAAGCAATAGAGTTCAAATGCTTCTTAAAACGAGATATTGCATCTCATATCTATGTTTCATGATAAGATATAATATTCATTGCGAAGTGTTATGTATTCCTCGTCTACGATTCAAATGAATGTAAATGCGACACTTCCTTGCAAGGAAATAGGGTTTGCAGATGTCTACGTATCGTAGCAATAGAGTTCTAATGCTTCTTAAAACGCAATATCGCATCTCATTTCTATGTTTCATGGTAAGATATAATATGATTTGCGAAGTGTTATGTATTCCTCGTCTACACTTCAAATGAATGTAAACGCGACACTTCCTTGCAAGGAAATAGCGTTTGCAGATGTCTACGTATCGTAGCAACAGAGTTCTTATGATTCTTAAAACGCGATATCGCATCTCATTTCTATGTTTCATGGTAAGATATTATATGATTTGCGAAGTGTCATGTATTCCTCGTCTACACTTCAAATGAATGTAAATGCGACACTTCTTTGCAAGGAAATAGCGTTTGCAGATGTCTACGTATCGTTGCAATAGAGTTCTTATGATTCTTAAAACGCGATATCACATCTCATTTCTATGTTTGATGGTAAGATATAATATGATTTGCGGAGTGTTATGTATTCCCCGTCTACACTTCAAATGAATGTAAATGCGACACTTCCTTGCAAGGAAATAGCGTTTGCAGATGTCTACGTATCGTTGCAATAGAGTTCTTATGATTCTTAAAACGCGATATCACATCTCATTTCTATGTTTAATGGTAAGATATAATATGATTTGCGAAGTGTTATGTATTCCTCGTCTACACTTCAAATGAATGTAAATGCGACACTTCTTTGCAAGGAAATAGCGTTTGCAGGTGTCTAAGTATCGTAGCAATAGAGTTCTTATGATTCTTAAAACGCGATATCGCATCTCATTTCTATGTTTCATGGTAAGATATAATATGATTTGCGGAGTGTTATGTGTTCCTCGTCTACACTTCAAATGAATGTAAATGCGACACTTCCTTTCAAGGAAATAGCGTTTGCAAATGTCTACCTATCGTAGCAGTAGTGTTCTAATGCTTCTTAAAACGAGATATTGCATCTCATATCTATGTTTCATGATAAGATATAATATTCATTGCGAAGTGTTATGCATTCCTCGTCTACGATTCAAATGAATGTAAATGCGTCACTCCCTTGCAAGGAAATAGCGTTTGCAGATGTCTACGTATCGTAGCAATAGAGTTCTACTGCTTCTTAAAACGCGATATCGCATCTCATTTCTATGTTTCATGTTAAGATATAATATGATTTGCGAAGTGTTATGTATTCCTCGTCTACACATCAAATGAATGTAAATGCGACACTTCCTTGCAAGGAAATAGCGTTTGCAGATGTCTACGTATCGTAGCAATAGAGTTCTTATGATTCTTAAAACGCGATATCGCATCTCATTTCTATGTTTCATGGTAAGATATTATATGATTTGCGAAGTGTCATGTATTCCTCGTCTACACTTCAAATGAATGTAAATGCGACACTTCTTTGCAAGGAAATAGCGTTTGCAGATGTCTACGTATCGTTGCAATAGAGATCTTATGATTCTTAAAACGCGATATCACATCTCATTTCTATGTTTGATGGTAAGATATAATATGATTTGCGGAGTGTTATGTATTCCTCGTCTACACATCAAATGAATGTAAGTGCGACACTTTCTTGCAAGGAAACAGCGTTTGCAGATGTCTACGTATCGTAGCAATAAGGTTCTTATGATTCTGAAAACGCGATATCGCATCTCATTTCTATGTTTCATGGTAAGATATAGTATGATTTGCGAAGTATCATGTATTCCTCGTCTACACTTCAAATGAATGCAAATGCGACACTTCCTTGCAAGGAAATAACGTTTGCAAATGTCTACCTATCGTAGCAGTAGTGTTCTATTGCTTCTTAAAACGAGATATTGCATATCATATCTATGTTTCATGATAACATATAATATTCATTGCGAAGTGTTATGTATTCCTCGTCTACGATTCAAATGAATGTAAATGCGACACTTCCTTGCAAGGAAATAGCGTTTGCAGATGTCTGCGTATCGCAGCAATAGAGTTCTAATGCTTCTTAAAACGCGATATCGCATCTACTTTCTATGTTTCATGGTAAGATATAATATGATTTGCGAAGTGTTATGTATTCCTCGTCTACACATCAAATGAATGTAAGTGCGACACTTTCTTGCAAGGAAATAGCGTTTGCAGATGTCTACGTATCGAAGCAATAGAGTTCAAATGCTTCTTAAAACGAGATATTGCATCTCATATCTATGTTTCATGATAAGATATAATATTCATTGCGAAGTGTTATGTATTCCTCGTCTACGATTCAAATGAATGTAAATGCGACACTTCCTTGCAAGGAAATAGGGTTTGCAGATGTCTACGTATCGTAGCAATAGAGTTCTAATGCTTCTTAAAACGCAATATCGCATCTCATTTCTATGTTTCATGGTAAGATGTAATATGATTTGCTATGTGTTATGTATTCCTCGTGTACACTTCAAATGAATGTAAATGCGACACTTCTTTGCTAGGAAATAGCGTTTGCAAGTGTCTACCTATCGTAGCAATAGTGTTCTAATGCTTCTTAAAACGCGATATCGCATCTCATTTCTATGTTTCATGGTAAGATATAATATGATTTGCGAAGTATCATGTATTCCTCGTCTACACTTCAAATGAATGCAAACGCGACACTTCCTTGCAAGGAAATAGCGTTTGCAAATGTCTACCTATCGTAGCAGTAGTTTTCTATTGCTCCTTAGAACGCGATATCGCATCTCATTTCTATGTTTCATGGTAAGATATAATATGATTTGCGAAATGTTATGTATTCCTCGTCTACACATCAAATGAATGTAAATGGGACACTTCCTTGCAAGGAAATAGCGTTTGCAGATGTCTGCGTATCGCAGCAATAGAGTTCTAATGCTTCTTAAAACGCGATATCGCATCTCATTTCTATGTTTCATGGTAAGATGTAATATGATTTGCTATGTGTTATGTATTCCTCGTGTACACTTCAAATGAATGTAAATGCGACACTTCTTTGCTAGGAAATAGCGTTTGCAAGTGTCTACCTATCGTAGCAATAGTGTTCTAATGCTTCTTAAAACGCGATATCGCATCTCATTTCTATGTTTCATGGTAAGATATAATATGATTTGCGAAGTATCATGTATTCCTCGTCTACACTTCAAATGAATGCAAATGCGACACTTCCTTGCAAGGAAATAGCGTTTGCAAATGTCTACCTATCGTAGCAGTAGTTTTCTATTGCTCCTTAGAACGCGATATCGCATCTCATTTCTATGTTCCATGGTAAGATATAATATGATTTGCGAAGTGTTATGTATTCCTCGTCTACACTTCAAATGAATGTAAATGCGACACTTCCTTGCAAGGTAATAGCGTTTGCAGATGTCTGCGTATCGCAGCAATAGAGTTCTAATGCTTCTTAAAACGCGATATCGCATCTCATTTCTATGTTTCATGGTAAGATTTAATATGATTTGCGAAGTGTTATGTATTCCTCGTCTACACATCAAATGAATGTAAGTGCGACACTTTCTTGCAAGGAAACAGCGTTTGCAGATGTCTACGTATCGTAGCAATAAAGTTCTTATGATTCTGAAAACGCGATATCGCATCTCATTTCTATGTTTCATGGTAAGATATAGTATGATTTGCGGAGTGTTATGTGTTCCTCGTCTACACTTCAAATGAATGTAAATGCGACACTTCCTTTCAAGGAAATAGCGTTTGCAAATGTCTACCTATCGTAGCAGTAGTGTTCTATTACTTCTTAAAACGAGATATTGCATCTCATATCTATGTTTCATGATAAGATATAATATTCATTGCGAAGTGTTATGCATTCCTCGTCTACGATTCAAATGAATGTAAATGCGTCACTTCCTTGCAAGGAAATAGCGTTTGCAAATGTCTACCTATCGTAGCAGTAGTGTTCTAATGCTTCACAAAACGAGATATTGCATCTCATATCTATGTTTCATGATAAGATATAATATTCATTGCGAAGTGTTATGCATTCCTCGTCTACGATTCAAATGAATGTAAATGCGTCACTTCCTTGCAAGGAAATAGCGTTTGCAGATGTCTACGTATCGTAGCAATAGAGTTCTAATGCTTCTTAAAACGCGATATCGCATCTCATTTCTATGTTTCATGGTAAGATATAATATGATTTGCGAAATGTTATGTATTCCTCGTCTACACATCAAATGAATGTAAATGCGACACTTCCTTGCAAGGAAATAGCGTTTGCAGATTTCTACGTATCGTAGCAATAGAGTTCTTATGATTCTTAAAACGCGATATCGCATCTCATTTCTATGTTTCATGGTAAGATGTAATATGATTTGCTATGTGTTATGTATTCCTCGTCTACACTTCAAATGAATGTAAATGCGACACTTCTTTGCTAGGAAATAGCGTTTGCAAGTGTCTACCTATCGTAGCAATAGTGTTCTAATGCTTCTTAAAACGCGATATCGCATCTCATTTCTATGTTTCATGGTAAGATATAATATGATTTGCGAAGTATCATGTATTCCTCGTCTACACTTCAAATGAATGCAAATGCGACACTTCCTTGCAAGGAAATAGCGTTTGCAAATGTCTACCTATCGTAGCAGTAGTTTTCTATTGCTCCTTAGAACGCGATATCGCATCTCATTTCTATGTTCCATGGTAAGATATAATATGATTTGCGAAGTGTTATGTATTCCTCGTCTACACTTCAAATGAATGTAAATGCGACACTTCCTTGCAAGGAAATAGCGTTTGCAGATGTCTGCGTTTCGCAGCAATAGAGTTCTAATGCTTCTTAAAACGCGATATCGCATCTCATTTCTATGTTTCATGGTAAGATATAATATGATTTGCGATGTGTTATGTATTCCTCGTCTACACATCAAATGAATGTAAGTGCGACACTTTCTTGCAAGGAAACAGCGTTTGCAGATGTCTACGTATCGTAGCAATAAAGTTCTTATGATTCTTAAAACGCGATATCGCATCTCATTTTTATGTTTCATGGTAAGATATAGTATGATTTGCGGAGTGTTATGTGTTCCTCGTCTACACTTCAAATGAATGTAAATGCGACACTTCCTTTCAAGGAAATAGCGTTTGCAAATGTCTACCTATCGTAGCAGTAGTGTTCTAATACTTCTTAAAACGAGATATTGCATCTCATATATATGTTTCATGATAAGATATAATATTCATTGCGAAGTGTTATACATTCCTCGTCTACGATTCAAATGAATGTAAATGCGTCACTTCCTTGCAAGGAAATAGCGTTTGCAGATGTCTACGTATCGTAGCAATAGAGTTCTAATGCTTCTTAAAACGCGATATCGCATCTCATTTCTATGTTTCATGGTAAGATATAATATGATTTGCGAAATGTTATGTATTCCTCGTCTACACATCAAATGAATGTAAATGCGACACTTCCTTGCAAGGAAATAGCGTTTGCAGATGTCTACGTATCGTAGCAATAGAGTTCTTATGATTCTTAAAACGCGATATCGCATCTCATTTCTATGTTTCATGGTAAGATATTATATGATTTGCGAAGTGTTATGTATTCCTCGTCTACACATCAAATGAATGTAAGTGCGACACTTTCTTGCAAGGAAATAGCGTTTGCAGATGTCTACGTATCGTAGCAATAGAGTTCTTATGATTCTTAAAACGCGATATCGCATCTCATTTCTATGTTTCATGGTAAGATGTAATATGATTTGCTATGTGTTATGTATTCCTCGTCTACACTTCAAATGAATGTAAATGCGACACTTCTTTGCTAGGAAATAGCGTTTGCAAGTGTCTACCTATCGTAGCAATAGTGTTCTAATGCTTCTTAAAACGCGATATCGCATCTCATTTCTATGTTTCATGGTAAGATATAATATGATTTGCGAAGTATCATGTATTCCTCGTCTACACTTCAAATGAATGCAAATGCGACACTTCCTTGCAAGGAAATAGCGTTTGCAAATGTCTACCTATTGTAGCAGTAGTTTTCTATTGCTCCTTAGAACGCGATATCGCATCTCATTTCTATGTTCCATGGTAAGATATAATATGATTTGCGAAGTGTTATGTATTCCTCGTCTACACTTCAAATGAATGTAAATGCGACACTTCCTTGCAAGGAAATAGCGTTTGCAGATGTCTGCGTATCGCAGCAATAGAGTTCTAATGCTTCTTAAAACGCGATATCGCATCTCATTTCTATGTTTCATGGTAAGATATAATATGATTTGCGATGTGTTATGTATTCCTCGTCTACACATCAAATGAATGTAAGTGCGACACTTTCTTGCAAGGAAACAGCGTTTGCAGATGTCTACGTATCGTAGCAATAAAGTTCTTATGATTCTTAAAACGCGATATCGCATCTCATTTTTATGTTTCATGGTAAGATATAGTATGATTTGCGGAGTGTTATGTGTTCCTCGTCTACACTTCAAATGAATGTAAATGCGACACTTCCTTTCAAGGAAATAGCGTTTGCAAATGTCTACCTATCGTAGCAGTAGTGTTCTAATACTTCTTAAAACGAGATATTGCATCTCATATATATGTTTCATGATAAGATATAATATTCATTGCGAAGTGTTATGCATTCCTCGTCTACGATTCAAATGAATGTAAATGCGTCACTTCCTTGCAAGGAAATAGCGTTTGCAGATGTCTACGTATCGTAGCAATAGAGTTCTAATGCTTCTTAAAACGCGATATCGCATCTCATTTCTATGTTTCATGGTAAGATATAATATGATTTGCGAAATGTTATGTATTCCTCGTCTACACATCAAATGAATGTAAATGCGACACTTCCTTGCAAGGAAATAGCGTTTGCAGATGTCTACGTATCGTAGCAATAGAGTTCTTATGATTCTTAAAACGCGATATCGCATCTCATTTCTATGTTTCATGGTAAGATATTATATGATTTGCGAAGTGTCATGTATTCCTCGTCTACACTTCAAATGAATGTGAATGCGACACTTCCTCGCTAGGAAATAGCGTTTCCAGATGTCTACGCATCGTAGCAGTTGAGTTCTGATGCTTCTTAAAACGCGATATCGCATCTCATTTCTATGTTACATGGTAAGATATAATATGATTTGCTATGTGTTATGTATTCCTCGCCTATACTTCAAATGAATGTAAATGCGACACTTCTTTGCTAGGAAATAGCGTTTGCAAATGTCTGCCTATCGTAGCAATAGTGTTCTAATGCTTCTTAAAACGCGATATCGCATCTCATTTCTATGTTTCATGGTAAGATATAATATGATTTGCCATGTGTTATGTATTCCTCGCCTACACTTCAAATGAATGTAAATGCGACACTTCTTTGCTAGGAAATAGCGTTTGCAAATGTCTACCTATCGTAGCAATAGTGTTCTAATGCTTCTTAAAACGCGATATCGCATCTCATTTCTATGTTTCATGGTAAGATATAATATGATTTGCGAAGTGTTATGTATTCCTCGTCTACACTTCAAATGAATGTAAATGCGACACTTCCTTGCAAGGAAATAGCGCTTGCAGATGTCTGCGTATCGCAGCAATAGAGTTCTAATGCTTCTTAAAACGCGATATCGCATCTCATTTCTATGTTTCATGGTAAGATATAATATGATTTGCGAAGTGTTATGTATTCCTCGTCTACACATCAAATGAATGTAAGTGCGACACTTTCTTGCAAGGAAATAGCGTTTGCAGATGTCTACGTATCGAAGCAATAGAGTTCAAATGCTTCTTAAAACGAGATATTGCATCTCATATCTATGTTTCATGATAACATATAATATTCATTGCGAAGTGTTATGTATTCCTCGTCTACGATTCAAATGAATGTAAATGCGACACTTCCTTGCAAGAAAATAGCGTTTGCAGATGTCTACGTATCGTAGCAATAGAGTTCTAATGCTTCTTAAAACGCGATATCGCATCTCATTTCTATGTTTCATGGTAAGATATAATATGATTTGCGAAGTGTTATGTATTCCTCGTCTACACTTCAAATGAATGTAAATGCGACACTTCCTTGCAAGGAAATAGCGTTTGCAGATGTCTACGTATCGAAGCAATAGAGTTCAAATGCTTCTTAAAACGAGATATTGCATCTCATATCTGTGTTTCATGATAAGATATAATATTCACTGCGAAGTGTTGTGCATTCCTCGTCTACGATTCAAATGAATGTAAATGCGACACTTCCTTGCAAGGAAATAGCGTTTGCAGATGTCTACGTATCGTAGCAATAGAGATCTAATGCTTCTTAAAACGCGATATCGCATCTCATTTCTATGTTTCATGGTAAGATATAATGTGATTTGCGAAGTGTTATGTATTCCTCGTCTACACTTCAAATGAATGTGAATGCGACACTTCCTCGCTTGGAAATAGCGCTTGCAGATGTCTACGTATCGTTGCAATGGATTTCTGATGCTTCTTAAAACGCGATATCGTATCTCATTTCTATGTTTCATGGTAAGATATAATATGATTTGCGGAGTGTTATGTGTTCCTCGTCTACACTTCAAATGAATGTAAATGCGACACTTCCTTTCAAGGAAATAGCGTTTGCAAATGTCTACCTATCGTAGCAGTAGTGTTCTAATGCTTCACAAAACGAGATATTGCATCTCATATCTATGTTTCATGATAAGATATAATATTCATTGCGAAGTGTTATGCATTCCTCGTCTACACTTCAAATGAATGTAAATGCGACACTTCCTTGCAAGGAAATAGCGTTTGCAGATGTCTACGTATCGAAGCAATAGAGTTCAAATGCTTCTTAAAACGAGATATTGCATCTCATATCTATGTTTCATGATAACATATAATATTCATTGCGAAGTGTTATGCATTCCTCGTCTACGATTCAAATGAATGTAAATGCGACACTTCTTTGCTAGGAAATAGCGTTTGCAAATGTCTACCTATCGTAGCAATAGTGTTCTAGTGCTTCTTAAAACGCGATATCGCATCTCATTTCTATGTTTCATGGTAAGATATAATATGATTTGCGAAGTATCATGTATTCCTCGTCTACACTTCAAATGAATGCAAATGCGACACTTCCTTTCAAGGAAATAGCGTTTGCAAATGTCTACCTATCGTAGCAGTAGTGTTCTACTGCATCTTTGAACGCGATATCGCATCTCATTTCTATGTTCCATGGTAAGATATAATATGATTTGCGAAGTGTTTTGTATTCCTCGTCTACACTTCAAATGAATGTAAATGCGACACTTCCTTGCAAGGAAATAGCGTTTGCAGATGTCTACGTATCGAAGCAATAGAGTTCAAATGCTTCTTAAAACGAGATATTGCATCTCATATCTATGTTTCATGATAACATATAATATTCATTGCGAAGTGTTATGCATTCCTCGTCTACCATTCCAATGAATGTAAATGCGACACTTCCTTCCAAGGAAATAGCGTTTGCAGATGTCTACGTATCGTAGCAATAGAGTTCTAATGCTTCTTAAAACGCGATATCGCATCTCATTTCTATGTTTCATGGTAAGATATAATATGATTTGCGAAGTGTTATGTATTCCTCGTCTACACATCAAATGAATGTAAGTGCGACACTTTCTTGCAAGGAAATAGCGTTTGCAGATGTCTACGTATCGTAGCAATAGAGTTCTTATGATTCTTAAAACGCGAAATCGCATCTCATTTCTATGTTTCATGGTAAGATATAGTATGATTTGCGGAGTGTTATGTGTTCCTCGTCTACACTTCAAATGAATGTAAATGCGACACTTCCTTTCAAGGAAATAGCGTTTGCAAATGTCTACCTATCGTAGCAGTAGTGTTCTAATACTTCTTAAAACGAGATATTGCATCTCATATCTATGTTTCATGATAAGATATAATATTCATTGCGAAGTGTTATGCATTCCTCGTCTACGATTCAAATGAATGTAAATGCGTCACTTCCTTGCAAGGAAATAGCGTTTGCAGATGTCTACGTATCGTAGCAATAGAGTTCTAATGCTTCTTAAAACGCGATATCGCATCTCATTTCTATGTTTCATGGTAAGATATAATATGATTTGCGAAATGTTATGTATTCCTCGTCTACACATCAAATGAATGTAAATGCGACACTTCCTTGCAAGGAAATAGCGTTTGCAGATGTCTACGTATCGTAGCAATAGAGTTCTTATGATTCTTAAAACGCGATATCGCATCTCATTTCTATGTTTCATGGTAAGATATTATATGATTTGCGAAGTGTCATGTATTCCTCGTCTACACTTCAAATGAATGTGAATGCGACACTTCCTCGCTAGGAAATAGCGTTTGCAGATGTCTACGTATCGTAGCAGTTGAGTTCTGATGCTTCTTAAAACGCGATATCGCATCTCATTTCTATGTTACATGGTAAGATATAATATGATTTGCTATGTGTTATGTATTCCTCGCCTATACTTCAAATGAATGTAAATGCGACACTTCTTTGCTAGGAAATAGCGTTTGCAAATGTCTACCTATCGTAGCAATAGTGTTCTAATGCTTCTTAAAACGCGATATCGCATCTCATTTCTATGTTTCATGGTAAGATATAATATGATTTGCCATGTGTTATGTATTCCTCGCCTACACTTCAAATGAATGTAAATGCGACACTTCTTTGCTAGGAAATAGCGTTTGCAAATGTCTACCTATCGTAGCAATAGTGTTCTAATGCTTCTTAAAACGCGATATCGCATCTCATTTCTATGTTTCATGGTAAGATATAATATGATTTGCGAAGTGTTATGTATTCCTCGTCTACACTTCAAATGAATGTAAATGCGACACTTCCTTGCAAGGAAATAGCGTTTGCAGATGTCTGCGTATCGCAGCAATAGAGTTCTAATGCTTCTTAAAACGCGATATCGCATCTCATTTCTATGTTTCTTGGTAAGATATAATATGATTTGCGAAGTGTTATGTATTCCTCGTCTACACATCAAATGAATGTAAGTGCGACACTTTCTTGCAAGGAAATAGCGTTAGCAGATGTCTACTTATCGAAGCAATAGAGTTCAAATGCTTCTTAAAACGAGATATTGCATCTCATATCTATGTTTCATGATAACATATAATATTCATTGCGAAGTGTTATGTATTCCTCGTCTACGATTCAAATGAATGTAAATGCGACACTTCCTTGCAAGAAAATAGCGTTTGCAGATGTCTACGTATCGTAGCAATAGAGTTCTTATGTTTCTTAAAACGCGACATCGCATCTCATTTCTATGTTTCATGGTAAGATATTATATGATTTGCGATGTGTCATGTATTCCTCGTCTACACTTCAAATGAATGTAAATGCGACACTTCCTTGCAAGGAAATAGCGTTTGCAGATGTCTACGTATCGTAGCAATAGAGTTCTAATGCTTCTTAAAACGCGATATCGCATCTCATTTCTACGTTTCATGGTAAGATATAATATGATTTGCTATGTGTTATGTATTCCTCGCCTACACTTCAAATGAATGTAAATGCGACACTTCTTTGCTAGGAAATAGCGTTTGCAAATGTCTACCTATCGTAGCAATAGTGTTCTAGTGCTTCTTAAAACGCGATATCGCATCTCATTTCTATGTTTCATGGTAAGATATAATATGATTTGCGAAGTATCATGTATTCCTCGTCTACACTTCAAATGAATGCAAATGCGACACTTCCTTGAAAGGAAATAGCGTTTGCAAATGTCTACCTATCGTAGCAGTAGTGTTCTACTGCTTCTTAGAACGCGATATCGCATCTCATTTCTATGTTCCATGGTAAGATATAATATGATTTGCGAAGTGTTTTGTATTCCTCGTCTACACTTCAAATGAATGTAAATGCGACACTTCCTTGCAAGGAAATAGCGTTTGCAGATGTCTACGTATCGAAGCAATAGAGTTCAAATGCTTCTTAAAACGAGATATTGCATCTCATATCTATGTTTCATGATAACATATAATATTCATTGCGAAGTGTTATGCATTCCTCGTCTACGATTCAAATGAATGTAAATGCGACACTTCTTTGCTAGGAAATAGCGTTTGCAAATGTCTACCTATCGTAGCAATAGTGTTCTAGTGCTTCTTAAAACGCGATATCGCATCTCATTTCTATGTTTCATGGTAAGATATAATATGATTTGCGAAGTATCATGTATTCCTCGTCTACACTTCAAATGAATGCAAATGCGACACTTCCTTGCAAGGAAATAGCGTTTGCAAATGTCTACCTATCGTAGCAGTAGTGTTCTACTGCATCTTTGAACGCGATATCGCATCTCATTTCTATGTTCCATGGTAAGATATAATATGATTTGCGAAGTGTTTTGTATTCCTCGTCTACACTTCAAATGAATGTAAATGCGACACTTCCTTGCAAGGAAATAGCGTTTGCAGATGTCTACGTATCGAAGCAATAGAGTTCAAATGCTTCTTAAAACGAGATATTGCATCTCATATCTATGTTTCATGATAACATATAATATTCATTGCGAAGTGTTATGCATTCCTCGTCTACCATTCCAATGAATGTAAATGCGACACTTCCTTCCAAGGAAATAGCGTTTGCAGATGTCTACGTATCGTAGCAATAGAGTTCTAATGCTTCTTAAAACGCGATATCGCATCTCATTTCTATGTTTCATGGTAAGATATAATATGATTTGCGAAGTGTTATGTATTCCTCGTCTACACTTCAAATGAATGTGAATGCGACACTTCCTCGCTAGGAAATAGCGTTTGCAGATGTCTGCGTATCGCAGCAATAGAGTTCTAATGCTTCTTAAAACGCGATATCGCATCTCATTTCTATGTTTCTTGGTAAGATATAATATGATTTGCGAAGTGTTATGTATTCCTCGTCTACACATCAAATGAATGTAAGTGCGACACTTTCTTGCAAGGAAATAGCGTTAGCAGATGTCTACGTATCGAAGCAATAGAGTTCAAATGCTTCTTAAAACGAGATATTGCATCTCATATCTATGTTTCATGATAACATATAATATTCATTGCGAAGTGTTATGTATTCCTCGTCTACGATTCAAATGAATGTAAATGCGACACTTCCTTGCAAGAAAATAGCGTTTGCAGATGTCTACGTATCGTAGCAATAGAGTTCTTATGTTTCTTAAAACGCGACATCGCATCTCATTTCTATGTTTCATGGTAAGATATTATATGATTTGCGATGTGTCATGTATTCCTCGTCTACACTTCAAATGAATGTAAATGCGACACTTCCTTGCAAGGAAATAGCGTTTGCAGATGTCTACGTATCGTAGCAATAGAGTTCTAATGCTTCTTAAAACGCGATATCGCATCTCATTTCTACGTTTCATGGTAAGATATAATATGATTTGCTATGTGTTATGTATTCCTCGCCTACACTTCAAATGAATGTAAATGCGACACTTCTTTGCTAGGAAATAGCGTTTGCAAATGTCTACCTATCGTAGCAATAGTGTTCTAGTGCTTCTTAAAACGCGATATCGCATCTCATTTCTATGTTTCATGGTAAGATATAATATGATTTGCGAAGTATCATGTATTCCTCGTCTACACTTCAAATGAATGCAAATGCGACACTTCTTTGAAAGGAAATAGCGTTTGCAAATGTCTACCTATCGTAGCAGTAGTGTTCTACTGCTTCTTAGAACGCGATATCGCATCTCATTTCTATGTTCCATGGTAAGATATAATATGATTTGCGAAGTGTTTTGTATTCCTCGTCTACACTTCAAATGAATGTAAATGCGACACTTCCTTGCAAGGAAATAGCGTTTGCAGATGTCTACGTATCGAAGCAATAGAGTTCAAATGCTTCTTAAAACGAGATATTGCATCTCATATCTATGTTTCATGATAACATATAATATTCATTGCGAAGTGTTATGCATTCCTCGTCTACGATTCAAATGAATGTAAATGCGACACTTCTTTGCTAGGAAATAGCGTTTGCAAATGTCTACCTATCGTAGCAATAGTGTTCTAGTGCTTCTTAAAACGCGATATCGCATCTCATTTCTATGTTTCATGGTAAGATATAATATGATTTGCGAAGTATCATGTATTCCTCGTCTACACTTCAAATGAATGCAAATGCGACACTTCCTTGCAAGGAAATAGCGTTTGCAAATGTCTACCTATCGTAGCAGTAGTGTTCTACTGCATCTTTGAACGCGATATCGCATCTCATTTCTATGTTCCATGGTAAGATATAATATGATTTGCGAAGTGTTTTGTATTCCTCGTCTACACTTCAAATGAATGTAAATGCGACACTTCCTTGCAAGGAAATAGCGTTTGCAGATGTCTACGTATCGAAGCAATAGAGTTCAAATGCTTCTTAAAACGAGATATTGCATCTCATATCTATGTTTCATGATAACATATAATATTCATTGCGAAGTGTTATGCATTCCTCGTCTACCATTCCAATGAATGTAAATGCGACACTTCCTTCCAAGGAAATAGCGTTTGCAGATGTCTACGTATCGTAGCAATAGAGTTCTAATGCTTCTTAAAACGCGATATCGCATCTCATTTCTATGTTTCATGGTAAGATATAATATGATTTGCGAAGTGTTATGTATTCCTCGTCTACACTTCAAATGAATGTGAATGCGACACTTCCTCGCTAGGAAATAGCGTTTGCAGATGTCTGCGTATCGTAGCAGTTGAGTTCTAATGCTTCTTAAAACGCGATATCGCATCTCATTTCTATGTTTCATGGTAAGATATAATATGATTTGCGAAGTGTTATGTATTCCTCGTCTACACATCAAACGAATTTAAATGCGACACTTCCTTGCAAGGAAATAGCGTTTGCAAATGTCTACCTATCGTAGCAGTAGTGTTCTACTGCATCTTTGAAAGCGATATCGCATCTCATTTCTATGTTCCATGGTAAGATATAATATGATTTGCGAAGTGTTATGTATTCCTCGTCTACACTTCAAATGAATGTAAATGCGATACTTTCTTGCAAGGAAATAGCGTTTGCGGATATCTACGTATCGTAGCAATGGATTTCTGATGCTTCTTAAAACGCGATATCGCATCTCATTTCTATGTTTCATGATAAGATATAATATGATTTGCGAAGTGTTATGTATTCCTCGTCTACACATCAAATGAATGTAAATGCGACACTTTCTTGCAAGGAAATAGCGTTTGCAGATGTCTACGTATCGAAGCAATAGAGTTCAAATGCTTCTTAAAACGAGATATTGCATCTCATATCTATGTTTCATGGTAAGATATAATATTCATTGCGAAGTGTTATGTATTCCTCGTCTACGATTCAAATGAATGTAAATGCGACACTTCCTTGCAAGGAAATAGCGTTTGCAGATGTCTACGTATCGTAGCAATAGAGTTCTTATGATTCTTAAAACGCGATATCGCATCTCATTTCTATGTTTCATGGTAAGATATAATATGATTTGCGAAGTGTTATGTATTCCTCGTCTACACTTCATATGAATGTAAATACGACACTTCTTTGCAAGGAAATAGCGTTTGCAGATGTCTACGTATCGTTGCAATAGAGTTCTAATGCTTCTTAAAACGCGATATCGCATCTCATTTCTATGTTTCATGGTAAGGTATAATATGATTTGCGAAGTGTTATGTATTCCTCGTCTACACTTCAAATGAATGTAAATGCGATACTTTCTTGCAAGGAAATAGCGTTTGCGGATGTCTACGTATCGTAGCAATGGATTTCTTATGCTTCTTAAAACGCGATATCGCATCTCATTTCTATGTTTCATGGTAAGATATAATATGATTTGCGGAGTGTTATGTATTCCTCGTCTACACTTCAAATGAATGTAAATGCGACACTTCCTTGCAAGGAAATAGCGTTTGCAGATGTCTACGTATCGTAGCAATAGAGTTCTTATGATTCTTAAAACGCGATACCGCATCTCATTTTTATGTTTCATGGTAAGATATAATATGATTTGCGAAGTGTTATGTATTCCTCGTCTACACTTCAAATGAATGTAAATGCGACACTTCTTTGCAAGGAAATAGCGTTTGCAGATGCCTACGTATCGTAGCAATAGAGTTCTTATGTTTCTTAAAACGCGATATCGCATCTCATTTCTATGTTTCATGGTAAGATATTATATGATTTGCGAAGTGTCATGTATTCCTCGTCTACACTTCAAATGAATGTGAATGCGACACTTCCTCGCTAGGAAATAGCGTTTAGATGTCTACGTATCGTAGCAATAGAGTTCTAATGCTTCTTACAACGCGATATCGCATCTCATTTCTATGTTTCATGGTAAGATATAATATGATTTGCTATTTGTTATGTATTCCTCGCCTACACTTCCAATGAATGTAAATGCGACACTTCTTTGCTAGGAAATAGCGTTTGCAAATGTCTACCTATCGTAGCAATAGTGTTCTAGTGCTTCTTAAAACGCGATATCGCATCTCATTTCTATGTTTCATGGTAAGATATAATATGATTTGCGAAGTATCATGTATTCCTCGTCTACACTTCAAATGAATGCAAATGCGACACTTCCTTGCAAGGAAATAGCGTTTGCAAATGTCTACCTATCGTAGCAGTAGTGTTCTACTGCATCTTTGAACGCGATATCGCATCTCATTTCTATGTTCCATGGTAAGATATAATATGATTTGCGAAGTGTTTTGTATTCCTCGTCTACACTTCAAATGAATGTAAATGCGACACTTCCTTGCAAGGAAATAGCGTTTGCAGATGTCTACGTATCGAAGCAATAGAGTTCAAATGCTTCTTAAAACGAGATATTGCATCTCATATCTATGTTTCATGATAACATATAATATTCATTGCGAAGTGTTATGCATTCCTCGTCTACCATTCCAATGAATGTAAATGCGACACTTCCTTCCAAGGAAATAGCGTTTGCAGATGTCTACGTATCGTAGCAATAGAGTTCTAATGCTTCTTAAAACGCGATATCGCATCTCATTTCTATGTTTCATGGTAAGATATAATATGATTTGCGAAGTGTTATGTATTCCTCGTCTACACTTCAAATGAATGTGAATGCGACACTTCCTCGCTAGGAAATAGCGTTTGCAGATGTCTGCGTATCGTAGCAGTAGAGTTCTAATGCTTCTTAAAACGCGATATCGCATCTCATTTCTATGTTTCATGGTAAGATATAATATGATTTGCGAAGTGTTATGTATTCCTCGTCTACACATCAAACGAATTTAAATGCGACACTTCCTTGCAAGGAAATAGCGTTCGCAAATGTCTACCTATCGTAGCAGTAGTGTTCTACTGCATCTTTGAACGCGATATCGCATCTCATTTCTATGTTCCATGGTAAGATATAATATGATTTGCGAAGTGTTATGTATTCCTCGTCTACACTTCAAATGAATGTAAATGCGATACTTTCTTGCAAGGAAATAGCGTTTGCGGATATCTACGTATCGTAGCAATGGATTTCTGATGCTTCTTAAAACGCGATATCGCATCTCATTTCTATGTTTCATGATAAGATATAATATGATTTGCGAAGTGTTATGTATTCCTCGTCTACACATCAAATGAATGTAAATGCGACACTTTCTTGCAAGGAAATAGCGTTTGCAGATGTCTACGTATCGAAGCAATAGAGTTCAAATGCTTCTTAAAACGAGATATTGCATCTCATATCTATGTTTCATGGTAAGATATAATATTCATTGCGAAGTGTTATGTATTCCTCGTCTACGATTCAAATGAATGTAAATGCGACACTTCCTTGCAAGGAAATAGCGTTTGCAGATGTCTACGTATCGTAGCAATAGAGTTCTTATGATTCTTAAAACGCGATATCGCATCTCATTTCTATGTTTCATGGTAAGATATAATATGATTTGCGAAGTGTTATGTATTCCTCGTCTACACTTCATATGAATGTAAATACGACACTTCTTTGCAAGGAAATAGCGTTTGCAGATGTCTACGTATCGTTGCAATAGAGTTCTAATGCTCCTTAAAACGCGATATCGCATCTCATTTCTATGTTTCATGGTAAGGTATAATATGATTTGCGAAGTGTTATGTATTCCTCGTCTACACTTCAAATGAATGTAAATGCGATACTTTCTTGCAAGGAAATAGCGTTTGCGGATGTCTACGTATCGTAGCAATGGATTTCTTATGCTTCTTAAAACGCGATATCGCATCTCATTTCTATGTTTCATGGTAAGATATAATATGATTTGCGGAGTGTTATGTATTCCTCGTCTACACTTCAAATGAATGTAAATGCGACACTTCCTTGCAAGGAAATAGCGTTTGCAGATGTCTACGTATCGTAGCAATAGAGTTCTTATGATTCTTAAAACGCGATACCGCATCTCATTTTTATGTTTCATGGTAAGATATAATATGATTTGCGAAGTGTTATGTATTCCTCGTCTACACTTCAAATGAATGTAAATGCGACACTTCTTTGCAAGGAAATAGCGTTTGCAGATGCCTACGTATCGTAGCAATAGAGTTCTTATGTTTCTTAAAACGCGATATCGCATCTCATTTCTATGTTTCATGGTAAGATATTATATGATTTGCGAAGTGTCATGTATTCCTCGTCTACACTTCAAATGAATGTGAATGCGACACTTCCTCGCTAGGAAATAGCGTTTAGATGTCTACGTATCGTAGCAATAGAGTTCTAATGCTTCTTACAACGCGATATCGCATCTCATTTCTATGTTTCATGGTAAGATATAATATGATTTGCTATTTGTTATGTATTCCTCGCCTACACTTCCAATGAATGTAAATGCGACACTTCTTTGCTAGGAAATAGCGTTTGCAAATGTCTACCTATCGTAGCAATAGTGTTCTAATGCTTCTTAGAACGCGATATCGCATCTCATTTCTATGTTTCATGGTAAGATATAATATGATTTGCGAAGTATCATGTATTCCTCGTCTACACTTCAAATGAATGCAAATGCGACACTTCCTTGCAAGGAAATAGCGTTTGCAAATGTCTACCTATCGTAGCAGTAGTGTTCTACTGCTTCTTAGAACGCGATATCGCATCTCATTTCTATGTTCCATGGTAAGATATAATATGATTTGCGCAGTGTTTTGTATTCCTCGTCTACACTTCAAATGAATGTAAATGCGACACTTCCTTGCAAGGAAATAGCGTCTGCAGATGTCTACGTATCGAAGCAATAGAGTTCAAATGCTTCTTAAAACGAGATATTGCATCTCATATCTATGTTTCATGATAACATATAATATTCATTGCGAAGTGTTATGCATTCCTCGTCTACGATTCAAATGAATGTAAATGCGACACTTCCTTGCAAGGAAATAGCGTTTGCAGATGTCTACGTATCGTAGCAATAGAGTTCTAATGCTTCTTAAAACGCGATATCGCATCTCATTTCTATGTTTCATGGTAAGGTATAATATGATTTGCGAAGTGTTATGTATTCCTCGTCTACACTTCAAATGAATGTAAATGCGATACTTTCTTGCAAGGAAATAGCGTTTGCGGATGTCTACGTATCGTAGCAATGGATTTCTGATGCTCCTTAAAACGCGATATCGCATCTCATTTCTATGTTTCATGGTAAGATATAATATGATTTGCTATGTGTTATGTATTCCTCGCCTACACTTCAAATGAATGTAAATGCGACACTTCTTTGCTAGGAAATAGCGTTTGCAAATGTCTCCCTATCGTAGCAATAGTGCTCTAATGCTTCTTAAAACGCGATATCACATGTCATTTCTATGTTTCATGGTAAAATATAATATGATTTGCGAAGTATCATGTATTCCTCCACTACACTTCAAATGAATGCAAATGCGACACTTCCTTGCAAGGAAATAGCGTTTGCAAACGTCTACCTATCGTAGCAGTAGTGTTCTATTGCTTCTTAGAACGCGATATCGCATCTCCTTTCTATGTTCCAAGGTAAGATATAATATGATTTGCGAAGTGTTTTGTATTCCTCGTCTACACTTCAAATGAATGTAAATGCGACACTTCCTTGCAAGGAAATAGCGTTTGCAGATGTCTACGTATCGAAGCAATAGAGTTCAAATGCTTCTTAAAACGAGATATTGCATCTCATATCTATGTTTCATGATAACATATAATATTCATTGCGAAGTGTTATGCATTCCTCGTCTACGATTCAAATGAATGTAAATGCGACACTTCTTTGCTAGGAAATAGCGTTTGCAAATGTCTACCTATCGTAGCAATAGTGTTCTAGTGCTTCTTAAAACGCGATATCGCATCTCATTTCTATGTTTCATGGTAAGATATAATATGATTTGCGAAGTATCATGTATTCCTCATCTACACTTCAAATGAATGCAAATGCGACACTTCCTTGCAAGGAAATAGCGTTTGCAAATGTCTACCTATCGTAGCAGTAGTGTTCTACTGCATCTTTGAACGCGATATCGCATCTCATTTCTATGTTCCATGGTAAGATATAATATGATTTGCGAAGTGTTTTGTATTCCTCGTCTACACTTCAACTGAATGTAAATGCGACACTTCCTTGCAAGGAAATAGCGTTTGCAGATGTCTGCGTATCGTAGCAATAGAGTTCTTATGATTCTTAAAACGCGATATCGCATCTCATTTCTATGTTTCATGGTAAGATATAATATGATTTGCGAAGTGTTATGTATTCCTCGTCTACACTTCAAATGAATGTAAATGCGACACTTCTTTGCAAGGAAATAGCGTTTGCAGATGTCTACGTATCGTAGCAATAGAGTTCTTATGTTTCTTAAAACGCGATATCGCATCTCATTTCTATGTTTCATGGTATGATATTATATGATTTGCGATGTGTCATGTATTCCTCGTCTACACTTCAAATGAATGTAAATGCGACACTTCCTTGCAAGGAAATAGCGTTTGCAAATGTCTACCTATCGTAGCAGTAGTGTTCTACTGCATCTTTGAACGCGATATCGCATCTCATTTCTATGTTCCATGGTAAGATATAATATGATTTGCGAAGTGTTATGTATTCCTCGTCTACACTTCAAATGAATGTAAATGCGATACTTTCTTGCAAGGAAATAGCGTTTGCGGATATCTACGTATCGTAGCAATGGATTTCTGATGCTTCTTAAAACGCGATATCGCATCTCATTTCTATGTTTCATGATAAGATATAATATGATTTGCGAAGTGTTATGTATTCCTCGTCTACACATCAAATGAATGTAAATGCGACACTTTCTTGCAAGGAAATAGCGTTTGCAGATGTCTACGTATCGAAGCAATAGAGTTCAAATGCTTCTTAAAACGAGATATTGCATCTCATATCTATGTTTCATGGTAAGATATAATATTCATTGCGAAGTGTTATGTATTCCTCGTCTACGATTCAAATGAATGTAAATGCGACACTTCCTTGCAAGGAAATAGCGTTTGCAGATGTCTACGTATCGTAGCAATAGAGTTCTTATGATTCTTAAAACGCGATATCGCATCTCATTTCTATGTTTCATGGTAAGATATAATATGATTTGCGAAGTGTTATGTATTCCTCGTCTACACTTCATATGAATGTAAATACGACACTTCTTTGCAAGGAAATAGCGTTTGCAGATGTCTACGTATCGTTGCAATAGAGTTCTAATGCTTCTTAAAACGCGATATCGCATCTCATTTCTATGTTTCATGGTAAGGTATAATATGATTTGCGAAGTGTTATGTATTCCTCGTCTACACTTCAAATGAATGTAAATGCGATACTTTCTTGCAAGGAAATAGCGTTTGCGGATGTCTACGTATCGTAGCAATGGATTTCTGATGCTTCTTAAAACGCGATATCGCATCTCATTTCTATGTTTCATGGTAAGATATAATATGATTTGCGGAGTGTTATGTATTCCTCGCCTACACTTCAAATGAATGTAAATGCGACACTTCCTTGCAAGGAAATAGCGTTTGCAGATGTCTACGTATCGTAGCAATAGAGTTCTTATGATTCTTAAAACGCGATACCGCATCTCATTTTTATGTTTCATGGTAAGATATAATATGATTTGCGAAGTGTTATGTATTCCTCGTCTACACTTCAAATGAATGTAAATGCGACACTTCTTTGCAAGGAAATAGCGTTTGCAGATGCCTACGTATCGTAGCAATAGAGCTCTTATGTTTCTTAAAACGCGATATCGCATCTCATTTCTATGTTTCATGGTAAGATATTATATGATTTGCGAAGTGTCATGTATTCCTCGTCTACACTTCAAATGAATGTGAATGCGACACTTCCTCGCTAGGAAATAGCGTTTAGATGTCTACGTATCGTAGCAATAGAGTTCTAATGCTTCTTACAACGCGATATCGCATCTCATTTCTATGTTTCATGGTAAGATATAATATGATTTGCTATGTGTTATGTATTCCTCGCCTACACTTCCAATGAATGTAAATGCGACACTTCTTTGCTAGGAAATAGCGTTTGCAAATGTCTACCTATCGTAGCAATAGTGTTCTAATGCTTCTTAGAACGCGATATCGCATCTCATTTCTATGTTTCATGGTAAGATATAATATGATTTGCGAAGTATCATGTATTCCTCGTCTACACTTCAAATGAATGCAAATGCGACACTTCCTTGCAAGGAAATAGCGTTTGCAAATGTCTACCTATCGTAGCAGTAGTGTTCTACTGCTTCTTAGAACGCGATATCGCATCTCATTTCTATGTTCCATGGTAAGATATAATATGATTTGCGCAGTGTTTTGTATTCCTCGTCTACACTTCAAATGAATGTAAATGCGACACTTCCTTGCAAGGAAATAGCGTCTGCAGATGTCTACGTATCGAAGCAACAGAGTTCAAATGCTTCTTAAAACGAGATATTGCATCTCATATCTATGTTTCATGATAACATATAATATTCATTGCGAAGTGTTATGCATTCCTCGTCTACGATTCAAATGAATGTAAATGCGACATTTCCTTGCAAGGAAATAGCGTTTGCAGATGTCTACGTATCGTAGCAATAGAGTTCTAATGCTTCTTAAAACGCGATATCGCATCTCATTTCTATGTTTCATGGTAAGGTATAATATGATTTGCGAAGTGTAATGTGTTCCTCGTCTACACTTCAAATGAATGTAAATGCGATACTTTCTTGCAAGGAAATAGCGTTTGCGGATGTCTACGTATCGTAGCAATGGATTTCTGATGCTTCTTAAAACGCGATATCGCATCTCATTTCTATGTTTCATGGTAAGATATAATATGATTTTCGAAGTGTTATGTATTCCTCGTCTACACTTCAAATGAATGTAAATGCGACACTTCTTTGCAAGGAAATAGCGTTTGCAGATGTCTACGTATCGTAGCAACAGAGTTCTTATGTTTCTTAAAACGCGATATCGCATCTCATTTCTATGTTTCATGGTAAGATATTATATGATTTGCGAAGTGTCATGTATTCCTCGTCTACACTTCAAATGAATGTAAATGCGACACTTCTTTGCAAGGAAATAGCGTTTGCAGATGTCTACGTATCGTAGCAATAGAGTTCTAATGCTCCTTAAAACGCGATATCGCATCTCATTTCTATGTTTCATGGTAAGATATAATATGATTTGCTATGTGTTATGTATTCCTCGCCTACACTTCAAATGAATGTAAATGCGACACTTCTTTGCTAGGAAATAGCGTTTGCAAATGTCTCCCTATCGTAGCAATAGTGCTCTAATGCTTCTTAAAACGCGATATCACATGTCATTTCTATGTTTCATGGTAAAATATAATATGATTTGCGAAGTATCATGTATTCCTCCACTACACTTCAAATGAATGCAAATGCGACACTTCCTTGCAAGGAAATAGCGTTTGCAAACGTCTACCTATCGTAGCAGTAGTGTTCTATTGCTTCTTAGAACGCGATATCGCATCTCCTTTCTATGTTCCATGGTAAGATATAATATGATTTGCGAAGTGTTTTGTATTCCTCGTCTACACTTCAAATGAATGTAAATGCGACACTTCCTTGCAAGGAAATAGCGTTTGCAGATGTCTACGTATCGAAGCAATAGAGTTCAAATGCTTCTTAAAACGAGATATTGCATCTCATATCTATGTTTCATGATAACATATAATATTCATTGCGAAGTGTTATGCATTCCTCGTCTACGATTCAAATGAATGTAAATGCGACACTTCTTTGCTAGGAAATAGCGTTTGCAAATGTCTACCTATCGTAGCAATAGTGTTCTAGTGCTTCTTAAAACGCGATATCGCATCTCATTTCTATGTTTCATGGTAAGATATAATATGATTTGCGAAGTATCATGTATTCCTCGTCTACACTTCAAATGAATGCAAATGCGACACTTCCTTGCAAGGAAATAGCGTTTGCAAATGTCTACCTATCGTAGCAGTAGTGTTCTACTGCATCTTTGAACGCGATATCGCATCTCATTTCTATGTTCCATGGTAAGATATAATATGATTTGCGAAGTGTTTTGTATTCCTCGTCTACACTTCAAATGAATGTAAATGCGACACTTCCTTGCAAGGAAATAGCGTTTGCAGATGTCTACGTATCGAAGCAATAGAGTTCAAATGCTTCTTAAAACGAGATATTGCATCTCATATCTATGTTTCATGATAACATATAATATTCATTGCGAAGTGTTATGCATTCCTCGTCTACCATTCCAATGAATGTAAATGCGACACTTCCTTCCAAGGAAATAGCGTTTGCAGATGTCTACGTATCGTAGCAATAGAGTTCTAATGCTTCTTAAAACGCGATATCGCATCTCATTTCTATGTTTCATGGTAAGATATAATATGATTTGCGAAGTGTTATGTATTCCTCGTCTACACTTCAAATGAATGTGAATGCGACACTTCCTCGCTAGGAAATAGCGTTTGCAGATGTCTGCGTATCGTAGCAGTAGAGTTCTAATGCTTCTTAAAACGCGATATCGCATCTCATTTCTATGTTTCATGGTAAGATATAATATGATTTGCGAAGTGTTATGTATTCCTCGTCTACACATCAAACGAATTTAAATGCGACACTTCCTTGCAAGGAAATAGCGTTTGCAAATGTCTACCTATCGTAGCAGTAGTGTTCTACTGCATCTTTGAACGCGATATCGCATCTCATTTCTATGTTCCATGGTAAGATATAATATGATTTGCGAAGTGTTATGTATTCCTCGTCTACACTTCAAATGAATGTAAATGCGATACTTTCTTGCAAGGAAATAGCGTTTGCGGATATCTACGTATCGTAGCAATGGATTTCTGATGCTTCTTAAAACGCGATATCGCATCTCATTTCTATGTTTCATGATAAGATATAATATGATTTGCGAAGTGTTATGTATTCCTCGCCTACACTTCAAATGAATGTAAATGCGACACTTCTTTGCTAGGAAATAGCGTTTGCAAATGTCTCCCTATCGTAGCAATAGTGCTCTAATGCTTCTTAAAACGCGATATCACATGTCATTTCTATGTTTCATGGTAAAATATAATATGATTTGCGAAGTATCATGTATTCCTCCACTATACTTCAAATGAATGCAAATGCGACACTTCCTTGCAAGGAAATAGCGTTTGCAAACGTCTACCTATCGTAGCAGTAGTGTTCTATTGCTTCTTAGAACGCGATATCGCATCTCCTTTCTATGTTCCATGGTAAGATATAATATGATTTGCGAAGTGTTTTGTATTCCTCGTCTACACTTCAAATGAATGTAAATGCGACACTTCCTTGCAAGGAAATAGCGTTTGCAGATGTCTACGTATCGAAGCAATAGAGTTCAAATGCTTCTTAAAACGAGATATTGCATCTCATATCTATGTTTCATGATAACATATAATATTCATTGCGAAGTGTTATGCATTCCTCGTCTACCATTCCAATGAATGTAAATGCGACACTTCCTTCCAAGGAAATAGCGTTTGCAGATGTCTACGTATCGTAGCAATAGAGTTCTAATGCTTCTTAAAACGCGATATCGCATCTCATTTCTATGTTTCATGGTAAGATATAATATGATTTGCGAAGTGTTATGTATTCCTCGTCTACACTTCAAATGAATGTGAATGCGACACTTCCTCGCTAGGAAATAGCGTTTGCAGATGTCTGCGTATCGTAGCAGTAGAGTTCTAATGCTTCTTAAAACGCGATATCGCATCTCATTTCTATGTTTCATGGTAAGATATAATATGATTTGCGAAGTGTTATGTATTCCTCGTCTACACATCAAACGAATTTAAATGCGACACTTCCTTGCAAGGAAATAGCGTTTGCAAATGTCTACCTATCGTAGCAGTAGTGTTCTACTGCATCTTTGAACGCGATATCGCATCTCATTTCTATGTTCCATGGTAAGATATAATATGATTTGCGAAGTATCATGTATTCCTCGTCTACACTTCAAATGAATGCAAATGCGACACTTCCTTGCAAGGAAATAGCGTTTGCAAATGTCTACCTATCGTAGCAGTAGTGTCCTACTGCTTCTTAGAACGCGATATCGCATCTCATTTCTATGTTCCATGGTAAGATATAATATGATTTGCGCAGTGTTTTGTATTCCTCGTCTACACTTCAAATGAATGTAAATGCGACACTTCCTTGCAAGGAAATAGCGTCTGCAGATGTCTACGTATCGAAGCAACAGAGTTCAAATGCTTCTTAAAACGAGATATTGCATCTCATATCTATGTTTCATGATAACATATAATATTCATTGCGAAGTGTTATGCATTCCTCGTCTACGATTCAAATGAATGTAAATGCGACATTTCCTTGCAAGGAAATAGCGTTTGCAGATGTCTACGTATCGTAGCAATAGAGTTCTAATGCTTCTTAAAACGCGATATCGCATCTCATTTCTATGTTTCATGGTAAGGTATAATATGATTTGCGAAGTGTTATGTATTCCTCGTCTACACTTCAAATGAATGTAAATGTGATACTTTCTTGCAAGGAAATAGCGTTTGCGGATGTCTACGTATCGTAGCAATGGATTTCTGACGCTTCTTAAAACGCGATATCGCATCTCATTTCTATGTTTCATGGTAAGATATAATATGATTTTCGAAGTGTTATGTATTCCTCGTCTACACTTCAAATGAATGTAAATGCGACACTCCTTTGCAAGGAAATAGCGTTTGCAGATGTCTACGTATCGTAGCAATAGAGTTCTTATGTTTCTTAAAACGCGATATCGCATCTCATTTCTATGTTTCATGGTAAGATATTATATGATTTGCGAAGTGTCATGCATTCCTAGTCTACACTTCAAATGAATGTAAATGCGACACTTCTTTGCAAGGAAATAGCGTTTGCAGATGTCTACGTATCGTTGCAATAGAGTTCTTATGATTCTTAAAACGCGATATCGCATCTCATTTCTATGTTTAATGGTAAGATATAATATGATTTGCGAAGGGTTATGTATTCCTCGTCTACACTTCAAATGAATGTGAATGCGACACTTCCTCGCTAGGAAATAGCGTTTGCAGATGTCTACGTATCGTAGCAATAGAGTTCTAATGCTCCTTAAAACGCGATATCGCATCTCATTTCTATGTTTCATGGTAAGATATAATATGATTTGCTATGTGTTATGTATTCCTCGCCTACACTTCAAATGAATGTAAATGCGACACTTCTTTGCTAGGAAATAGCGTTTGCAAATGTCTCCCTATCGTAGCAATAGTGCTCTAATGCTTCTTAAAACGCGATATCACATGTCATTTCTATGTTTCATGGTAAAATATAATATGATTTGCGAAGTGTTATGTATTCCTCGTCTACACTTCATATGAATGTAAATACGACACTTCTTTGCAAGGAAATAGCGTTTGCAGATGTCTACGTATCGTTGCAATAGAGTTCTAATGCTTCTTAAAACGCGATATCGCATCTCATTTCTATGTTTCATGGTAAGGTATAATATGATTTGCGAAGTGTTATGTATTCCTCGTCTACACTTCAAATGAATGTAAATGCGATACTTTCTTGCAAGGAAATAGCGTTTGCGGATGTCTACGTATCGTAGCAATGGATTTCTGATGCTTCTTAAAACGCGATATCGCATCTCATTTCTATGTTTCATGGTAAGATATAATATGATTTGCGGAGTGTTATGTATTCCTCGCCTACACTTCAAATGAATGTAAATGCGACACTTCCTTGCAAGGGAATAGCGTTTGCAGATGTCTACGTATCGTAGCAATAGAGTTCTTATGATTCTTAAAACGCGATACCGCATCTCATTTTTATGTTTCATGGTAAGATATAATATGATTTGCGAAGTGTTATGTATTCCTCGTCAACACTTCAAATGAATGTAAATGCGACACTTCTTTGCAAGGAAATAGCGTTTGCAGATGCCTACGTATCGTAGCAATAGAGCTCTTATGTTTCTTAAAACGCGATATCGCATCTCATTTCTATGTTTCATGGTAAGATATTATATGATTTGCGAAGTGTCATGTATTCCTCGTCTACACTTCAAATGAATGTGAATGCGACACTTCCTCGCTAGGAAATAGCGTTTAGATGTCTACGTATCGTAGCAATAGAGTTCTAATGCTTCTTACAACGCGATATCGCATCTCATTTCTATGTTTCATGGTAAGATATAATATGATTTGCTATGTGTTATGTATTCCTCGCCTACACTACCAATGAATGTAAATGCGACACATCTTTGCTAGGAAATAGCGTTTGCAAATGTCTACCTATCGTAGCAATAGTGTTCTAATGCTTCTTAGAACGCGATATCGCATCTCATTTCTATGTTTCATGGTAAGATATAATATGATTTGCGAAGTATCATGTATTCCTCGTCTACACTTCAAATGAATGCAAATGCGACACTTCCTTGCAAGGAAATAGCGTTTGCAAATGTCTACCTATCGTAGCAGTAGTGTCCTACTGCTTCTTAGAACGCGATATCGCATCTCATTTCTATGTTCCATGGTAAGATATAATATGATTTGCGCAGTGTTTTGTATTCCTCGTCTACACTTCAAATGAATGTAAATGCGACACTTCCTTGCAAGGAAATAGCGTCTGCAGATGTCTACGTATCGAAGCAACAGAGTTCAAATGCTTCTTAAAACGAGATATTGCATCTCATATCTATGTTTCATGATAACATATAATATTCATTGCGAAGTGTTATGCATTCCTCGTCTACGATTCAAATGAATGTAAATGCGACATTTCCTTGCAAGGAAATAGCGTTTGCAGATGTCTACGTATCGTAGCAATAGAGTTCTAATGCTTCTTAAAACGCGATATCGCATCTCATTTCTATGTTTCATGGTAAGGTATAATATGATTTGCGAAGTGTTATGTATTCCTCGTCTACACTTCAAATGAATGTAAATGTGATACTTTCTTGCAAGGAAATAGCGTTTGCGGATGTCTACGTATCGTAGCAATGGATTTCTGACGCTTCTTAAAACGCGATATCGCATCTCATTTCTATGTTTCATGGTAAGATATAATATGATTTTCGAAGTGTTATGTATTCCTCGTCTACACTTCAAATGAATGTAAATGCGACACTCCTTTGCAAGGAAATAGCGTTTGCAGATGTCTACGTATCGTAGCAATAGAGTTCTTATGTTTCTTAAAACGCGATATCGCATCTCATTTCTATGTTTCATGGTAAGATATTATATGATTTGCGAAGTGTCATGCATTCCTAGTCTACACTTCAAATGAATGTAAATGCGACACTTCTTTGCAAGGAAATAGCGTTTGCAGATGTCTACGTATCGTTGCAATAGAGTTCTTATGATTCTTAAAACGCGATATCGCATCTCATTTCTATGTTTAATGGTAAGATATAATATGATTTGCGAAGTGTTATGTATTCCTCGTCTACACTTCAAATGAATGTGAATGCGACACTTCCTCGCTAGGAAATAGCGTTTGCAGATGTCTACGTATCGTAGCAATAGAGTTCTAATGCTCCTTAAAACGCGATATCGCATCTCATTTCTATGTTTCATGGTAAGATATAATATGATTTGCTATGTGTTATGTATTCCTCGCCTACACTTCAAATGAATGTAAATGCGACACTTCTTTGCTAGGAAATAGCGTTTGCAAATGTCTCCCTATCGTAGCAATAGTGCTCTAATGCTTCTTAAAACGCGATATCACATGTCATTTCTATGTTTCATGGTAAAATATAATATGATTTGCGAAGTATCATGTATTCCTCCACTACACTTCAAATGAATGCAAATGCGACACTTCCTTGCAAGGAAATAGCGTTTGCAAACGTCTACCTATCGTAGCAGTAGTGTTCTATTGCTTCTTAGAACGCGATATCGCATCTCCTTTCTATGTTCCATGGTAAGATATAATATGATTTGCGAAGTGTTTTGTATTCCTCGTCTACACTTCAAATGAATGTAAATGCGACACTTCCTTGCTAGGAAATAGCGTCTGCAGATGTCTAGGTATCGTGGCAATAGCTTTCTAATGCCTCTTAAAACGCGATATCGCATCTCACTTCTATGTTTCATGGTAAGATATAATATGATTTGCGAAGTATCATGTATTCCTCGTCTACACTTCAAATAGATGTGAATGCGACACTTCCTTGCAAGGAAATAGCGTCTGCAGATGTCTAGGTATCGTAGCAATAGAGTTCTAATGCCTCTTAAAACGCGATATCGCATCTCATTTCTATGTTTCATGGTAAGATATAACATGATTTGCGAATTGCTATGTATTGCTCGTCTATACTTCAAATGAATGTGAATGCGACACTTCCTCGCTAGGAAATAGCGTTTGCAGATATCTACGTATTGTAGCAATAGCTTTCTAATGCCTCTTAAAACGCGATATCGCATCTCACTTCTATGTTTCATGGTAAGATATAATATGGTTTGCGAAGTGTTATGTATTCCCCGTCTACACTTCAAATGAATGTAAATGCGACACTTCTTTGCTAGGAAATAGCGTTTGCAAATGTCTACCTATCGTAGCAATAGCGTTCTAATGCTTCTTAAAACGCAATATCGCATCTCATCTCTATGTTTCATGATAAGATATAATATGATTTGCGAAGTATCATGTACTCCTCGTCTACACTTCAAATGAATGTAAATGCGACACTTCCTTGCTAGGAAATAGCTTTTGCAGATGTCTACGTCTCGTTAGCAATAGCTTTCTAATGCTTCTTAAAACGCGATATCGCATCTCATTTCTATGTTTCATGGTAAGATATAATATGATTTTCGAAGTGTCCTGTATTCCTCGTCTACACTTCAAATGAATGTAAATGCGACTCTTCCTTGCAAGGAAATAGCGTTTGCAGATGTCTACGTATCGAAGCAATAGAGTTCAAATGCTACTTAAAACGCGATATCGCATCTCATTTCTATGTTTCATGGTAAGATGTAATATGATTTGCGAAGTGTTATGCATTCCTCGTCTACGATTCAAATTGATGTAAATGCGACACTTCCTTGCAAGGAAATAGCGTTTGCAGATGTTTACGTATCGAAGCAATGGAGTTCAAATGCTTCTTAAAACGAGATATTGCATCTCATATCTATGTTTCATGATAAGATATAATATTCATTGCGATGTGTTATGCATTCCTCGTCTACGATTCAAATGAATGTAAATGCGACACTTCCTTGCAAGGAAATAGCGTTTGCAGATGTCTACGTATCGTAGCAATAGAGTTCTTATGATTCTTAAAACGCGATATTGCATCTCATTTCTATATTTCATGGTAAGGTATAACATGATTTGCGAATTGTTATGTATTCCTCGTCTACACTTCAAATGAATGTGAATGCGACACTTCCTCGCTAAGAAATAGCGTTTGCAGATGTCTAAGTATCGTAGCAATAGAGTTCTAATGCTTCTTAAAACGCGATATCGCATCTCATTTCTATGTTTCGTGGTAAGATATAATATGATTTGCTAAGTGTTATGTATTCCTCGTCTACACTTCAAATAAATGTAAATGCGACACTGCTTTGCTAGGAAATAGCGCTTGCAAATGTCTACATATCGTTAGCAATAACTTTCTAATGCTTCTTAAAACGCGATATCGCATCTCATTTCTATGTTTCATGGTAAGATATAATATGATTTGCGGAGTGTTATGTATTCCTCGTCTACACTTCAAATGAATGTAAATGCGACACTTCCTTGCAAGGAAATTGCGATTGCAAATGTCTACCTATCGTAGCAGTAGTGTTCTTATGATTCTTAAAACGCTATATCGCATCACATTTCTATGTTTCATGGTAAGATATAATATGATTTGCGGAGTGTTATGTATTCCTCGTCTACACTTCAAATGAATGTGAATGCGACACTTCCTCGCTAGGAAATATCGTTTGCAGATGTCTACGTATCGTAGCAGTAGAGTTCTAATGCTTCTTAAAACGCGATATCGCATCTCATTTCTATGTTTCATGGTAAGATATAATATGATTTGCGAAGTGTTATGTACTCCTCGTCTACACATCAAATGAATGTAAATGCGACACTATCTTGCAAGGAAATAGCGTTTGCAGATGTCTACGTATTGTAGCAATGGATTTCTGATGCTTCTTAAAACGCGATATCGCATCTCATTTCTATGTTTCATGGTAAGATATAATATGATTTGCGAAATGTTATGTATTCCTCGTCTACACTTCAAATGAATGTAAATGCGACACTTCTTTGCAAGGAAATAGCGTTTGCAGATGTCTACGTATCGAAGACATAGAGTTCAAATGCTTCTTAAAACGAGATATTGCATCTCATATCTATGTTTCATAAGATATATTATTCATTGCGAAGTGTTATGCATTCCTCGTCTACGATTCAAATGAAAGTAAATGCGACACTTCCTTGCAAGGAAATAGCGTTTGCAGATGTCTACGTATCGTAGCAATAGCTTTCTAATGCCTCTTAAAACGCGATATCGCATCTCATTTCTATGTTTCATGGTAAGATATAATATGATTTGCGAAGTATCATGTATTCCTCGTCTACACATCAAATGAATGTAAATGCGACACTTCCTTGCTAGGAAATAGCGATTGCAGATGTCTACGTATCGTAGCAATAGAGTTCATATGATTTTAAAACGCGATATCGCATCTCATTTCTATGTTTCATGGTAAGATATAACATGATTTGCGAAGTGTTATGTATTCCTCGTCTACACTTCAAATGAATGTGAATGCGATACTTAGTCGCTAGGAAATAGCGTTTGCAGATGTCTACGTATCGAAGACATAGAGTTCAAATGCTTCTTAAAACGAGATATTGCATCTCATATCTATGTTTCATAAGATATATTATTCATTGCGAAGTGTTATGCATTCCTCGTCTACGATTCAAATGAAAGTAAATGCGACACTTCCTTGCAAGGAAATAGCGTTTGCAGATGTCTACGTATCGTAGCAATAGCTTTCTAATGCCTCTTAAAACGCGATATCGCATCTCATTTCTATGTTTCATGGTAAGATATAATATGATTTGCGAAGTATCATGTATTCCTCGTCTACACTTCAAATGAATGTAAATGCGGCACTTCCTTGCTAGGAAATAGCGATTGCAGATGTCTACGTATCGTAGCAATAGAGTTCATATGATTCTTAAAACGCGATATCGCATCTCGTTTCTATGTTTCATGGTAAGATATAACATGATTTGCGAAGTGTTATGTATTCCTCGTCTACATTTCAAATGAATGTGATTGCGATACTTCCTCGCTAGGAAATAGCGTTTGCAGATGTCTACGTATCGTAGCAGTAGCTTTCTAATGCTTCTCAAAACGCGATATCGCATCTCATTTCTATGTTTCATGGTAAGATATAATATGATTTGCGAAGTGTTATGTATTCCTCGTCTACACTTCAAATGAATGTAAATGCGACACTTCCTTGCTAGGAAATAGCGTCTGCAGATGTCTAGGTATCGTAGCAATAGAGTTCTAATGCTTCTTAAAACGCGATATCGCATCTCATTTCTATGTTTCATGGTAAGATATAATATGATTTGCTAAGTGTTATGTATTCCTCGTCTACACCTCAAATAAATGTAAATGCGACACTGCTTTGCTAGGAAATAGCGCTTGCAAATGTCTACGTATCGAAGCAATAGAGTTCAAATGCTTCTTAAAACGAGATATTGCATCTCATATCTATGTTTCATAAGATATATTATTCATTGCGAAGTGTTATGCATTCCTCGTCTACGATTCAAATGAAAGTAAATGCGACACTTCCTTGCAAGGAAATAGCGTCTGCAAATGTCTACCTATCGTAGCAGTAGTGTTCTTATGATTCTTAAAACGCGATATCGCATCTCATTTCTATGTTTCATGGTAAGATATAATATGATTTGCGAAGTGTTATGTATTCCTCCTCTACACTTCAAATGAATGTGAATGCGATACTTCCTCGCTAGGAAATAGCGTTTGCAGATGTCTACGTATCGTAGCAATAGAGTTCATTATGATTCTTAAAACGCGATATTGCATCTCATTTTTATGTTTCATGGTAAGATATAATATGATTTGTGAAGTGTTATGTATTCCTCGTCTACACTTCAAATGAATGTGAATGCGACACTTCCTCGCTAGGAAATAGCGTATGCAGATGTCTACATATCGTAGCAATAGAGTTCTAATGCTTCTTAAAACGCGATATCGCATCTCATTTCTATGTTTCATGGTAAGATATATTATTCATTGCGAAGTGTTGTGCATTCCTCGTCTACGATTCAAATGAAAGTAAATGCGACACTTCCTTGCAAGGAAATAGCGTTTGCAGATGTCTACGTATCGTAGCAATAGAGATCATTATGATTCTTAAAACGCGATATTGCATCTCATTTTTATGTTTCATGGTAAGATATAATATGATTTGTGAAGTGTTATGTATTCCTCGTCTACACTTCAAATGAATGTGAATGCGACACTTCCTCGCTAGGAAATAGCGTATGCAGATGTCTACATATCGTAGCAATAGAGTTCTAACGCTTCTTAAAAGGCGATATCGCATCTCATTTCTATGTTTCATGGTAAGATATATTATTCATTGCGAAGTGTTATGCATTCCTCGTCTACGATTCAAATGAATGTAAATGCGACACTTCCTTGCAAGGAAATAGCGTTTGCAGATGTCTACGTATCGTAGCAATAGAGTTCTTATGATTCTTAAAACGCGACATTGCATCTCATTTCTATGTTTCATGGTAAGATATAATATGATTTGTGAAGTGTTATGTATTCCTCGTCTACACTTCAAATGAATGTGAATGCGACACTTCCTCGCTAGGAAATAGCGTTTGCAGATGTCTACATATCGTAGCAATAGAGTTCTAATGCTTCTTAAAACGCGATATCGCATCTCATATCTATGTTTCATGGTAAGATATAATATGAACTGCGAAGTGTTATGTATTCCTCGTCTACACTTCAAATGAAGGTGAATGCGACTCTTCCTAGGTAGGAAGTGGCGTTTGCAGATGTCTACGTATCGTAGCAATAGATTTCTAATGCTTCTTAAAACGCGATATCGCATCTCATTTCTATGTTTCATGGTAAGATATAATATGATTTGCGAAGAGTCATGTATTCCACGACAACACTTCAAATGAATGTAAATGCGACACTACCTTGCTAGGAAATAGCGTCTGCAGATGTATAGGTATCCTAGCAATAGAGTTCTAATGCTTCTTGAAACGCGATATCGCATCTCATTCCTATGTTTCATGGTAAGATATAATATGATTTGCGAAGTGTTATGTATTCCTCGTCTACACTTCAAACAAATGTAAATGCGACACTTCTTTGCTAGGAAATAGCGTTTGCAAATGTCTAAATATCGTAGCAAAAGTGTTCTAATGCTTCTTAAAACGGGATATGGCATCTCATTTCTATGTTTCATGGTAAGATATAATATGATTTGCGAAGTATCATGTATTCCTCGTCTACACTTCAATTGAATGTAATTGCGACACTTCCATGCTAGGAAATAGCGATTGCAGATGTCTACGTATCGAAGCTAAAGAGTTCAAATGCTTCTTAAAACGAGATATTGCATCTCATATCTATGTTTCATGATAAGATATAATATTCATTGCGAAGTGTTATGCATTCCTCGTCTACGATTCAAATGAATGAAAATGCGACACTTCCTTGCAAGGAAATAGCGTTTGCAGATATCTAGATATCGAAGCAATAGAGTTCAAATGCTTCTTAAAACGCGATATCGCATCTCATTTCTATGTTTCATGGTATGATATGATATGATTTGCGAAGTATCATGTATTCCTCGTCTACACTTCAAATGAATGTAAATGCGACACTTCCTTGCAAGGAAATAGCGTTTGCAGATGTCTACGTATCGTAGCAATAGAGTTCTTATGATTCTTAAAACGCGATATTGCATCTCATTTCTATGTTTCATGGTAAGATATAATATGATTTGCGAAGTGTTATGTATTCCTCGTCTACACTTCAAATGAATGTAAATGCGACACTTCCTTGCTAGGAAATAGCGATTGCAGATGTCTACGTATCGTAGCAATAGAGTTCATATGATTCTTAAAACGCGATATCGCATCTCATTTCTATGTTCATTGTAAGATATAACATGATTTGCGAAGTGTTATGTATTCCTCGTCTACACTTCAAATGAATGTAAATGCGACACTTCCTTGCTAGGAAATAGCGTCTGCAGATGTCTAGGTATCGTAGCAATAGAGTTCTAATGCTTCTTAAAGCTCGATATCGCATCTCATTTCTATGTTTCATGGTAAGATGTAATATGATTTGCGAAGTGTTATGCATTCCTCGTGTACGATTCAAGTGAATGTAAATGCGACACTTTCTTGCTAGGAAATAGCGTTTGCAGATGTCTACGCATCGAAGCAATAGAGTTCAAATGCTTCTTAAAACGCGATATCGCATCTCATTTCTATGTTTCATGGTATGATATGATATGATTTGCGAAGTATCATGTATTCCTCATCTACACTTCAAATGAATGTAAATGCGACACTTCCTTGCAAGGAAATAGCGTTTGCAGATGTCTACGTATCGAAGCTAAAGAGTTCAAATGCTTCTTAAAACGAGATATTGCATCTCATATCTATGTTTCATGATAAGATATAATATTCATTGCGAAGTGTTATGCATTCCTCGTCTACGATTCAAATGAATGAAAATGCGACACTTCCTTGCAAGGAAATAGCGTTTGCAGATATCTAGATATCGAAGCAATAGAGTTCAAATGCTTCTTAAAGCGCGATATCGCATCTCATTTCTATGTTTCATGGTATGATATGATATGATTTGCGAAGTATCATGTATTCCTCGTCTACACTTCAAATGAATGTAAATGCGACACTTCCTTGCAAGGAAATAGCGTTTGCAGATGTCTACGCATCGTAGCAATAGAGTTCTTATGATTCTTAAAACGCGATATTGCATCTCATTCCTATGTTTCATGGTAAGATATAATATGATTTGCGAAGTGTTATGTATTCCTCGTCTACACTTCAAATGAATGTAAGTGCGACACTTCCTTGCAAGGAAGTAGCGTTTGCAAATGTCTACCTATCGTAGCAATAGTGTTCTCATGCTTCTTAAAACGCGATATCGCATCTCATTTCTATGTTTCATGGTAAGATATAATATGATATGCGAAGTGTCATGTATTCTTCGTCCACAATTCAAATGAATGTAAATGCGACACTTCCTTGCAAGGAAATAGCGTTTGCAGATGTCTACGTATCGTAGCAATAGAGTTCTAATGCTTCTTAGAACGCGATATCGCATCTCATTTCCATGCTTCATGGTAAGATATAATATGATTTGCGATGTGTTATGTATTCCTCTTCTACACTTCAAATGAATGTAAATGCGACACTTCCTTGCAAGGAAATAGCGTTTGCAGATGCCTACGTATCGTAGGGATAGAGTTCTAATGCTTCTTAAAACGACATATCGCACCTCATTTCTATGTTTCATGATAAGATATAATATTCATTGCGAAGTGTTATGCATTCCTCGTCTACGATTCAAATGCATGTAAATGCGACACTTCCTTGCTAGGAAATAGCGTTTGCAGATGTCTACGTATCGAAGCAATAGAGTTCAAATGCATCTTAAAACGAGATATTGCATCTCATATCTATGTTTCATGTTAAGATATAATATTCATTGCGAAGTGTTATGCATTCCTCGTCTACGATTCAAATGAATGTAAATGCGACACTTCCTTGCAAGAAAATAGCGTTTGCAGATGTCTACGTATCATAGCAATAGAGTTCTTATGATCCTTAAAACGCGATATCGCATCTCATTTCTATGTTTCATGGTAAGATATAATATGATATGCGAAGTGTTATGTATTCCTCGTCTACACTACAAATGAATGTAAATGCGACTCTTCCTTGCAAGGAAATAGCGTTTGCAGATGTCTACGTATCGTAGCAATAGAGCTCTAATGCTTCTTAAAACGCGATATCGCATCTCATTTCCATGTTTCATGGTAAGATATAATATGATTGGGGAAGTGTTATGTATTCCTCGTCTACACTTCAAATGAATGTAAATGCGACACTTCCTCGCTAGGAAATAGCGTTTGCAGATGCCTACGTATCGTAGGGATAGAGTTCTAATGCTTCTTAAAACGACATATCGCACCTCATTTCTATGTTTCATGATAAGATATAATATGATTTGCGAAGTTTCATGTGTTCTTCGTCTACACATCAAATGAATGTAAATGCGACTCTTCCTTGCAAGGAAATAGCGTTTGCAGATGTCTACGTATCGTAGTAATAGAGATCCAATGCTTCTTAAAACGCGATATCGCATCTCATTTCCATGTTTCATGGTAAGATATAATATGATTGGGGAAGTGTTATGTATTCCTCGTCTACACTTCAAATGAATGTAAATGCGACACTTCCTCGCTAGGAAATAGCGTTTGCAGATGTCTTCGTATCGTAGCAATAGATTTCCAATGCTTCTTAAAACGCGATATCGCATTTCATTTCTATGTTTCATGATAAGATATAATATGATTTGCGAAGTTTCATGTGTTCTTCGTCTACACATCAAATGAATGTAAATGCGACTCTTCCTTGCAAGGAAATAGCGTTTGCAGATGTCTACGTATCGTAGTAATAGGGATCCAATGCTTCTTAAAACGCGATATCGCATCTCATTTCCATGTTTCATGGTAAGATATAATATGATTGGGGAAGTGTTATGTATTCCTCGTCTACACTTCAAATGAATGTAAATGCGACACTTCCTCGCAAGGAAATAGCGTTTGCAGATGTCTACGTATCGTAGCAATAGATTTCCAATGCTTCTTAAAACGCGATATCGCATCTCATTTCTATGTTTCATGATAAGATATAATATGATTTGCGAAGTTTCATGTGTTCTTCGTCTACACATCAAATGAATGTAAATGCGACTCTTCCTTGCAAGGAAATAGCGTTTGCAGATGTCTACGTATCGTAGTAATAGAGTTCCAATGCTTCTTAAAACGCGATATCGCAGATCATTTCTATGTTTCATGGTAAGATATAATATGATATGCGAAGTGTTATGTATTCCTCGTCTACACTTCAAATGAATGTGAATGCGACTCTTCCTCGCTAGGAAATGGCGTTTGCAGATGTCTACGAAACGTAGCAATAGATTTCTAAAGCTTCTTAAAACGCGATATCGTATCTCATTTCTATGTTTCATGGTAAGATATAATATGATTTGCGAAGTGTCATGTATTCCACGTCTACACTTCAAATGAATGTAAATGCCACACTTCCCTGCTCGGAAATAGCGTCTGCAGATGACTAGGTATCGTAGCAATAGAGTTCTAATGCTTCTTAAAACGCGATATCGCATCTCATTTCTATGTTTCATGGTAAGATATAATATGATTTGCGAAGTGTCATGTATTCTTCGTCTACACATCAAATGAATGTAAATGTGACTCTTCCTTGCAAGGAAATAGCGTTTGCAGATGTCAACGTATCGTAGTAATAGAGTTCCAATGCTTCTTAAAACGCGATATCGCATCTCATTTCTATGTTTCATGGTAAGATATAATATTCATTGCGAAGTGTTATGCATTCCTCGTCTACAATTCAAATGAATGTAAATGCCACACTTCCTTGCTAGGAAATAGCGTTTGCAGGTGTCTACGTATCGTAGCAATAGAGTTCTAATGCTTCTTAGAACGCGAAATCGCATCTCATTACTATGTTTCATGGTAAGATATAATAAGATTTGCCAAGTGTCATGTATTCCTCGTCTACACTTCAAATGAATGTGAATGCGACACTTGCACGCTAGGAAATAGCGTTTGCAGATGTCTAGGTATCGTAGCACTAGAGTTCTAATGCTTCTTAAAACGCGATTTCGCATCTCATTTCTATGTTTCATGGTAAGATATAATATTCATTGCGAAGTGTTATGCATTCCTCGTCTACGACTCAAACGAATGTAAATGCGGCACTTCCTTGCAAGGAAATAGCGTTTGCAGATGTCTACGTATCGTAGCAATAGAGTTCTTATGACTCTTAAATCGCGATATTGCTTCTCATTTCTATGTTTCATGGTAAGGTATAATATGATTTGCGAAGTGTTATGTATTCCTCGTCTACACTTCAAATGAATGTAAATGCGACACTTCCTAGCAAGGAAATAGCGTTTGCAGATGTCTACGTATCGTAGCAATAGATTTCCAATGCTTCTTAAAACGCGATATCGCATCTCATTTCTATTTTTCATGATAAGATATAATATGATTTGCGAAGTTTCATGTGTTCTTCGTCTACACATCAAATGAATGTAAATGCGACTCTTCCTTGCAAGGAAATAGCGTTTGCAGATGTCTACGTATCGTAGTAATAGAGTTCCAATGCTTCTTAAAACGCGATATCGCAGATCATTTCTATGTTTCATGGTAAGATATAATATGATATGCGAAGTGTTATGTATTCCTCGTCTACACTTCAAATGAATGTGAATGCGACTCTTCCTCGCTAGGAAATGGCGTTTGCAGATGTCTACGAAACGTAGCAATAGATTTCTAAAGCTTCTTAAAACGCGATATCGTATCTCATTTCTATGTTTCATGGTAAGATATAATATGATTTGCGAAGTGTCATGTATTCCACGTCTACACTTCAAATGAATGTAAATGCCACACTTCCCTGCTCGGAAATAGCGTCTGCAGATGACTAGGTATCGTAGCAATAGAGTTCTAATGCTTCTTAAAACGCGATATCGCATCTCATTTCTATGTTTCATGGTAAGATATAATATGATTTGCGAAGTGTCATGTATTCTTCGTCTACACATCAAATGAATGTAAATGCGACTCTTCCTTGCAAGGAAATAGCGTTTGCAGATGTCTACGTATCGTAGTAATAGATTTCCAATGCTTCTAAATACGCGATATCGCACCTCATTTCTATGTTTCATGGTAAGATATAATATGATTGGGGAAGTGTTATGTATTACTCGTCTACACTTCAAATGAATGTAAATGCGACACTTCCTTGCAAGGAAATAGCGTTTGCAGATGTCTACGTATCGTAGCAATAGAGTTCTTATGACTCTTGAAACGCGATATCGCATCTCATTTCTATGTTTCATGGTAAGATATAATATGATTTGCGAAGTGTCATGTATTCTTCGTCTACACATCAAATGAATGTAAATGCGACTCTTCCTTGCAAGGAAATAGCGTTTGCAGATGTCTACGTATCGTAGTAATGGAGTTCCAATGCTTCTTAAAACGCGATATCGCATCTCATTTCTATGTTTCATGGTAAGATATAATATTCATTGCGAAGTGTTATGCATTCCTCGTCTACAATTCAAATGAATGTAAATGCCACACTTCCTTGCTAGGAAATAGCGTTTGCAGGTGTCTACGTATTGTAGCAATAGAGTTCTAATGCTTCTTAGAACGCGATATCGCATCTCATTACTATGTTTCATTGTAAGATATAATAAGATTTGCCAAGTGTCATGTATTCCTCGTTACACTTCAAATGAATGTGAATGCGACACTTGCACGCTAGGAAATAGCGTTTGCAGATGTCTAGGTATCGTAGCACTAGAGTTCTAATGCTTCTTAAAACGCGATTTCGCATCTCATTTCTATGTTTCATGGTAAGATATAATATTCATTGCGAAGTGTTATGCATTCCTCGTCTACGACTCAAACGAATGTAAATGCGGCACTTCCTTGCAAGGAAATAGCGTTTGCAGATGTCTACGTATCGTAGCAATAGAGTTCTTATGACTCTTAAATCGCGATATTGCTTCTCATTTCTATGTTTCATGGTAAGGTATAATATGATTTGCGAAGTGTTATGTATTCCTCGTCTACACTTCAAATGAATGTAAATGCGACACTTCCTAGCAAGGAAATAGCGTTTGCAGATGTCTACGTATCGTAGCATTGAATTTCTGATGCTTCTTAAAACGCGATATCGCATCTCATTTCTATGTTTCATGGTAAGATATAATATGATTTGCGAAGTATCATGTATTCCTCGTCTACACTTCAATTGAATGTAATTGCGACACTTCCTTGCTAGGAAATAGCGATTGCAGATGTCTACGTATCGTAGCAATAGAGTTCATATGATTCTTAAAACGCGATATCGCATCTCATTTCTATGTTCATTGTAAGATATAACATGATTTGCGAAGTGTTATGTATGCCTCGTCTACACTTCAAATGAATGTAAATGCGACACTTCCTTGCTAGGAAATAGCGTTTGCAGATGTCTACGTATCGTAGCAATAGCATTCTAGTGCTTCTTAAAACGCGATATCGCATCTCATTTCTATGTTTCATGGTCAGACATAATATGACTTGCGAAGTGTCATGTATTCCTCGTCTACACTTCAAATGAATGTAAATGCGACACTTCCTTGCTAGGAAATAGCGTCTGCAGATGTCTAGGTATCGTAGCAATAGAGTTCTAATGCTTCTTAAAACTCGATATCGCATCTCATTTCTATGTTTCATGGTAAGATGTAATATGATTTGCGAAGTGTTATGCATTCCTCGTCTACGATTCAAATGAATGAAAATGCGACACTTCCTTGCAAGGAAATAGCGTTTGCAGATATCTAGATATCGAAGCAATAGAGTTCAAATGCTTCTTAAAACGCGATATCGCATCTCATTTCTATGTTTCATGGTATGATATGATATGATTTGCGAAGTATCATGTATTCCTCGTCTACACTTCAAATGAATGTAAATGCGACACTTCCTTGCAAGGAAATAGCGTTTGCAGATGTCTACGTATCGTAGCAATAGAGTTCTTATGATTCTTAAAACGCGATATTGCATCTCATTTCTATGTTTCATGGTAAGATATAATATGATTTGCGAAGTGTTATGTATTCCTCGTCTACACTTCAAATGAATGTAAATGCGACACTTCCTTGCTAGGAAATAGCGATTGCAGATGTCTACGTATCGTAGCAATAGAGTTCATATGATTCTTAAAACGCGATATCGCATCTCATTTCTATGTTCATTGTAAGATATAACATGATTTGCGAAGTGTTATGTATTCCTCGTCTACACTTCAAATGAATGTGAATGCGACACTTCCTCGCTAGGAAATAGCGTTTGCAGATGTCTACATATCGTAGCAATAGAGTTCTAATGCTTCTTAAAACGCGATATCGCATCTCATTTCTATGTTTCATGGTAAGATATAATATGAACTGCGAAGTGTTATGTATTCCTCGTCTACATTTCAAATGAAGGTGAATGCGACTCTTCCTAGGTAGGAAGTGGCGTTTGCAGATGTCTACGTATCGTAGCAATAGATTTCTAATGCTTCTTAAAACGCGATATCGCATCTCATTTCTATGTTTCATGGTAAGATATAATATGATTTGCGAAGAGTCATGTATTCCACGACAACACTTCAAATGAATGTAAATGCGACACTACCTTGCTAGGAAATAGCGTCTGCAGATGTATTGGTATCCTAGCAATAGAGTTCTAATGCTTCTTGAAACGCGATATCGCATCTCATTCCTATGTTTCATGGTAAGATATAATATGATTTGCGAAGTGTTATGTATTCCTCGTCTACACTTCAAATGAATGTAAGTGCGACACTTCCTTGCAAGTATGTAGCGTTTGCAAATGTCTACCTATCGTAGCAATAGTGTTCTCATGCTTCTTAAAACACGATATCGCATCTCATTTCTATGTTTCATGGTAAGATATAATATGATATGCGAAGTGTCATGTATTCTTCGTCCACAATTCAAATGAATGTAAATGCGACACCTCCTTGCAAGGAAATAGCGTTTGCAGATGTCTACGTATCGTAGCAATAGAGTTCTAATGCTTCTTAGAACGCGATATCGCATCTCATTTCCATGCTTCATGGTAAGATATAATATGATTTGCGATGTGTTATGTATTCCTCATCTACACTTGAAATGAATGTAAATGCGACACTTCCTTGCAAGGAAATAGCGTTTGCAGATGCCTACGTATCGTAGGGATAGAGTTCTAATGCTTCTTAAAACGACATATCGCACCTCATTTCTATGTTTCATGATAAGATATAATATTCATTGCGAAGTGTTATGTATTCCTCGCCTACACTTCAAATGAATCTAAATGCGACACTTCCTTGCTAGGAAATAGCGTTTGCAGATGTCTACGTATCGAAGCAATAGAGTTCAAATGCTTCTTAAAACGAGATATTGCATCTCATATCTATGTTTCATGTTAAGATATAATATTCATTGCGAAGTGTTATGCATTCCTCGTCTACGATTCAAATGAATGTAAATGCGACACTTCCTTGCAAGAAAATAGCGTTTGCAGATGTCTACGTATCATAGCAATAGAGTTCTTATGATCCTTAAAACGCGATATCGCATCTCATTTCTATGTTTCATGGTAAGATATAATATGATATGCGACGTGTTATGTATTCCTCGTCTACACTTCAAATGAATGTAAATGCGACTCTTCCTTGCAAGGAAATAGCGTTTGCAGATGTCTACGTATCGTTTCAATAGAGTTCTAATGCTTCTTAAAACGCGATATCGCATCTCATTTCCATGTTTCATGGTAAGATATAATATGATTGGGGAAGTGTTATGTATTCCTCGTCTACACTTCAAATGAATGTAAATGCGACACTTCCTCGCTAGGAAATAGCGTTTGCAGATGTCTTCGTATCGTAGCAATAGATTTCCAATGCTTCTTAAAACGCGATATCGCATCTCATTTCTATGTTTCATGATAAGATATAATATGATTTGCGAAGTTTCATGTGTTCTTCGTCTACACATCAAATGAATGTAAATGCGACTCTTCCTTGCAAGGAAATAGCGTTTGCAGATGTCTACGTATCGTAGTAATAGAGATCCAATGCTTCTTAAAACGCGATATCGCATCTCATTTCCATGTTTCATGGTAAGATATAATATGATTGGGGAAGTGTTATGTATTCCTCGTCTACACTTCAAATGAATGTAAATGCGACACTTCCTCGCAAGGAAATAGCGTTTGCAGATGTCTACGTATCGTAGCAATAGATTTCCAATGCTTCTTAAAACGCGATATCGCATCTCATTTCTATGCTTCATGATAAGATATAATATGATTTGCGAACTTTCATGTGTTCTTCGTCTACACATCAAATGAATGTAAATGCGACTCTTCCTTGCAAGGAAATAGCGTTTGCAGATGTCTACGTATCGTAGTAATAGAGTTCCAATGCTTCTTAAAACGCGATATCGCAGATCATTTCTATGTTTCATGGTAAGATATAATATGATTTGCGAAGTGTCATGTATTCTTCGTCTACACATCAAGTGAATGTAAATGCGACTCTTCCTTGCAAGGAAATAGCGTTTGCAGATGTCTACGTATCGTAGTAATAGAGTTCCAATGCTTCTTAAAACGCGATATCGCATCTCATTTCTATGTTTCATGGTAAGATATAATATTCATTGCGAAGTGTTATGCATTCCTCGTCTACAATTCAAATGAATGTAAATGCCACACTTCCTTGCTAGGAAATAGCGTTTGCAGGTGTCTACGTATCGTAGCAATAGAGTTCTAATGCTTCTTAGAACGCGATATCGCATCTCATTACTATGTTTCATGGTAAGATATAATATTCATTGCGAAGTGTTATGCATTCCTCGTCTACGACTCAAATGAATGTAAATGCGGCACTTCCTTGCAAGGAAATAGCGTTTGCAGATGTCTACGTATCGTAGCAATAGAATTCTTATGACTCTTAAATCGCGATATTGCTTCTCATTTCTATGTTTCATGGTAAGGTATAATATGATTTGCGAAGTGTTATGTATTCCTCGTCTACACTTCAAATGAATGTAAATGCGACACTTCCTAGCAAGGAAATAGCGTTTGCAGATGTCTACGTATCGTAGCATTGAATTTCTGATGCTTCTTAAAACGCGATATCGCATCTCATTTCTATGTTTCATGGTAAGATATAATATGATTTGCGAAGTGTCATGTATTCTTCGTCTACACTTCAAATGAATGTAAATGCGACTCTTCCTTGCAAGGAAATAGCGTTTGCAGATGTCTAGGTATCGTGGTAATAGAGTTCTAATGCTTCTTAAAACGCGATATCGCATTTCATTTCCATGCTTCATGGTAAGATATAATATGATTTGCGAAGTGTTATGTATTCCTCTTCTACACTTCAAATGAATGTAAATGCGACACTTCCTTGCAAGGAAATAGCGTTTGCAGATGTCTACGTATCGTAGGGATAGAGTTCTAATGCTTCTTAAAACGACATATCGCACCTCATTTCTATGTTTCATGATAAGATATAATATTCATTGCGAAGTGTTATGCATTCCTCGTCTACGATTCAAATGGATGAAAATGCGACATTTCCTTGCTAGAAAATAGCGTTTGCAGATGTCTACGTATCGAAGCAATAGTGTTCAAATGATTCTTAAAACAAGATATCGCATCTCATTTCTATGTTTCATGATAAGATGTAATATACATTGCGAAGTGTTATGTATTCCTCGCCTACACTTCAAATGAATGTAAATGCGACACTTCCTTGCTAGGAAATAGCGTTTGCAGATGTCTACGTATTGAAGCAATAGAGTTCAAATGCTTCTTAAAACGAGATATTGCATCTCATATCTATGTTTCATGTTAAGATATAATATTCATTGCGAAGTGTTATGCATTCCTCGTCTACGATTCAAATGAATGTAAATGCGACACTTCCTTGCAAGGAAATAGCGTTTGCAGATGTCTACGTATCATAGCAATAGAGTTCTTATGATCCTTACAACGCGATATCGCATCTCATTTCTATGTTTCATGGTAAGATATAATATGATATGCGAAGTGTTATGTACTCCTCGTCTACACTTCAAATGAATGTAAATGCGACTCTTCCTTGCAAGGAAATAGCGTTTGCAGATGTCTACGTATCGTAGTAATAGATTTCCAATGCTTCTAAATACGCGATATCGCACCTCATTTCTATGTTTCATGGTAAGATATAATATGATTGGGGAAGTGTTATGTATTACTCGTCTACACTTCAAATGAATGTAAATGCGACACTTCCTTGCAAGGAAATAGCGTTTGCAGATGTCTACGTATCGTAGCAATAGAGTTCTTATGATTCTTGAAACGCGATATCGCATCTCATTTCTATGTTTCATGGTAAGATATAATATGATTTGCGAAGTGTCATGTATTCTTCGTCTACACATCAAATGAATGTAAATGCGACTCTTCCTTGCAAGGAAATAGCGTTTGCAGATGTCTACGTATCGTAGTAATAGAGTTCCAATGCTTCTTAAAACGCGATATCGCATCTCATTTCTATGTTTCATGGTAAGATATAATATTCATTGCGAAGTGTTATGCATTCCTCGTCTACAATTCAAATGAATGTAAATGCCACACTTCCTTGCTAGGAAATAGCGTTTGCAGGTGTCTACGTATCGTAGCAATAGAGTTCTAATGCTTCTTAGAACGCGATATCGCATCTCATTACTATGTTTCATGGTAAGATATAATAAGATTTGCCAAGTGTCATGTATTCCTCGTCTACACTTCAAATGAATGTGAATGCGACACTTGCACGCTAGGAAATAGCGTTTGCAGATGTCTAGGTATCGTAGCACTAGAGTTCTAATGCTTCTTAAAACGCGATTTCGCATCTCATTTCTATGTTTCATGGTAAGATATAATATTCATTGCGAAGTGTTATGCATTCCTCGTCTACGACTCAAATGAATGTAAATGCGGCACTTCCTTGCAAGGAAATAGCGTTTGCAGATGTCTACGTATCGTAGCAATAGAGTTCTTATGACTCTTAAATCGCGATATTGCTTCTCATTTCTATGTTTCATGGTAAGGTATAATATGATTTGCGAAGTGTTATGTATTCCTCGTCTACACTTCAAATGAATGTAAATGCGACACTTCCTAGCAAGGAAATAGCGTTTGCAGATGTCTATGTATCGTAGCATTGAATTTCTGATGCTTCTTAAAACGCGATATCGCATCTCATTTCTATGTTTCATGGTAAGATATAATATGATTTGCGAAGTGTCATGTATTCTTCGTCTACACTTCAAATGAATGTAAATGCGACTCTTCCTTGCAAGGAAATAGCGTTTGCAGATGTCTAGGTATCGTAGTAATAGAGTTCTAATGCTTCTTAAAACGCGATATCGCATTTCATTTCCATGCTTCATGGTAAGATATAATATGATTTGCGAAGTGTTATGTATTCCTTTTCTACACTTCAAATGAATGTAAATGCGACACTTCCTTGCAAGGAAATAGCGTTTGCAGATGTCTAGGTATCGTAGTAATAGAGTTCTAATGCTTCTTAAAACGCGATATCGCATTTCATTTCCATGCTTCATGGTAAGATATAATATGATTTGCGAAGTGTTATGTATTCCTCTTCTACACTTCAAATGAATGTAAATGCGACACTTCCTTGCAAGGAAATAGCGTTTGCAGATGTCTACGTATCGTAGGGATAGAGTTCTAATGCTTCTTAAAACGACATATCGCACCTCATTTCTATGTTTCATGATAAGATATAATATTCATTGCGAAGTGTTATGCATTCCTCGTCTACGATTCAAATGGATGAAAATGCGACATTTCCTTGCTAGAAAATAGCGTTTGCAGATGTCTACGTATCGAAGCAATAGTGTTCAAATGCTTCTTAAAACAAGATATCGCATCTCATTTCTATGTTTCATGATAAGATGTAATATACATTGCGAAGTGTTATGTATTCCTCGCCTACACTTCAAATGAATGTAAATGCGACACTTCCTTGCTAGGAAATAGCGTTTGCAGATGTCTACGTATTGAAGCAATAGAGTTCAAATGCTTCTTAAAACGAGATATTGCATCTCATATCTATGTTTCATGTTAAGATATAATATTCATTGCGAAGTGTTATGCATTCCTCGTCTACGATTCAAATGAATGTAAATGCGACACTTCCTTGCAAGGAAATAGCGTTTGCAGATGTCTACGTATCATAGCAATAGAGTTCTTATGATCCTTACAACGCGATATCGCATCTCATTTCTATGTTTCATGGTAAGATATAATATGATATGCGAAGTGTTATGTACTCCTCGTCTACACTTCAAATGAATGTAAATGCGACTCTTCCTTGCAAGGAAATAGCGTTTGCAGATGTCTACGTATCGTAGTAATAGATTTCCAATGCTTCTAAATACGCGATATCGCACCTCATTTCTATGTTTCATGGTAAGATATAATATGATTGGGGAAGTGTTATGTATTACTCGTCTACACTTCAAATGAATGTAAATGCGACACTTCCTTGCAAGGAAATAGCGTTTGCAGATGTCTACGTATCGTAGCAATAGAGTTCTTATGATTCTTGAAACGCGATATCGCATCTCATTTCTATGTTTCATGGTAAGATATAATATGATTTGCGAAGTGTCATGTATTCTTCGTCTACACATCAAATGAATGTAAATGCGACTCTTCCTTGCAAGGAAATAGCGTTTGCAGATGTCTACGTATCGTAGTAATAGAGTTCCAATGCTTCTTAAAACGCGATATCGCATCTCATTTCTATGTTTCATGGTAAGATATAATATTCATTGCGAAGTGTTATGCATTCCTCGTCTACAATTCAAATGAATGTAAATGCCACACTTCCTTGCTAGGAAATAGCGTTTGCAGGTGTCTACGTATCGTAGCAATAGAGTTCTAATGCTTCTTAGAACGCGATATCGCATCTCATTACTATGTTTCATGGTAAGATATAATAAGATTTGCCAAGTGTCATGTATTCCTCGTCTACACTTCAAATGAATGTGAATGCGACACTTGCACGCTAGGAAATAGCGTTTGCAGATGTCTAGGTATCGTAGCACTAGAGTTCTAATGCTTCTTAAAACGACATATCGCACCTCATTTCTATGTTTCATGATAAGATATAATATTCATTGCGAAGTGTTATGCATTCCTCGTCTACGATTCAAATGGATGAAAATGCGACATTTCCTTGCTAGAAAATAGCGTTTGCAGATGTCTACGTATCGAAGCAATAGTGTTCAAATGATTCTTAAAACAAGATATCGCATCTCATTTCTATGTTTCATGATAAGATGTAATATACATTGCGAAGTGTTATGTATTCCTCGCCTACACTTCAAATGAATGTAAATGCGACACTTCCTTGCTAGGAAATAGCGTTTGCAGATGTCTACGTATTGAAGCAATAGAGTTCAAATGCTTCTTAAAACGAGATATTGCATCTCATATCTATGTTTCATGTTAAGATATAATATTCATTGCGAAGTGTTATGCATTCCTCGTCTACGATTCAAATGAATGTAAATGCGACACTTCCTTGCAAGGAAATAGCGTTTGCAGATGTCTACGTATCATAGCAATAGAGTTCTTATGATCCTTACAACGCGATATCGCATCTCATTTCTATGTTTCATGCTAAGATATAATATGATATGCGAAGTGTTATGTACTCCTCGTCTACACTTCAAATGAATGTAAATGCGACTCTTCCTTGCAAGGAAATAGCGTTTGCAGATGTCTACGTATCGTAGTAATAGATTTCCAATGCTTCTAAATACGCGATATCGCACCTCATTTCTATGTTTCATGGTAAGATATAATATGATTGGGGAAGTGTTATGTATTACTCGTCTACACTTCAAATGAATGTAAATGCGACACTTCCTTGCAAGGAAATAGCGTTTGCAGATGTCTACGTATCGTAGCAATAGTGTTCTTATGATTCTTGAAACGCGATATCGCATCTCATTTCTATGTTTCATGGTAAGATATAATATGATTTGCGAAGTGTCATGTATTCTTCGTCTACACATCAAATGAATGTAAATGCGACTCTTCCTTGCAAGGAAATAGCGTTTGCAGATGTCTACGTATCGTAGTAATAGAGTTCCAATGCTTCTTAAAACGCGATATCGCATCTCATTTCTATGTTTCATGGTAAGATATAATATTCATTGCGAAGTGTTATGCATTCCTCGTCTACAATTCAATTGAATGTAAATGCCACACTTCCTTGCTAGGAAATAGCGTTTGCAGGTGTCTACGTATCGTAGCAATAGAGTTCTAATGCTTCTTAGAACGCGATATCGCATCTCATTACTATGTTTCATGGTAAGATATAATAAGGTTTGCCAAGTGTCATGTATTCCTCGTCTACACTTCAAATGAATGTGAATGCGACACTTGCACGCTAGGAAATAGCGTTTGCAGATGTCTAGGTATCGTAGCACTAGAGTTCTAATGCTTCTTAAAACGCGATTTCGCATCTCATTTCTATGTTTCATGGTAAGATATAATATTCATTGCGAAGTGTTATGCATTCCTCGTCTACGACTCAAATGAATGTAAATGCGGCACTTCCTTGCAAGGAAATAGCGTTTGCAGATGTCTACGTATCGTAGCAATAGAGTTCTTATGACTCTTAAATCGCGATATTGCTTCTCATTTCTATGTTTCATGGTAAGGTATAATATGATTTGCGAAGTGTTATGTATTCCTCGTCTACACTTCAAATGAATGTAAATGCGACACTTCCTAGCAAGGAAATAGCGTTTGCAGATGTCTATGTATCGTAGCATTGAATTTCTGATGCTTCTTAAAACGCGATATCGCATCTCATTTCTATGTTTCATGGTAAGATATAATATGATTTGCGAAGTGTCATGTATTCTTCGTCTACACTTCAAATGAATGTAAATGCGACTCTTCCTTGCAAGGAAATAGCGTTTGCAGATGTCTAGGTATCGTAGTAATAGAGTTCTAATGCTTCTTAAAACGCGATATCGCATTTCATTTCCATGCTTCATGGTAAGATATAATATGATTTGCGAAGTGTTATGTATTCCTTTTCTACACTTCAAATGAATGTAAATGCGACACTTCCTTGCAAGGAAATAGCGTTTGCAGATGTCTACGTATCGTAGGGATAGAGTTCTAATGCTCCTTAAAACGACATATCGCACCTCATTTCTATGTTTCATGATAAGATATAATATTCATTACGAAGTGTTATGCATTCCTCGTCTACGATTCAAATGGATGAAAATGCGACATTTCCTTGCTAGAAAATAGCGTTTGCAGATGTCTACGTATCGAAGCAATAGTGTTCAAATGCTTCTTAAAACAAGATATCGCATCTCATTTCTATGTTTCATGATAAGATGTAATATACATTGCGAAGTGTTATGTATTCCTCGCCTACACTTCAAATGAATGTAAATGCGACACTTCCTTGCTAGGAAATAGCGTTAGCAGATGTCTACGTATTGAAGCAATAGAGTTCAAATGCTTCTTAAAACGAGATATTGCATCTCATATCTATGTTTCATGTTAAGATATAATATTCATTGCGAAGTGTAATGCATTCCTCGTCTACGATTCAAATGAATGTAAATGCGACACTTCCTTGCAAGGAAATAGCGTTTGCAGATGTCTACGTATCATAGCAATAGAGTTCTTATGATCCTTAAAACGCGATATCGCATCTCATTTCTATGTTTCGTGGTAAGATATAATATGATATGCGAAGTGTTATGTATTCCTCGTCTACACTTCAAATGAATGTAAATGCGACTCTTCCTTGCAAGGAAATAGCGTTTGCAGATGTCTACGTATCGTAGCAATAGAGTTCTAATGCTTCTTAAAACGCGATATCGCATCTCATTTCCATGTTTCATGGTAAGATATAATATGATTGGGGAAGTGTTATGTATTCCTCGTCTACACTTCAAATGAATGTAAATGCGACACTTCCTCGCTAGGAAATAGCGTTTGCAGATGTCTACGTATCGTAGCAATAGATTTCCAATGCTTCTTAAAACGCGATATCGCATCTGATTTCTATGTTTCATGGTAAGATATAATATGATTTGCGAAGTGTCATGTATTCCTCGTCTACACTTCAAATGAATGTAAATGCCACACTTCCCTACTAGGAAATAGCGTCTGCAGATGACTAGGTATCGTAGCAATAGAGTTCTAATGCTTCTTAAAACGCGATATCGCATCTCATTTCTATGTTTCATGGTAAGATATAATATGATTTGCGAAGTGTCATGTATTCCACGTCTACACTTCAAACGAATGTGAATGCGACACTTGCTCGCTAGGAAATAGCGTTTGCAGATGTCTAGGTATCGTAGCAATAGAGTTCTAATTCTTCTTAAAACGCGATATCGCATCTCATTTCTATGTCTCATGGTAAGATATAATATTCATTGCGAATTGTTATGCATTCCTCGTCTACGATTCAAATGAATGTAAATGCGGCACTTCCTTGCAAGGAAATAGCGTTTGCAGATGTCTACGTATCGTAGCAATAGAGTTCTTATGATTCTTAAATCGCGATATTGCTTCTCATTTCTATGTTTCATGGTAAGGTATAATATGATTTGCGAAGTGTTATGTATTCCTCGTCTACACTTCAAATGAATGTAAATGCGACACTTCCTTGCAAGGAAATAGCGTTTGCAGATGTCTACGTATCGAAGGGATAGAGTTCTAATGCTTCTTAAAACGCGATATCGCATCTCATTACTATGTTTCATGGTAAGATATAATAAGATTTGCGAAGTGTCATGTATTCCTCGTCTACACTTCAAATGAATGTAAATGCGGCACTTCCTTGCAAGGAAATAGCGTTTGCAGATGTCTACGTATCGTAGCAATAGAGTTCTTATGATTCTTAAATCGCGATATTGCTTCTCATTTCTATGTTTCATGGTAAGGTATAATATGATTTGCGAAGTGTTATGTATTCCTCGTCTACACTTCAGATGAATGTAAATGCGACACTTCCTTGCAAGGAAATAGCGTTTGCAGATGTCCACGTATCGTAGCATTGAATTTCTGATGCTTCTTAAAACGCGATATCGCATCCCATTTCTATGTTTCATGGTAAGATATAATATGATTTGCGAAGTGTCATGTATTCTTCGTCTACACTTTAAATGAATGTAAATGCGACTCTTCCTTGCAAGGAAATAGCGTTTGCAGATGTCTACGTATCGTAGCGATAGAGTTCTTATGATCCTTAAAACGCGATATCGCATCTCATTTCTATGTTTCATGGTAATATATAATATGAATTGCGAAGTGTCATTTATTCCTCGTCTACACCTCAAATGAATGTAAATGCGACACTACCTTGCTAGGAAATAGCGTCTGCGGATGTCTAGGTATCGTAGCAATAGATTTCTGATGCTTCTTAAAACGCGATATCGCATCACATTTCTATGTTTCATGGTAAGATATAATATGATTTGCGAAGTGTTATGTATTCCTCTTCTACACTTCAAAAGAATGTAAATGCGTCACTTTCTTGCAAGGAAATAGCGTTTGCAGATGTCAACGTATCGTAGCAATAGAGATCTAATGCTTCTTAAAACGCGATATCGCATCTCATTTCTATGTTTCATGGTAAGATGTAATATGATTGGGGAAGTGTTATGTATTTCTCGTCTACACTTCAAATGAATGTAAATGCGACACTTCCTTGCAAGGAAATAGCGCTTGCAGATGTCTACGTATCGTAGCAATAGAGTTCTTATGATTCTTAAAACGCGATATGGCATCTCATTTCTATGTTTCATGGTAAGATATAATATGATTTGCGAAGTGTTATGTAGTCCTCGTCTACACTTCAAATGAATGTAAATGCGACACTTCCTTGCTAGGAAATAGCGTTTGCAGATGTCTAGGTATCGTAGTAATAGAGTTCTAGTGCTTCTTAAAACGCGATATCGCATCTCATTTCTATGTTTCATGGTAAGATGTATTATGATTTGCGAAGTGCTATGTATTCCTTGTCTACACTTCAAATGAATGTAAATGCGACACTTCCTTACAAGGAAATAGCGTTTGCAGATGTCTACGTATCATAGCAATAGAGTTCTTATGATCCTTATAACGCGATATCGCATCTCATTTCTATGTTTCATGGTAAGATATAATATGATTTGCGAAGTGTTATGTATTCCTCTTCTACACTTCAAATGAATGTAAATGCGACACTTCCTTGCAAGGAAATAGCGTTTGCAGATGTCTACGTATCGTAGGGATAGAGTTCTAATGCTTCTTAAAACGACATATCGCACCTCATTTCTATGTTTCATGATAAGATATAATATTCATTGCGAAGTGTTATGCATTCCTCGTCTACGATTCAAATGGATGAAAATGCGACATTTCCTTGCTAGAAAATAGCGTTTGCAGATGTCTACGTATCGAAGCAATAGTGTTCAAATGCTTCTTAAAACAAGATATCGCATCTCATTTCTATGTTTCATGATAAGATGTAATATACATTGCGAAGTGTTATGTATTCCTCGCCTACACTTCAAATGAATGTAAATGCGACACTTCCTTGCTAGGAAATAGCGTTTGCAGATGTCTACGTATTGAAGCAATAGAGTTCAAATGCTTCTTAAAACGAGATATTGCATCTCATATCTATGTTTCATGGTAAGATATAATATGATTTGCGATGTGTTATGTATTCCTCGTCTACACTTCAAATGAATGTAAATGCGACACTTCCTTGCAAGGAAATAGCGTTTGCAGATGTCTACGTATCGTAGCAATAGAGTCCTTATGATTCTTGAAACGCGATATCGCATCTCATTTCTATGATTCATGGTAAGATATAATATGATTTGCGAAGTGTCATGTATTCCTCGTCTACACTTCAAATGAATGTGAATGCGACACTTGCACGCTAGGAAATAGCGTTTGCAGATGTCTAGGTATCGTAGCACTAGAGTTCTAATGCTTCTTAAAACGCGATTTCGCATCTCATTTCTATGTTTCATGGTAAGATATAATATTCATTGCGAAGTGTTATGCATTCCTCGTCTACGATTCAAATGAATGTAAATGCGGCACTTCCTTGCAAGGAAATAGCGTTTGCAGATGTCTACGTATCGTAGCATTAGAGTTCTTATGACTCTTAAATCGCGATATTGCTTCTCATTTCTATGTTTCATGGTAAGGTATAATATGATTTGCGAAGTGTTATGTATTCCTCGTCTACACTTCAAATGAATGTAAATGCGACACTTCCTTGCAAGGAAATAGCGTTTGCAGATGTCTACGTATCGTAGCATTGAATTTCTGATGCTTCTTAAAACGCGATATCGCATCTCATTTCTATGTTTCATGGTAAGATATAATATGATTTGCGAAGTGTCATGTATTCTTCGTCTACACTTCAAATGAATGTAAATGCGACTCTTCCTTGCAAGGAAATAGCGTTTGCAGATGTCTAGGTATCGTAGTAATAGAGTTCTAATGCTTCTTAAAACGCGATATCGCATTTCATTTCCATGCTTCATGGTAAGATATAATATGATTTGCGAAGTGTTATGTATTCCTCTTCTACACTTCAAATGAATGTAAATGCGACACTTCCTTGCAAGGAAATAGCGTTTGCAGATGTCTACGTATCGTAGGGATAGAGTTCTAATGCTTCTTAAAACGACATATCGCACCTCATTTCTATGTTTCATGATAAGATATAATATTCATTGCGAAGTGTTATGCATTCCTCGTCTACGATTCAAATGGATGTAAATGCGACACTTCCTTGCTTGGAAATAGCGCTTGCAGATGTCTACGTAACGAAGCAATAGTGTTCAAATGCTTCTTAAAACAAGATATCGCATCTCATTTCTATGTTTCATGATAAGATGTAATATACATTGCGAAGTGTTATGTATTCCTCGCCTACACTTCAAATGAATGTAAATGCGACACTTCCTTGCTAGGAAATAGCGTTTGCAGATGTCTGCGTATCGAAGCAATAGAGTTCAAATGCTTCTTAAAACGAGATATTGCATCTCATATCTATGTTTCATGTTAAGATATAATATTCATTGCGAAGTGTTATGCATTCCTCGTCTACACTTCAAATGAATGTAAATGCCACACTTCCCTACTAGGAAATAGCGTCTGCAGATGACTAGGTATCGTAGCAATAGAGTTCTAATGCTTCTTAAAACGCGATATCGCATCTCATTTCTATGTTTCATGGTAAGATATAATATGATTTGAGAAGTGTCATGTATTCCACGTCTACACCTCATACGAATGTGAATGCGACACTTGCTCGCTAGGAAGTAGCGTTTGCAGATGTTTAGGTATCGTAGCAATAGAGTTCTAATTCTTCTTAAAACGCGATATCGCATCTCATTTCTATGTCTCATGGTAAGATATAATATTCATTGCGAATTGTTATGCATTCCTCGTCTACGATTCAAATGAATGTAAATGCGGCACTTCCTTGCAAGGAAATAGCGTTTGCAGATGTCTACGTATCGTAGCAATAGAGTTCTTATGATTCTTAAATCGCGATATTGCTTCTCATTTCTATGTTTCATGGTAAGGTATAATATGATTTGCGAAGTGTTATGTATTCCTCGTCTACACTTCAAATGAATGTAAATGCGACACTTCCTTGCAAGGAAATAGCGTTTGCAGATGTCTACGTACGTTGCATTGAATTTCTGATGCTTCTTAAAACGCGATATCGCATCTCATTTCTATGTTTCATGGTAAGATATAATATGATTTGCGAAGTGTCATGTATTCTTCGTCTACACTTTAAACGAATGTAAATGCGACTCTTCCTTGCAAGGAAATAGCGTTTGCAGATGTCTACGTATCGTGGCGATAGAGTTCTTATGATTCTTAAAATGCGATATCGCATCTCATTTCTATGTTTCATGGTAATATATAATATGAATTGCGAAGTGTCATTTATTCCTCGTCTACACCTCAAATGAATGTAAATGCGACACTTCCTTGCTAGGAAATAGCGTCTGCAGATGTCTAGGTATCGTAGCAATAGATTTCTGATGCTTCTTAAAACGCAATATCGCATCACATTTCCATGTTTCATGGTAAGATATAATATGATTTGCGAAGTGTCATGTATTCCTCGTCTACACTTCAAATGAATGTAAATGCGACACCTCCTTGCAAGGAAATAGCGTTTGCAGATGTCTACGTATCGAAGGGATAGAGTTCTAATGCTTCTTAAAACGCGATATCGCATCTCATTACTATGCTTCATGGTAAGATATAATAAGATTTGCGAAGTGTCATGTATTCCTCGTCTACACTTCAAATGAATGTAAATGCGGCACTTCCCTGCAAGGAAATAGCGTTTGCAGATGTCTACAAATCGTAGGGATAGAGTTCTAATGCTTCTTAAAACGACATATCGCACCTCATTTCTATGTTTCATGATAAGATATAATATTCATTGCGAAGTGTTATGCATTCCTCGTCTACGATTCAAATGGATGTAAATGCGACACTTCCTTGCTTGGAAATAGCGCTTGCAGATGTCTACGCAACGAAGCAATAGTGTTCAAATGCTTCTTAAAACAAGATATCGCATCTCATTTCTATGTTTCATGATAAGATGTAATATACATTGCGAAGTGTTATGTATTCCTCGCCTACACTTCAAATGAATGTAAATGCGACACTTCCTTGCTAGGAAATAGCGTTTGCAGATGTCTACCTATCGAAGCAATAGAGTTCAAATGCTTCTTAAAACGAGATATTGCATCTCATATCTATGTTTCATGTTAAGATATAATATTCATTGCGAAGTGTTATGCATTCCTCGTCTACACTTCAAATGAATGTAAATGCCACACTTCCCTACTAGGAAATAGCGTCTGCAGATGACTAGGTATCGTAGCAATAGAGTTCTAATGCTTCTTAAAACGCGATATCGCATCTCATTTCTATGTTTCATGGTAAGATATAATATGATTTGCGAAGTGTCATGTATTCCACGTCTACACTTCATACGAATGTGAATGCGACACTTGCTCGCTAGGAAGTAGCGTTTGCAGATGTCTAGGTATCGTAGCAATAGAGTTCTAATTCTTCTTAAAACGCGATATCGCATCTCATTTCTATGTCTCATGGTAAGATATAATATTCATTGCGAATTGTTATGCATTCCTCGTCTACGATTCAAATGAATGTAAATGCGGCACTTCCTTGCAAGGAAATAGCGTTTGCAGATGTCTACGTATCGTAGCAATGGAGTTCTTATGATTCTTAAATCGCGATATTGCTTCTCATTTCTATGTTTCATGGTAAGGTATAATATGATTTGCGAAGTGTTATGTATTCCTCGTCTACACTTCAAATGAATGTAAATGCGACACTTCCTTGCAAGGAAATAGCGTTTGCAGATGTCTTCGTATCGTAGCAATAGAGCTCTAATGCTTCTTAAAACGCGATATCGCATCTCATTTCTATGTTTCATGGTAAGATATAATATGATTTGCGAAGTGTCATGTATTCTTCGTCTACACTTTAAATGAATGTAAATGCGACTCTTCCTTGCAAGGAAATAGCGATTGCAGATGTCTACGTATCGTAGCGATAGAGTTCTTATGATTCTTAAAATGCGATATCGCATCTCATTTCTATGTTTCATGGTAATATATAATATGAATTGCGAAGTGTCATTTATTCCTCGTCTACACCTCAAATGAATGTAAATGCGACACTTCCTTGCTAGGAAATAGCGTCTGCAGATGTCTAGGTATCGTAGCAATAGATTTCTGATGCTTCTTAAAACGCAATATCGCATCACATTTCCATGTTTCATGGTAAGATATAATATGATTTGCGAAGTGTCATGTATTCCTCGTCTACACTTCAAATGAATGTAAATGCGACACTTCCTTGCAAGGAAATAGCGTTTGCAGATGTCTACGTATCGAAGGGATAGAGTTCTAATGCTTCTTAAAACGCGATATCGCATCTCATTACTATGTTTCATGGTAAGATATAATAAGATTTGCGAAGTGTCATGTATTCCTCGTCTACTCTTCAAGTGAATGTAAATGCGGCACTTCCTTGCAAGGAAATAGCGTTTGCAGATGTCTACGTATAGTAGCAATATAGATCTTATGATTCTTAAATCGCGATATTGCTTCTCATTTCTATGTTTCATGGTAAGGTATAATATGATTTGCGAAGTGTTATGTATTCCTCGTCTTCACTTCAAATGAATGTAAATGCGACACTTCCTTGCAAGGAAATAGCGTTTGCAGATGTCTACGTATCGTAGCATTGAATTACTGATGCTTCTTAAAACGCGATATCGCATCCCATTTCTATGTTTCATGGTAAGATATAATATGATTTGCGAAGTGTCATGTATTCTTCGTCTGCACTTCAAATGAATGTAAATGCGACTCTTCCTTGCAAGGAAATAGCGTTTGCAGATGTCTACGTATCGTAGCAATAGAGTTCTAATGCTTCTTAAAACGCGATATCGCATCTCATTTCCATGCTTCATGGTAAGATATAATATGATTTGCGAAGTGTTATGTATTCCTCTTCTACACTTCAAATGAATGTAAATGCGACACTTCCTTGCAAGGAAATAGCGTTTGCAGATGTCTACCTATCGTAGCAATAGTGTTCTAATGCTTCTTAAAACGCGATATCGCATCTCATTTCTATGTTTCATGGTAAGATATAATAAGATTTGCGAAGTGTCATGTATTCCCCGTCTACACTTCAAATGAATGTAAATGCCACACTTCCCTGCTAGGAAATAGCGTCTGCAGATGACTAGGGATCGTAGCAATAGAGTTCTTATGATTCTTGAAACGCGATATCGCATCTCATTTCTATGATTCATGGTAAGATATAATATGATTTGCGAAGTGTCATGTATTCTTCGTCTACACATCAAATGAATGTAAATGCGACTCTTCCTTGCAAGGAAATAGCGTTTGCAGATGTCTACGTATCGTAGTAATAGAGTTCCAATGCTTCTTAAAACGCGATATCGCATCTCATTTCTATGTTTCATGGTAAGATATAATATTCATTGCGAAGTGTTATGCATTCCCCGTCTACACTTCAAATGAATGTAAATGCCACACTTCCCTGCTAGGAAATAGCGTCTGCAGATGACTAGGGATCGTAGCAATAGAGTTCTTATGATTCTTGAAACGCGATATCGCATCTCATTTCTATGATTCATGGTAAGATATAATATGATTTGCGAAGTGTCATGTATTCTTCGTCTACACATCAAATGAATGTAAATGCGACTCTTCCTTGCAAGGAAATAGCGTTTGCAGATGTCTACGTATCGTAGTAATAGAGTTCCAATGCTTCTTAAAACGCGATATCGCATCTCATTTCTATGTTTCATGGTAAGATATAATATTCATTGCGAAGTGTTATGCATTCCTCGTCTACAATTCAAATGAATGTAAATGCCACACTTCCTTGCTAGGAAATAGCGTTTGCAGGTGTCTACGTATCGTAGCAATAGAGTTCTAATGCTTCTTAGAACGCGATATCGCATCTCATTACTATGTTTCATGGTAAGATATAATAAGATTTGCCAAGTGTCATGTATTCCTCGTCTACACTTCAAATGAATGTGAATGCGACACTTGCACGCTAGGAAATAGCGTTTGCAGATGTCTAGGTATCGTAGCACTAGAGTTCTAATGCTTCTTCAAACGCGATTTCGCATCTCATTTCTATGTTTCATGGTAAGATATAATATTCATTGCGAAGTGTCATGTATTCTTCGTCTACACTTCAAATGAATGTAAATGCGACTCTTCCTTGCAAGGAAATAGCGTTTGCAGATGTCTAGGTATCGTAGTAATAGAGTTCTAATGCTTCTTAAAACGCGATATCGCATTTCATTTCCATGCTTCATGGTAAGATATAATATGATTTGCGAAGTGTTATGTATTCCTCTTCTACACTTCAAATGAATGTAAATGCGACACTTCCTTGCAAGGAAATAGCGTTTGCAGATGTCTACGTATCGTAGGGATAGAGTTCTAATGCTTCTTAAAACGACATATCGCACCTCATTTCTATGTTTCATGATAAGATATAATATTCATTGCGAAGTGTTATGCATTCCTCGTCTACGATTCAAATGGATGTAAATGCGACACCTCCTTGCTTGGAAATAGCGCTTGCAGATGTCTACGTAACGAAGCAATAGTGTTCAAATGCTTCTTAAAACAAGATATCGCATCTCATTTCTATGTTTCATGGTAAGATATAATATGATATGCGAAGTGTTATGTATTCCTCGTCTACACTTCAAATGAATGTAAATGCGACTCTTCCTTGCAAGGAAATAGCGTTTGCAGATGTCTACGTATCGTAGCGATAGAGTTCTTATGATTCTTAAAATGCGATATCGCATCTCATTTCTATGTTTCATGGTAATATATAATATGAATTGCGAAGTGTCATTTATTCCTCGTCTACACCTCAAATGAATGTAAATGCGACACTTCCTTGCTAGGAAATAGCGTCTGCAGATGTCTAGGTATCGTAGCAATAGATTTCTGATGCTTCTTAAAACGCAATATCGCATCACATTTCCATGTTTCATGGTAAGATATAATATGATTTGCGAAGTGTCATGTATTCCTCGTCTACACTTCAAATGAATGTAAATGCGACACTTCCTTGCAAGGAAATAGCGTTTGCAGATGTCTACGTATCGAAGGGATAGAGTTCTAATGCTTCTTAAAACGCGATATCGCATCTCATTACTATGTTTCATGGTAAGATATAATAAGATTTGCGAAGTGTCATGTATTCCTCGTCTACACTTCAACTGAATGTAAATGCGGCACTTCCTTGCAAGGAAATAGCGTTGGCAGATGTCTACGTATCGTAGCAATATAGTTCTTATGATTCTTAAATCGCGATATTGCTTCTCATTTCTATGTTTCATGGTAAGGTATAATATGATTTGCGAAGTGTTATGTATTCCTCGTCTACACTTCAAATGAATGTAAATGCGACACTTTCTTGCAAGGAAATAGCGTTTGCAGATGTCTACGTATCGTAGCATTGAATTACTGATGCTTCTTAAAACGCGATATCGCATCCCATTTCTATGTTTCATGGTAAGATATAATATGATTTGCGAAGTGTCATGTATTCTTCGTCTACACTTCAAATGAATGTAAATGCGACTCTTCCTTGCAAGGAAATAGCGTTTGCAGATGTCTACGTATCGTAGCAATAGAGTTCTAATGCTTCTTAAAACGCGATATCGCATCTCATTTCCATGCTTCATGGTAAGATATAATATGATTTGCGAAGTGTTATGTATTCCTCTTCTACACTTCAAATGAATGTAAATGCGACACTTTCTTGCAAGGAAATAGCGTTTGCAGATGTCTACGTATCGTAGCAATAGAGTTCTTATGATTCTTAAATCGCGATATTGCTTCTCATTTCTATGTTTCACGGTAAGGTATAATATGATTTGCGAAGTGTTATGTATTCCTCGTCTACACTTCAAATGAATGTAAATGCGACACTTCCCTGCAAGGAAATAGCGTTTGCAGATGTCTACGTATCGTAGCAATAGAGTTCTAATGCTCCTTAAAACGCGATATCGCATCTCATTTCTGTGTTTCATGGTAAGATATAATATGATTTGCAAAGTGTTATGTATTCCACGTCTACACTTGAAATGAATGTGAATGCGACATTTCCTCGCTATGAAATAGCGTTTGCAGATGTCTACGTATCGTAGCAATAGATTTCCAATGCTTCTTAAAACGCGATATCGCATCTGATTTCTATGTTTCATGGTAAGATATAATATGATTTGCGAAGTGTCATGTATTCCTCGTCTACACTTCAAATGAATGTAAATGCGACACTTCCTTGCAAGGAAATAGCGTTTGCAGATGTCTACGTATCGTAGCATTGAATTTCTGATGCTTCTTAAAACGCGATATCGCATCTCATTTCTATGTTTCATGGTAAGATATAATATGATATGCGAAGTGTTATGTATTCCTCGTCTACACTTCAAATGAATGTAAATGCGACTCTTCCTTGCAAGGAAATAGCGTTTGCAGATGTCAACGTATCGTAGCAATAGAGATCTAATGCTTCTTAAAACGCGATATCGCATCTCATTTCTATGTTTCATGGTAAGATGTAATATGATTGGGGAAGTGTTATGTATTCCTCGTCTACACTTCAAATGAATGTAAATGCGACACTTCCTTGCAAGGAATTAGCGTTTGCAGATGTCTACGTATCGTAGCAATAGAGTTCTTATGATTCTTAGAACGCGATATGGCATCTCATTTCTATGTTTCATGGTAAGATATAATATGATTTGCGAAGTGTCATGTATTCCTCGTCTACACTTCAAATGAATGTAAAGGCGACACTTCCTTGCAAGGAAATAGCGTTTGCAGATGTCTACGTATCGTAGCAATAGAGCTCTAATGCTTCTTAAAACGCGATATCGCATCTCATTTCTATGTTTCATGGTAAGATGTAATATGATTGGGGAAGTGTTATGTATTCCTCGTCTACACTTCAAATGAATGTAAATGCGACACTTGCTTGCAAGGAAATAGCGTTTGCAGATGCCTACGTATCGTAGCAATAGAGTTCTTATGATTCTTAAAACGCGATGTGGCATCTCATTTCTATGTTTCATGGTAAGATATAATATGATTTGCGAAGTGTTATGTAGTCCTCGTCTACACTTCAAATGAATGTAAATGCGACACTTCCTTGCTAGGAAATAGCGTTTGCAGATGTCTAGGTATCGTAGTAATAGAGTTCTAGTGCTTCTTAAAACGCGATATCGCAACTCATTTCTATTTTTCATGGTAAGATATATTATGATTTGCGAAGTGCTATGCATTCCTCGTCAACACTTCAAATGAATGTAAATGCGGCACTTCCTTGCAAGGAAATAGCGTTTGGAGATGTCTACGTATCGTAGCAATAGAGCTCTAATGCTTCTTAAAACGCGATATCGCATCTCATTTCTATGTTTCATGGTAAGATGTAATATGATTGGGGAAGTGTTATGTATTCCTCGTCTACACTTCAAATGAATGTAAATGCAACACTTCCTTGCAAGGAAATAGCGTTTGCAGATGTCTACCTATCGTAGCAATAGTGTTCTAATGCTTCTTAAAACGCGATATCGCATCTCATTTCTATGTTTCATGGTAAGATATAATAAGATTTGCGAAGTGTCATGTATTCCCCGTCTACACTTCAAATGGATGTAAATGCCACACTTCCCTGCTAGGAAATAGCGTCTGCAGATGACTAGGGATCGTAGCAATAGAGTTCTTATGATTCTTGAAACGCGATATCGCATCTCATTTCTATGATTCATGGTAAGATATAATATGATTTGCGAAGTGTCATGTATTCTTCGTCTACACACCAAATGAATGCAAATGCGACTCTTCCTTGCAAGGAAATAGCGTTTGCAGATGTCTACGTATCGTAGTAATAGAGTTCCAATGCTTCTTAAAACGCGATATCGCATCTCATTTCTATGTTTCATGGTAAGATATAATATTCATTGCGAAGTGTTATGCATTTCTCGTCTAGAATTCAAATGAATGTAAATGCCACACTTCCTTGCTAGGAAATAGCGTTTGCAGGTGTCTACGTATCGTAGCAATAGAGTTCTAATGCTTCTTAGAACGCGATATCGCATCTCATTACTATGTTTCATGGTAAGATATAATAAGATTTGCCAAGTGTCATGTATTCCTCGTCTACACTTCAAATGAATGTGAATGCGACACTTGCACGCTAGGAAATAGCGTTTGCAGATGTCTAGGTATCGTAGCACTAGAGTTCTAATGCTTCTTAAAACGCGATTTCGCATCTCATTTCTATGTTTCATGGTAAGATATAATATTCATTGCGAAGTGTCATGTATTCTTCGTCTACACTTCAAATGAATGTAAATGCGACTCTTCCTTGCAAGGAAATAGCGTTTGCAGATGTCTAGGTATCGTAGTAATAGAGTTCTAATGCTTCTTAAAACGCGATATCGCATTTCATTTCCATGCTTCATGGTAAGATATAATATGATTTGCGAAGTGCTATGTATTCCTCTTCTACACTTCAAATGAATGTAAATGCGACACTTCCTTGCAAGGAAATAGCGTTTGCAGATGTCTACGTATCGTAGGGATAGAGTTCTAATGCTTCTTAAAACGACATATCGCACCTCATTTCTATGTTTCATGATAAGATATAATATTCATTGCGAAGTGTTATGCATTCCTCGTCTACGATTCAAATGGATGTAAATGCGACACCTCCTTGCTTGGAAATAGCGCTTGCAGATGTCTACGTAACGAAGCAATAGTGTTCAAATGCTTCTTAAAACAAGATATCGCATCTCATTTCTATGTTTCATGGTAAGATATAATATGATATGCGAAGTGTTATGTATTCCTCGTCTACACTTCAAATGAATGTAAATGCGACTCTTCCTTGCAAGGAAATAGCGTTTGCAGATGTCTACGTATCGTAGCAATAGAGTTCTAATGCTTCTTAAAACGCGATATCGCACCTCATTTCCATGTTTCATGGTAAGATATAATATGATTGGGGAAGTGTTATGTATTCCTCGTCTACACTTCAAATGAATGTAAATGCGACACTTCCTCGCTAGGAAATAGCGTTTGCAGATGTCTAGGTATCGTAGCAATAGAGTTCTAATTCTTCTTAAAACGCGATATCGCATCTCATTTCTATGTCTCATGGTAAGATATAATATTCATTGCGAATTGTTATGCATTCCTCGTCTACGATTCAAATGAATGTAAATGCGGCACTTCCTTGCAAGGAAATAGCGTTTGCAGATGTCTATGTATCGTAGCAATAGAGTTCTTATGATTCTTAAAACGCGATATCGCATCTCATTTCTATGTTTCATGGTAAGATATAATATGATATGCGAAGTGTTATGTATTCCTCGTCTACACTTTAAATGAATGTAAATGCGACTCTTCCTTGCAAGGAAATAGCGTTTGCAGATGTCTACGTATCGTAGCGATAGAGTTCTTATGATTCTTAAAACGCGATATCGCATCTCATTTCTATGTTTCATGGTAATATATAATATGAATTGCGAAGTGTCATTTATTCCTCGTCTACACCTCAAATGAATGTAAATGCGACACTTCCTTGCTAGGAAATAGCGTCTGCAGATGTCTAGGTATCGTAGCAATAGATTTCTGATGCTTCTTAAAACGCGATATCGCATCACATTTCTATGTCTCATGGTAAGAATATAATATGATTTGCGAAGTGTTATGTATTCCTCGCCTACACTTCAAATGAATGTAAATGCGACACTTCCTTGCAAGGAAATAGCGTTTGCAGATGGCTACGTATCGAAGGGATAGATTTCTAATGCTTCTTAAAACGCGATATCGCATCTCATTATTATGTTTCATGGTAAGATATAATAAGATTTGCGAAGTGTCATGTATTCCTCGTCTACACTTCAAATGAATGTAAATGCGGCACTTCCTTGCAAGGAAATAGCGTTTGCAGATGTCTAGGTATCGTAGTAATAGAGTTCTAACTCTTCTTAAAACGCGATATCGCATTTCATTTCCATGCTTCATGGTAAGATATAATATGATTTGCGAAGTGTTATGTATTCCTCTTCTACACTTCAAATGAATGTAAATGCGACACTTCCTTGCAAGGAAATAGCGTTTGCAGATGTCTACGTATCGTAGGGATAGAGTTCTAATGCTTCTTAAAACGACATATCGCACCTCATTTCTATGTTTCATGATAAGATATAATATTCATTGCGAAGTGTTATGCATTCCTCGTCTACGATTCAAATGGATGTAAATGCGACACCTCCTTGCTTGGAAATAGCGCTTGCAGATGTCTACGTAACGAAGCAATAGTGTTCAAATGCTTCTTAAAACAAGATATCGCATCTCATTTCTATGTTTCATGGTAAGATATAATATGATATGCGAAGTGTTATGTATTCCTCGTCTACACTTCAAATGAATGTGAATTCGACTCTTCCTCGCTAGGAAATGGCGTTTGCAGATGTCTACGTATCGTTGCAATAGATTTCTAATGCTTCTTAAAACGCGATATCGCATCTCATTTCTATGTTTCATGGTAAGATATAATATGATTTGCGAAGTGTCATGTATTCCACGTCTACACTTCAAATGAATGTAAATGCGACACTACCTTGCTAGGAAATAGCGTCTGCAGATGTCTACCTATCGTAGCAATAGTGTTCTAATGCTTCTTAAAACGCGATATCGCATCTCATTTCTATGTTTCATGGTAAGATATAATATGATTTGCGAAGTGTCATGTATTCTTCGTCTACACTTCAAATGAATGTAAATGCGACTCTTCCTTGCAAGGAAATAGCGTTTGCAGATGTCTACGTATCGTAGCAATAGAGTTCTTATGATTCTTAAATCGCGATATTGCTTCTCATTTCTATGTTTCACGGTAAGGTATAATATGATTTGCGAAGTGTTATGTATTCCTCGTCTACACTTCAAATGAATGTAAATGCGACACTTCCCTGCAAGGAAATAGTGTTTGCAGATGTCTACGTATCGTAGCAATAGAGTTCTAATGCTCCTTAAAACGCGATATCGCATCTCATTTCTATGTTTCATGGTAAGATATAATATGATTTGCAAAGTGTTATGTATTCCACGTCTACACTTGAAATGAATGTGAATGCGACATTTCCTCGCTAGGAAATAGCGTTTGCAGATGTCTACGTATCGTAGCAATAGATTTCCAATGCTTCTTAAAATGCGATATCGCATCTGATTTCTAAGTTTCATGGTAAGATATAATATGATTTGCGAAGTGTCATGTATTCCTCGTCTACACTTCAAATGAATGTAAATGCGACTCTTCCTTGCAAGGAAATAGCGTTTGCAGGTGTCAACGTATCGTAGCAATAGACATCTAATGCTTCTTAAAACGCGATATCGCATCTCATTTCTATGTTTCATGGTAAGATGTAATATGATTGGGGAAGTGTTATGTATTCCTCGTCTACACTTCAAATGAATGTAAATGCGACACTTCCTTGCAAGGAAATAGCGTTTGCAGATGTCTACCTATCGTAGCAATAGTGTTCCAATGCTTCTTAAAACGCGATATCGCATCTCATTTCTATGTTTCATGGTAAGATATAATAAGATTTGCGAAGTGTCATGTATTCGCCGTCTACACTTCAAATGAATGTAAATGCCACACTTCCCTGCTAGGAAATAGCGTCTGCAGATGACTAGGGATCGTAGCAATAGAGTTCTTATGATTCTTGAAACGCGATATCGCATCTCATTTCTATGATTCATGGTAAGATATAATATGATTTGCGAAGTGTCATGTATTCTTCGTCTACACATCAAATGAATGTAAATGCGACTCTTCCTTGCAAGGAAATAGCGTTTGCAGATGTCTACGTATCGTAGTAATAGAGTTCCAATGCTTCTTAAAACGCGATATCGCATCTCATTTCTATGTTTCATGGTAAGATATAATATTCATTGCGAAGTGTTATGCATTCCTCGTCTACAATACAAATGAATGTAAATGCCACACTTCCCTGCTAGGAAATAGCGTTTGCAGGTGTCTACGTATCGTAGCAATAGAGTTCTAATGCTTCTTAGAACGCGATATCGCATCTCATTACTATGTTTCATGGTAAGATATAATAAGATTTGCCAAGTGTCATGTATTCCTCGTCTACACTTCAAATGAATGTGAATGCGTCACTTGCACGCTAGGAAATAGCGTTTGCAGATGACTAGGTATCGTAGCACTAGAGTTCTAATGCTTCTTAAAACGCGATTTCGCATCTCATTTCTATGTTTCATGGTAAGATATAATATTCATTGCGAAGTGTCATGTATTCTTCGTCTACACTTCAAATGAATGTAAATGCGACTCTTCCTTGCAAGGAAATAGCGTTTGCAGATGTCTAGGTATCGTAGGGATAGAGTTCTAATGCTTCTTAAAACGACATATCGCACCTCATTTCTATGTTTCATGATAAGATATAATATTCATTGCGAAGTGTTATGCATTCCTCGTCTACGATTCAAATGGATGTAAATGCGACACCTCCTTGCTTGGAAATAGGGCTTGCAGATGTCTACGTAACGAAGCAATAGTGTTCAAATGCTTCTTAAAACAAGATATCGCATCTCATTTCTATGTTTCATGGTAAGATATAATATGATATGCGAAGTGTTATGTATTCCTCGTCTACACCTCAAATGAATGTAAATGCGACACTTCCTTGCTAGGAAATAGCGTCTGCAGATGTCTAGGTATCGTAGCAATAGATTTCTGATGCTTCTTAAAACGCGATATCGCATCACATTTCTATGTTTCATGGTAAGATATAATATGATTTGCGAAGTGTCATGAATTCCTCGCCTACACTTCAAATGAATGTAAATGCGACACTTCCTTGCAAGGAAATAGCGTTTGCAGATGTCTACGTATCGAAGGGATAGAGTTCTAATGCTTCTTAAAACGCGATATCGCATCTCATTACTATGTTTCATGGTAAGATATAATAAGATTTGCGAAGTGTCATGTATTCCTCGTCTACACTTCAAATGAATGTAAATGCGGCACTTCCTTGCAAGGAAATAGCGTTTGCAGATGTCTACGTATCGTAGCAGTAGAGTTCTTATGATTCTTAAATCGCGTTATTGCTTCTCATTTCTATGTTTCATGGTAAGGTATAATATGATTTGCGAAGTGTTATGTATTCCTCGTCTACACTTCAAATGAATGTAAATGCGACACTTCCTTGCAAGGAAATAGCGTTTGCAGATGTCTACGTATCGTAGCATTGAATTTCTGATGCTTCTTAAAACGCGATATCGCATCCCATTTCTATGTTTCATGGTAAGATATAATATGATTTGCGAAGTGTCATGTATTCTTCGTCTACACTTTAAATGAATGTAAATGCGACTCTTCCTTGCAAGGAAATAGCGTCTGCAGATGACTAGGTATCGTAGCAATAGAGTTCTAATGCTTCTTAAAACGCGATATCGCATCTCATTTCTTTGTTTCATGGTAAGATATAATATGATTTGCGAAGTGTCATGTATTCTTCGTCTACACTTCAAATGAATGTAAATGCGACTCTTTCTTGCAAGGAAATAGCGTTTGCAGATGTCTAGGTATCGTAGTAATAGAGTTCTAATGCTTCTTAAAACGCGATATCGCATTTCATTTCCATGCTTCATGGTAAGATATAATATGATTTGCGAAGTGTTATGTATTCCTCTTCTACACTTCAAATGAATGTAAATGCGACACTTCCTTGCAAGGAAATAGCGTTTGCAGATGTCTACGTATCGTAGGGATAGAGTTCTAATGCTTCTTAAAACGACATATCGCACCTCATTTCTATGTTTCATGATAAGATATAATATTCATTGCGAAGTGTTATGCATTCCTCGTCTACGATTCAAATGGATGTAAATGCGACACCTCCTTGCTTGGAAATAGCGCTTGCAGATGTCTACGTAACGAAGCAATAGTGTTCAAATGCTTCTTAAAACAAGATATCGCATCTCATTTCTATGTTTCATGGTAAGATATAATATGATATGCGAAGTGTTATGTATTCCTCGTCTACACTTCAAATGAATGTAAATGCGACTCTTCCTTGCAAGGAAATAGCGTTTGCAGATGTCTACGTATCGTAGCAATAGATTTCCAATGCTTCTTAAAACGCGATATCGCATCTGATTTCTATGTTTCATGGTAAGATATAATATGATTTGCGAAGTGTCATGTATTCCTCGTCTACGCTTCAAATGAATGTAAATGCCACACTTCCCTACTAGGAAATAGCGTCTGCAGATGACTAGGTATCGTAGCAATAGAGTTCTAATGCTTCTTAAAACGCGATATCGCATCTCATTTCTATGTTTCATGGTAAGATATAATATGATTTGCGAAGTGTCATGTATTCCACGTCTACACTTCAAACGAATGTGAATGCGACACTTGCTCGCTAGGAAATAGCGTTTGCAGATGTCTAGGTATCGTAGCAATAGAGTTCTAATTCTTCTTAAAACGCGATATCGCATCTCATTTCTATGTTTCATGGTAATATATAATATGAATTGCGAAGTGTCATTTATTCCTCGTCTACACCTCAAATGAATGTAAATGCGACACTTCCTTGCTAGGAAATAGCGTCTGCAGATGTCTAGGTATCGTAGCAATAGATTTCTGATGCTTCTTCAAACGCGATATCGCATCACATTTCTATGTTTCATGGTAAGATATAATATGATTTGCGAAGTGTCATGTATTCCTCGTCTACACTTCAAATGAATGTAAATGCGACACTTCCTTGCAAGGAAATAGCGTTTGCAGATGTCTACGTATCGAAGGGATAGAGTTCTAATGCTTCTTAAAACGCGATATCGCATCTAATTACTATGTTTCATGGTAAGATATAATAAGATTTGCGAAGTGTCATGTATTCCTCGTCTACACTTCAAATGAATGTAAATGCGGCACTTCCTTGCAAGGAAATAGCGTTTGCAGATGTCTACGTATCGTAGCAATAGAGTTCTTATGATTCTTAAATCGCGATATTGCTTCTCATTTCTATGTTTCATGGTAAGGTATTATATGATTTGCGAAGTGTTATGTATTCCTCGTCTATACTTCAAATGAATGTAAATGCGACACTTCCTTGCAAGGAAATAGCGTTTGCAGATGTCTACGTATCGTAGGGATAGAGTTCTAATGCTTCTTAAAACGACATATCGCACCTCATTTCTATGTTTCATGATAAGATATAATATTCATTGCGAAGTGTTATGCATTCCTCGTCTACGATTCAAATGGATGTAAATGCGACACCTCCTTGCTTGGAAATAGCGCTTGCAGATGTCTACGTAACGAAGCAATAGTGTTCAAATGCTTCTTAAAACAAGATATCGCATCTCATTTCTATGTTTCATGGTAAGATATAATATGATATGCGAAGTGTTATGTATTCCTCGTCTACACTTCAAATGAATGTAAATGCGACTCTTCCTTGCAAGGAAATAGCGTTTGCAGATGTCTACGTATCGTAGCAATAGATTTCCAATGCTTCTTAAAACGCGATATCGCATCTGATTTCTATGTTTCATGGTAAGATATAATATGATTTGCGAAGTGTCATGTATTCCTCGTCTACGCTTCAAATGAATGTAAATGCCACACTTCCCTACTAGGAAATAGCGTCTGCAGATGACTAGGTATCGTAGCAATAGAGTTCTAATGCTTCTTAAAACGCGACATCGCATCTCATTTCTATGTTTCATGGTAAGATATAATATGATTTGCGAAGTGTCATGTATTCCACGTCTACACTTCAAACGAATGTGAATGCGACACTTGCTCGCTAGGAAATAGCGTTTGCAGATGTCTAGGTATCGTAGCAATAGAGTTCTAATTCTTCTTAAAACGCGATATCGCATCTCATTTCTATGTTTCATGGTAATATATAATATGAATTGCGAAGTGCCATTTATTCCTCGTCTACACCTCAAATGAATGTAAATGCGACACTTCCTTGCTAGGAAATAGCGTCTGCAGATGTCTAGGTATCGTAGCAATAGATTTCTGATGCTTCTTAAAACGCGACATCGCATCACATTTCTATGTTTCATGGTAAGATATAATATGATTTGCGAAGTGTCATGTATTCCTCGTCTACACTTCAAATGAATGTAAATGCGACACTTCCTTGCAAGGAAATAGCGTTTGCAGATGTCTACGTATCGAAGGGATAGAGTTCTAATGCTTCTTAAAACGCGATATCGCATCTCATTACTATGTTTCATGGTAAGATATAATAAGATTTGCGAAGTGTCATGTATTCCTCGTCTACACTTCAAATGAATGTAAATGCGGCACTTCCTTGCAAGGAAATAGCGTTTGCAGATGTCTACGTATCGTAGCAATAGAGTTCTAATGCTTCTTAAAACGCGATATCGCATCACATTTCCATGCTTCATGGTAAGATATAATATGATTTGCGAAGTGTTATGTATTCCTCGTCTACACTTCAAATGAATGTAAATGCGACACTTCCTTGCAAGGAAATAGCGTTTGCAGATGTCTACGTATCGAAGCAATAGAGTTCAAATGCTTATTAAGTCGCGATATCGCATCTCATTTCTATGTTTCATGGTAAGATATAATAAGATTTGCGATGTGTTATGTATTCCTCGTCTACACTTCAAGTGAATGTAAATGCGACACTTCCTTGCAAGGAAATAGCGTTTGCAAGTGTCTACCTATCGTAGCAATAGTGTTCTAATGCTTCTTAAAACGCGATATCGCATCTCATTTCTATGTTTCATGGTAAGATATAATATGATTTGCGACGTGTCATGTATTCTTCGTCTACACTTCAAATGAATGTAAATGCGACTCTTCCTTGCAAGGAAATAGCGTTTGCATATGTCTACGTATCGTAGCAATAGAGTTATTATGATTCATAAAACGCGATATCGCTGCTCATTTATATGTTTCATGGTAAGGTATAATATGATTTGCGAAGTGTTATGTATTCCTCGTCTACACTTCAAATGAATGTACATGCGACACTTCCTTGCAAGGAAATAGCGTTTGCAGATGTCTACGTATCGAAGCAATAGAGTTCAAATGCTTCTTAAAACGAGATATCGCATCTCATTTCTATGTTTCATGACAAGATGTAATATTCATTGCGAAGTGTTATGTATTTCTCGTCTACACTTCAAATGAATGTAAATGCGACACTTCCTTGCTAGGAAATAGCGTTTGCAGATGTCAACGTATCGTAGCAATAGAGATCTTATGCTTCTTAAAACGCGATATCGCATCTCATTTCTATGTTTAATGGTAAGATTAGATATGATTTACGAAGTGTTATGTAGTCCACGTCTACACTTCAAATGAATGTGAATGCGACACTTCCTTGCTAGGAAATAGCGTTTGCAGATGTCTACGTATCGTAGGGATGGAGTTTTAGTGCTTCTTGAAACGTGATATCGCATCTCATTTCTATGTTTCATGATAAGATGTTATACTCATTGCGAAGTGTTATGTAGTCCACGTCTACACTTCAAATGAATGTGAATGCGACACTTCCCTGCAAGGAAATAGCGTTTGCAGATGTCTACGTATCGTAGCAATAGTGTTCTAATGCTCCTTAAAACGCGATATCGCATCTCATTTCTGTGTTTCATGGTAAGATATAATATGATTTGCAAAGTGTTATGTATTCCACGTCTACACTTGAAATGAATGTGAATGCGACATTTCCTCGCTAGGAAATAGCGTTTGCAGATGTCTACGTATCGTAGCAATAGATTTCCAATGCTTCTTAAAACGCGATATCGCATCTCATTTCTATGTTTCATGGTAAGATGTAATATGATTGGGGAAGTGTTATGTATTCCTCGTCTACACTTCAAATGAATGTAAATGCGACACTTCCTTGCAAGGAAATAGCGTTTGCAGATGTCTACGTATCGTAGCAATAGAGTTCTTATGATTCTTAGAACGCGATATGGCATCTCATTTCTATGTTTCATGGTAAGATATAATATGATTTGCGAAGTGTCATGTATTCCTCGTCTACACTTCAAATGAATGTAAATGCGACACTTCCTTGCAAGGAAATAGCGTTTGCAGATGTCTACGTATCGTAGCAATAGAGCTCTAATGCTTCTTAAAACGCGATATCGCATCTCATTTCTATGTTTCATGGTAAGATGTAATATGATTGGGGAAGTGTTATGTATTCCTCGTCTACACTTCAAATGAATGTAAATGCGACACTTCCTTGCAAGGAAATAGCGTTTGCAGATGTCTACGTATCGTAGCAATAGAGTTCTTATGATTCTTAAATCGCGATATTGCTTCTCATTTCTATGTTTCACGGTAAGGTATAATATGATTTGCGAAGTGTTATGTATTCCTCGTCTACACTTCAAATGAATGTAAATGCTACACTTCCTTGCAAGGAAATAGCGTTTGCAAGTGTCTACCTATCGTAGCAATAGTGTTCTAATGCTTCTTAATACGCGATATCGCATCTCATTTCTATGTTTCATGGTAAGATATAATATGATTTGCGACGTATCATGTATTCTTCGTCTACACTTCAAATGAATGTAAATGCGACACTTCCTTGCAAGGAAATAGCGTTTGCAGATGTCTACGTATCGAAGGGATAGAGTTCTAATGCTTCTTAAAACGCGATATCGCATCTCATTACTATGTTTCATGGTAAGATATAATAAGATTTGCGAAGTGTCATGTATTCCTCGTCTACACTTCAAATGAATGTAAATGCGGCACTTCCTTGCAAGGAAATAGCGTTTGCAGATGTCTACGTATCGTAGCAATAGAGTTCTAATGCTTCTTAAAACGCGATATCGCATCACATTTCCATGCTTCATGGTAAGATATAATATGATTTGCGAAGTGTTATGTATTCCTCGTCTACACTTCAAATGAATGTAAATGCGACACTTCCTTGCAAGGAAATAGCGTTTGCAGATGTCTACGTATCGAAGCAATAGAGTTCAAATGCTTATTAAGTCGCGATATCGCATCTCATTTCTATGTTTCATGGTAAGATATAATAAGATTTGCGATGTGTTATGTATTCCTCGTCTACACTTCAAGTGAATGTAAATGCGACACTTCCTTGCAAGGAAATAGCGTTTGCAAGTGTCTACCTATCGTAGCAATAGTGTTCTAATGCTTCTTAAAACGCGATATCGCATCTCATTTCTATGTTTCATGGTAAGATATAATATGATTTGCGACGTGTCATGTATTCTTCGTCTACACTTCAAATGAATGTAAATGCGACTCTTCCTTGCAAGGAAATAGCGTTTGCATATGTCTACGTATCGTAGCAATAGAGTTATTATGATTCATAAAACGCGATATCGCTGCTCATTTATATGTTTCATGGTAAGGTATAATATGATTTGCGAAGTGTTATGTATTCCTCGTCTACACTTCAAATGAATGTACATGCGACACTTCCTTGCAAGGAAATAGCGTTTGCAGATGTCTACGTATCGAAGCAATAGAGTTCAAATGCTTCTTAAAACGAGATATCGCATCTCATTTCTATGTTTCATGACAAGATGTAATATTCATTGCGAAGTGTTATGTATTTCTCGTCTACACTTCAAATGAATGTAAATGCGACACTTCCTTGCTAGGAAATAGCGTTTGCAGATGTCAACGTATCGTAGCAATAGAGATCTTATGCTTCTTAAAACGCGATATCGCATCTCATTTCTATGTTTAATGGTAAGATTAGATATGATTTACGAAGTGTTATGTAGTCCACGTCTACACTTCAAATGAATGTGAATGCGACACTTCCTTGCTAGGAAATAGCGTTTGCAGATGTCTACGTATCGTAGGGATGGAGTTTTAGTGCTTCTTGAAACGTGATATCGCATCTCATTTCTATGTTTCATGATAAGATGTTATACTCATTGCGAAGTGTTATGTAGTCCACGTCTACACTTCAAATGAATGTGAATGCGACACTTCCCTGCAAGGAAATAGCGTTTGCAGATGTCTACGTATCGTAGCAATAGTGTTCTAATGCTCCTTAAAACGCGATATCGCATCTCATTTCTGTGTTTCATGGTAAGATATAATATGATTTGCAAAGTGTTATGTATTCCACGTCTACACTTGAAATGAATGTGAATGCGACATTTCCTCGCTAGGAAATAGCGTTTGCAGATGTCTACGTATCGTAGCAATAGATTTCCAATGCTTCTTAAAACGCGATATCGCATCTCATTTCTATGTTTCATGGTAAGATGTAATATGATTGGGGAAGTGTTATGTATTCCTCGTCTACACTTCAAATGAATGTAAATGCGACACTTCCTTGCAAGGAAATAGCGTTTGCAGATGTCTACGTATCGTAGCAATAGAGTTCTTATGATTCTTAGAACGCGATATGGCATCTCATTTCTATGTTTCATGGTAAGATATAATATGATTTGCGAAGTGTCATGTATTCCTCGTCTACACTTCAAATGAATGTAAATGCGACACTTCCTTGCAAGGAAATAGCGTTTGCAGATGTCTACGTATCGTAGCAATAGAGCTCTAATGCTTCTTAAAACGCGATATCGCATCTCATTTCTATGTTTCATGGTAAGATGTAATATGATTGGGGAAGTGTTATGTATTCCTCGTCTACACTTCAAATGAATGTAAATGCGACACTTCCTTGCAAGGAAATAGCGTTTGCAGATGACTAGGTATCGTAGCAATAGAGTTCTAATGCTTCTTAAAACGCGATATCGCATCTCATTTCTTTGTTTCATGGTAAGATATAATATGATTTGCGAAGTGTCATGTATTCTTCGTCTACACTTCAAATGAATGTAAATGCGACTCTTTCTTGCAAGGAAATAGCGTTTGCAGATGTCTAGGTATCGTAGTAATAGAGTTCTAATGCTTCTTAAAACGCGATATCGCATTTCATTTCCATGCTTCATGGTAAGATATAATATGATTTGCGAAGTGTTATGTATTCCTCTTCTACACTTCAAATGAATGTAAATGCGACACTTCCTTGCAAGGAAATAGCGTTTGCAGATGTCTACGTATCGTAGGGATAGAGTTCTAATGCTTCTTAAAACGACATATCGCACCTCATTTCTATGTTTCATGATAAGATATAATATTCATTGCGAAGTGTTATGCATTCCTCGTCTACGATTCAAATGGATGTAAATGCGACACCTCCTTGCTTGGAAATAGCGCTTGCAGATGTCTACGTAACGAAGCAATAGTGTTCAAATGCTTCTTAAAACAAGATATCGCATCTCATTTCTATGTTTCATGGTAAGATATAATATGATATGCGAAGTGTTATGTATTCCTCGTCTACACTTCAAATGAATGTAAATGCGACTCTTCCTTGCAAGGAAATAGCGTTTGCAGATGTCTACGTATCGTAGCAATAGATTTCCAATGCTTCTTAAAACGCGATATCGCATCTGATTTCTATGTTTCATGGTAAGATATAATATGATTTGCGAAGTGTCATGTATTCCTCGTCTACGCTTCAAATGAATGTAAATGCCACACTTCCCTACTAGGAAATAGCGTCTGCAGATGACTAGGTATCGTAGCAATAGAGTTCTAATGCTTCTTAAAACGCGATATCGCATCTCATTTCTATGTTTCATGGTAAGATATAATATGATTTGCGAAGTGTCATGTATTCCACGTCTACACTTCAAACGAATGTGAATGCGACACTTGCTCGCTAGGAAATAGCGTTTGCAGATGTCTAGGTATCGTAGCAATAGAGTTCTAATTCTTCTTAAAACGCGATATCGCATCTCATTTCTATGTTTCATGGTAATATATAATATGAATTGCGAAGTGTCATTTATTCCTCGTCTACACCTCAAATGAATGTAAATGCGACACTTCCTTGCTAGGAAATAGCGTCTGCAGATGTCTAGGTATCGTAGCAATAGATTTCTGATGCTTCTTAAAACGCGATATCGCATCACATTTCTATGTTTCATGGTAAGATATAATATGATTTGCGAAGTGTCATGTATTCCTCGTCTACACTTCAAATGAATGTAAATGCGACACTTCCTTGCAAGGAAATAGCGTTTGCAGATGTCTACGTATCGAAGGGATAGAGTTCTAATGCTTCTTAAAACGCGATATCGCATCTCATTACTATGTTTCATGGTAAGATATAATAAGATTTGCGAAGTGTCATGTATTCCTCGTCTACACTTCAAATGAATGTAAATGCGGCACTTCCTTGCAAGGAAATAGCGTTTGCAGATGTCTACGTATCGTAGCAATAGAGTTCTTATGATTCTTAAATCGCGATATTGCTTCTCATTTCTATGTTTCATGGTAAGGTATTATATGATTTGCGAAGTGTTATGTATTCCTCGTCTATACTTCAAATGAATGTAAATGCGACACTTCCTTGCAAGGAAATAGCGTTTGCAGATGTCTACGTATCGTAGGGATAGAGTTCTAATGCTTCTTAAAACGACATATCGCACCTCATTTCTATGTTTCATGATAAGATATAATATTCATTGCGAAGTGTTATGCATTCCTCGTCTACGATTCAAATGGATGTAAATGCGACACCTCCTTGCTTGGAAATAGCGCTTGCAGATGTCTACGTAACGAAGCAATAGTGTTCAAATGCTTCTTAAAACAAGATATCGCATCTCATTTCTATGTTTCATGGTAAGATATAATATGATATGCGAAGTGTTATGTATTCCTCGTCTACACTTCAAATGAATGTAAATGCGACTCTTCCTTGCAAGGAAATAGCGTTTGCAGATGTCTACGTATCGTAGCAATAGATTTCCAATGCTTCTTAAAACGCGATATCGCATCTGATTTCTATGTTTCATGGTAAGATATAATATGATTTGCGAAGTGTCATGTATTCCTCGTCTACGCTTCAAATGAATGTAAATGCCACACTTCCCTACTAGGAAATAGCGTCTGCAGATGACTAGGTATCGTAGCAATAGAGTTCTAATGCTTCTTAAAACGCGACATCGCATCTCATTTCTATGTTTCATGGTAAGATATAATATGATTTGCGAAGTGTCATGTATTCCACGTCTACACTTCAAACGAATGTGAATGCGACACTTGCTCGCTAGGAAATAGCGTTTGCAGATGTCTAGGTATCGTAGCAATAGAGTTCTAATTCTTCTTAAAACGCGATATCGCATCTCATTTCTATGTTTCATGGTAATATATAATATGAATTGCGAAGTGCCATTTATTCCTCGTCTACACCTCAAATGAATGTAAATGCGACACTTCCTTGCTAGGAAATAGCGTCTGCAGATGTCTAGGTATCGTAGCAATAGATTTCTGATGCTTCTTAAAACGCGACATCGCATCACATTTCTATGTTTCATGGTAAGATATAATATGATTTGCGAAGTGTCATGTATTCCTCGTCTACACTTCAAATGAATGTAAATGCGACACTTCCTTGCAAGGAAATAGCGTTTGCAGATGTCTACGTATCGAAGGGATAGAGTTCTAATGCTTCTTAAAACGCGATATCGCACCTCATTACTATGTTTCATGGTAAGATATAATAAGATTTGCGAAGTGTCATGTATTCCTCGTCTACACTTCAAATGAATGTAAATGCGGCACTTCCTTGCAAGGAAATAGCGTTTGCAGATGTCTACGTATCGTAGCAATAGAGTTCTAATGCTTCTTAAAACGCGATATCGCATCACATTTCCATGCTTCATGGTAAGATATAATATGATTTGCGAAGTGTTATGTATTCCTCGTCTACACTTCAAATGAATGTAAATGCGACACTTCCTTGCAAGGAAATAGCGTTTGCAGATGTCTACGTATCGAAGCAATAGAGTTCAAATGCTTATTAAGTCGCGATATCGCATCTCATTTCTATGTTTCATGGTAAGATATAATAAGATTTGCGATGTGTTATGTATTCCTCGTCTACACTTCAAGTGAATGTAAATGCGACACTTCCTTGCAAGGAAATAGCGTTTGCAAGTGTCTACCTATCGTAGCAATAGTGTTCTAATGCTTCTTAAAACGCGATATCGCATCTCATTTCTATGTTTCATGGTAAGATATAATATGATTTGCGACGTGTCATGTATTCTTCGTCTACACTTCAAATGAATGTAAATGCGACTCTTCCTTGCAAGGAAATAGCGTTTGCATATGTCTACGTATCGTAGCAATAGAGTTATTATGATTCATAAAACGCGATATCGCTGCTCATTTATATGTTTCATGGTAAGGTATAATATGATTTGCGAAGTGTTATGTATTCCTCGTCTACACTTCAAATGAATGTACATGCGACACTTCCTTGCAAGGAAATAGCGTTTGCAGATGTCTACGTATCGAAGCAATAGAGTTCAAATGCTTCTTAAAACGAGATATCGCATCTCATTTCTATGTTTCATGACAAGATGTAATATTCATTGCGAAGTGTTATGTATTTCTCGTCTACACTTCAAATGAATGTAAATGCGACACTTCCTTGCTAGGAAATAGCGTTTGCAGATGTCAACGTATCGTAGCAATAGAGATCTTATGCTTCTTAAAACGCGATATCGCATCTCATTTCTATGTTTAATGGTAAGATTAGATATGATTTACGAAGTGTTATGTAGTCCACGTCTACACTTCAAATGAATGTGAATGCGACACTTCCTTGCTAGGAAATAGCGTTTGCAGATGTCTACGTATCGTAGGGATGGAGTTTTAGTGCTTCTTGAAACGTGATATCGCATCTCATTTCTATGTTTCATGATAAGATGTTATACTCATTGCGAAGTGTTATGTAGTCCACGTCTACACTTCAAATGAATGTGAATGCGACACTTCCCTGCAAGGAAATAGCGTTTGCAGATGTCTACGTATCGTAGCAATAGTGTTCTAATGCTCCTTAAAACGCGATATCGCATCTCATTTCTGTGTTTCATGGTAAGATATAATATGATTTGCAAAGTGTTATGTATTCCACGTCTACACTTGAAATGAATGTGAATGCGACATTTCCTCGCTAGGAAATAGCGTTTGCAGATGTCTACGTATCGTAGCAATAGATTTCCAATGCTTCTTAAAACGCGATATCGCATCTCATTTCTATGTTTCATGGTAAGATGTAATATGATTGGGGAAGTGTTATGTATTCCTCGTCTACACTTCAAATGAATGTAAATGCGACACTTCCTTGCAAGGAAATAGCGTTTGCAGATGTCTACGTATCGTAGCAATAGAGTTCTTATGATTCTTAGAACGCGATATGGCATCTCATTTCTATGTTTCATGGTAAGATATAATATGATTTGCGAAGTGTCATGTATTCCTCGTCTACACTTCAAATGAATGTAAATGCGACACTTCCTTGCAAGGAAATAGCGTTTGCAGATGTCTACGTATCGTAGCAATAGAGCTCTAATGCTTCTTAAAACGCGATATCGCATCTCATTTCTATGTTTCATGGTAAGATGTAATATGATTGGGGAAGTGTTATGTATTCCTCGTCTACACTTCAAATGAATGTAAATGCGACACTTCCTTGCAAGGAAATAGCGTTTGCAGATGTCTACGTATCGTAGCAATAGAGTTCTTATGATTCTTAAATCGCGATATTGCTTCTCATTTCTATGTTTCACGGTAAGGTATAATATGATTTGCGAAGTGTTATGTATTCCTCGTCTACACTTCAAATGAATGTAAATGCTACACTTCCTTGCAAGGAAATAGCGTTTGCAAGTGTCTACCTATCGTAGCAATAGTGTTCTAATGCTTCTTAATACGCGATATCGCATCTCATTTCTATGTTTCATGGTAAGATATAATATGATTTGCGACGTATCATGTATTCTTCGTCTACACTTCAAATGAATGTAAATGCGACACTTCCTTGCAAGGAAATAGCGTTTGCAGATGTCTACGTATCGAAGGGATAGAGTTCTAATGCTTCTTAAAACGCGATATCGCATCTCATTACTATGTTTCATGGTAAGATATAATAAGATTTGCGAAGTGTCATGTATTCCTCGTCTACACTTCAAATGAATGTAAATGCGGCACTTCCTTGCAAGGAAATAGCGTTTGCAGATGTCTACGTATCGTAGCAATAGAGTTCTAATGCTTCTTAAAACGCGATATCGCATCACATTTCCATGCTTCATGGTAAGATATAATATGATTTGCGAAGTGTTATGTATTCCTCGTCTACACTTCAAATGAATGTAAATGCGACACTTCCTTGCAAGGAAATAGCGTTTGCAGATGTCTACGTATCGAAGCAATAGAGTTCAAATGCTTATTAAGTCGCGATATCGCATCTCATTTCTATGTTTCATGGTAAGATATAATAAGATTTGCGATGTGTTATGTATTCCTCGTCTACACTTCAAGTGAATGTAAATGCGACACTTCCTTGCAAGGAAATAGCGTTTGCAAGTGTCTACCTATCGTAGCAATAGTGTTCTAATGCTTCTTAAAACGCGATATCGCATCTCATTTCTATGTTTCATGGTAATATATAATATGAATTGCGAAGTGCCATTTATTCCTCGTCTACACCTCAAATGAATGTAAATGCGACACTTCCTTGCTAGGAAATAGCGTCTGCAGATGTCTAGGTATCGTAGCAATAGATTTCTGATGCTTCTTAAAACGCGACATCGCATCACATTTCTATGTTTCATGGTAAGATATAATATGATTTGCGAAGTGTCATGTATTCCTCGTCTACACTTCAAATGAATGTAAATGCGACACTTCCTTGCAAGGAAATAGCGTTTGCAGATGTCTACTTATCGAAGGGATAGAGTTCTAATGCTTCTTAAAACGCGATATCGCACCTCATTACTATGTTTCATGGTAAGATATAATAAGATTTGCGAAGTGTCATGTATTCCTCGTCTACACTTCAAATGAATGTAAATGCGGCACTTCCTTGCAAGGAAATAGCGTTTGCAGATGTCTACGTATCGTAGCAATAGAGTTCTAATGCTTCTTAAAACGCGATATCGCATCACATTTCCATGCTTCATGGTAAGATATAATATGATTTGCGAAGTGTTATGTATTCCTCGTCTACACTTCAAATGAATGTAAATGCGACACTTCCTTGCAAGGAAATAGCGTTTGCAGATGTCTACGTATCGAAGCAATAGAGTTCAAATGCTTATTAAGTCGCGATATCGCATCTCATTTCTATGTTTCATGGTAAGATATAATAAGATTTGCGATGTGTTATGTATTCCTCGTCTACACTTCAAGTGAATGTAAATGCGACACTTCCTTGCAAGGAAATAGCGTTTGCAAGTGTCTACCTATCGTAGCAATAGTGTTCTAATGCTTCTTAAAACGCGATATCGCATCTCATTTCTATGTTTCATGGTAAGATATAATATGATTTGCGACGTGTCATGTATTCTTCGTCTACACTTCAAATGAATGTAAATGCGACTCTTCCTTGCAAGGAAATAGCGTTTGCATATGTCTACGTATCGTAGCAATAGAGTTATTATGATTCATAAAACGCGATATCGCTGCTCATTTATATGTTTCATGGTAAGGTATAATATGATTTGCGAAGTGTTATGTATTCCTCGTCTACACTTCAAATGAATGTACATGCGACACTTCCTTGCAAGGAAATAGCGTTTGCAGATGTCTACGTATCGAAGCAATAGAGTTCAAATGCTTCTTAAAACGAGATATCGCATCTCATTTCTATGTTTCATGACAAGATGTAATATTCATTGCGAAGTGTTATGTATTTCTCGTCTACACTTCAAATGAATGTAAATGCGACACTTCCTTGCTAGGAAATAGCGTTTGCAGATGTCAACGTATCGTAGCAATAGAGATCTTATGCTTCTTAAAACGCGATATCGCATCTCATTTCTATGTTTAATGGTAAGATTAGATATGATTTACGAAGTGTTATGTAGTCCACGTCTACACTTCAAATGAATGTGAATGCGACACTTCCTTGCTAGGAAATAGCGTTTGCAGATGTCTACGTATCGTAGGGATGGAGTTTTAGTGCTTCTTGAAACGTGATATCGCATCTCATTTCTATGTTTCATGATAAGATGTTATACTCATTGCGAAGTGTTATGTAGTCCACGTCTACACTTCAAATGAATGTGAATGCGACACTTCCCTGCAAGGAAATAGCGTTTGCAGATGTCTACGTATCGTAGCAATAGTGTTCTAATGCTCCTTAAAACGCGATATCGCATCTCATTTCTGTGTTTCATGGTAAGATATAATATGATTTGCAAAGTGTTATGTATTCCACGTCTACACTTGAAATGAATGTGAATGCGACATTTCCTCGCTAGGAAATAGCGTTTGCAGATATCTACGTATCGTAGCAATAGATTTCCAATGCTTCTTAAAACGCGATATCGCATCTCATTTCTATGTTTCATGGTAAGATGTAATATGATTGGGGAAGTGTTATGTATTCCTCGTCTACACTTCAAATGAATGTAAATGCGACACTTCCTTGCAAGGAAATAGCGTTTGCAGATGTCTACGTATCGTAGCAATAGAGTTCTTATGATTCTTAGAACGCGATATGGCATCTCATTTCTATGTTTCATGGTAAGATATAATATGATTTGCGAAGTGTCATGTATTCCTCGTCTACACTTCAAATGAATGTAAATGCGACACTTCCTTGCAAGGAAATAGCGTTTGCAGATGTCTACGTATCGTAGCAATAGAGCTCTAATGCTTCTTAAAACGCGATATCGCATCTCATTTCTATGTTTCATGGTAAGATGTAATATGATTGGGGAAGTGTTATGTATTCCTCGTCTACACTTCAAATGAATGTAAATGCGACACTTCCTTGCAAGGAAATAGCGTTTGCAGATGTCTACGTATCGTAGCAATAGAGTTCTTATGATTCTTAAATCGCGATATTGCTTCTCATTTCTATGTTTCACGGTAAGGTATAATATGATTTGCGAAGTGTTATGTATTCCTCGTCTACACTTCAAATGAATGTAAATGCTACACTTCCTTGCAAGGAAATAGCGTTTGCAAGTGTCTACCTATCGTAGCAATAGTGTTCTAATGCTTCTTAATACGCGATATCGCATCTCATTTCTATGTTTCATGGTAAGATATAATATGATTTGCGACGTATCATGTATTCTTCGTCTACACTTCAAATGAATGTAAATGCGACACTTCCTTGCAAGGAAATAGCGTTTGCAGATGTCTACGTATCGAAGGGATAGAGTTCTAATGCTTCTTAAAACGCGATATCGCATCTCATTACTATGTTTCATGGTAAGATATAATAAGATTTGCGAAGTGTCATGTATTCCTCGTCTACACTTCAAATGAATGTAAATGCGGCACTTCCTTGCAAGGAAATAGCGTTTGCAGATGTCTACGTATCGTAGCAATAGAGTTCTAATGCTTCTTAAAACGCGATATCGCATCACATTTCCATGCTTCATGGTAAGATATAATATGATTTGCGAAGTGTTATGTATTCCTCGTCTACACTTCAAATGAATGTAAATGCGACACTTCCTTGCAAGGAAATAGCGTTTGCAGATGTCTACGTATCGAAGCAATAGAGTTCAAATGCTTATTAAGTCGCGATATCGCATCTCATTTCTATGTTTCATGGTAAGATATAATAAGATTTGCGATGTGTTATGTATTCCTCGTCTACACTTCAAGTGAATGTAAATGCGACACTTCCTTGCAAGGAAATAGCGTTTGCAAGTGTCTACCTATCGTAGCAATAGTGTTCTAATGCTTCTTAAAACGCGATATCGCATCTCATTTCTATGTTTCATGGTAAGATATAATATGATTTGCGACGTGTCATGTATTCTTCGTCTACACTTCAAATGAATGTAAATGCGACTCTTCCTTGCAAGGAAATAGCGTTTGCATATGTCTACGTATCGTAGCAATAGAGTTATTATGATTCATAAAACGCGATATCGCTGCTCATTTATATGTTTCATGGTAAGGTATAATATGATTTGCGAAGTGTTATGTATTCCTCGTCTACACTTCAAATGAATGTACATGCGACACTTCCTTGCAAGGAAATAGCGTTTGCAGATGTCTACGTATCGAAGCAATAGAGTTCAAATGCTTCTTAAAACGAGATATCGCATCTCATTTCTATGTTTCATGACAAGATGTAATATTCATTGCGAAGTGTTATGTATTTCTCGTCTACACTTCAAATGAATGTAAATGCGACACTTCCTTGCTAGGAAATAGCGTTTGCAGATGTCAACGTATCGTAGCAATAGAGATCTTATGCTTCTTAAAACGCGATATCGCATCTCATTTCTATGTTTAATGGTAAGATTAGATATGATTTACGAAGTGTTATGTAGTCCACGTCTACACTTCAAATGAATGTGAATGCGACACTTCCTTGCTAGGAAATAGCGTTTGCAGATGTCTACGTATCGTAGGGATGGAGTTTTAGTGCTTCTTGAAACGTGATATCGCATCTCATTTCTATGTTTCATGATAAGATGTTATACTCATTGCGAAGTGTTATGTAGTCCACGTCTACACTTCAAATGAATGTGAATGCGACACTTCCCTGCAAGGAAATAGCGTTTGCAGATGTCTACGTATCGTAGCAATAGTGTTCTAATGCTCCTTAAAACGCGATATCGCATCTCATTTCTGTGTTTCATGGTAAGATATAATATGATTTGCAAAGTGTTATGTATTCCACGTCTACACTTGAAATGAATGTGAATGCGACATTTCCTCGCTAGGAAATAGCGTTTGCAGATGTCTACGTATCGTAGCAATAGATTTCCAATGCTTCTTAAAACGCGATATCGCATCTCATTTCTATGTTTCATGGTAAGATGTAATATGATTGGGGAAGTGTTATGTATTCCTCGTCTACACTTCAAATGAATGTAAATGCGACACTTCCTTGCAAGGAAATAGCGTTTGCAGATGTCTACGTATCGTAGCAATAGAGTTCTTATGATTCTTAGAACGCGATATGGCATCTCATTTCTATGTTTCATGGTAAGATATAATATGATTTGCGAAGTGTCATGTATTCCTCGTCTACACTTCAAATGAATGTAAATGCGACACTTCCTTGCAAGGAAATAGCGTTTGCAGATGTCTACGTATCGTAGCAATAGAGCTCTAATGCTTCTTAAAACGCGATATCGCATCTCATTTCTATGTTTCATGGTAAGATGTAATATGATTGGGGAAGTGTTATGTATTCCTCGTCTACACTTCAAATGAATGTAAATGCGACACTTCCTTGCAAGGAAATAGCGTTTGCAGATGTCTACGTATCGTAGCAATAGAGTTCTTATGATTCTTAAATCGCGATATTGCTTCTCATTTCTATGTTTCACGGTAAGGTATAATATGATTTGCGAAGTGTTATGTATTCCTCGTCTACACTTCAAATGAATGTAAATGCGACACTTCCTTGCTAGGAAATAGCGTCTGCAGATGTCTAGGTATCGTAGCAATAGATTTCTGATGCTTCTTAAAACGCGACATCGCATCACATTTCTATGTTTCATGGTAAGATATAATATGATTTGCGAAGTGTCATGTATTCCTCGTCTACACTTCAAATGAATGTAAATGCGACACTTCCTTGCAAGGAAATAGCGTTTGCAGATGTCTACGTATCGAAGGGATAGAGTTCTAATGCTTCTTAAAACGCGATATCGCATCTCATTACTATGTTTCATGGTAAGATATAATAAGATTTGCGAAGTGTCATGTATTCCTCGTCTACACTTCAAATGAATGCAAATGCGGCACTTCCTTGCAAGGAAATAGCGTTTGCAGATGTCTACGTATCGTAGCAATAGAGTTCTAATGCTTCCTAAAACGCGATATCGCATCACATTTCCATGCTTCATGGTAAGATATAATATGATTTGCGAAGTGTTATGTATTCCTCGTCTACACTTCAAATGAATGTAAATGCGACACTTCCTTGCAAGGAAATAGCGTTTGCAGATGTCTACGTATCGAAGCAATAGAGTTCAAATGCTTATTAAGTCGCGATATCGCATCTCATTTCTATGTTTCATGGTAAGATATAATAAGATTTGCGATGTGTTATGTATTCCTCGTCTACACTTCAAGTGAATGTAAATGCGACACTTCCTTGCAAGGAAATAGCGTTTGCAAGTGTCTACCTATCGTAGCAATAGTGTTCTAATGCTTCTTAAAACGCGATATCGCATCTCATTTCTATGTTTCATGGTAAGATATAATATGATTTGCGACGTGTCATGTATTCTTCGTCTACACTTCAAATGAATGTAAATGCGACTCTTCCTTGCAAGGAAATAGCGTTTGCATATGTCTACGTATCGTAGCAATAGAGTTATTATGATTCATAAAACGCGATATCGCTGCTCATTTATATGTTTCATGGTAAGGTATAATATGATTTGCGAAGTGTTATGTATTCCTCGTCTACACTTCAAATGAATGTACATGCGACACTTCCTTGCAAGGAAATAGCGTTTGCAGATGTCTACGTATCGAAGCAATAGAGTTCAAATGCTTCTTAAAACGAGATATCGCATCTCATTTCTATGTTTCATGACAAGATGTAATATTCATTGCGAAGTGTTATGTATTTCTCGTCTACACTTCAAATGAATGTAAATGCGACACTTCCTTGCTAGGAAATAGCGTTTGCAGATGTCAACGTATCGTAGCAATAGAGATCTTATGCTTCTTAAAACGCGATATCGCATCTCATTTCTATGTTTAATGGTAAGATTAGATATGATTTACGAAGTGTTATGTAGTCCACGTCTACACTTCAAATGAATGTGAATGCGACACTTCCTTGCTAGGAAATAGCGTTTGCAGATGTCTACGTATCGTAGGGATGGAGTTTTAGTGCTTCTTGAAACGTGATATCGCATCTCATTTCTATGTTTCATGATAAGATGTTATACTCATTGCGAAGTGTTATGTAGTCCACGTCTACACTTCAAATGAATGTGAATGCGACACTTCCCTGCAAGGAAATAGCGTTTGCAGATGTCTACGTATCGTAGCAATAGTGTTCTAATGCTCCTTAAAACGCGATATCGCATCTCATTTCTGTGTTTCATGGTAAGATATAATATGATTTGCAAAGTGTTATGTATTCCACGTCTACACTTGAAATGAATGTGAATGCGACATTTCCTCGCTAGGAAATAGCGTTTGCAGATGTCTACGTATCGTAGCAATAGATTTCCAATGCTTCTTAAAACGCGATATCGCATCTCATTTCTATGTTTCATGGTAAGATGTAATATGATTGGGGAAGTGTTATGTATTCCTCGTCTACACTTCAAATGAATGTAAATGCGACACTTCCTTGCAAGGAAATAGCGTTTGCAGATGTCTACGTATCGTAGCAATAGAGTTCTTGTGATTCTTAGAACGCGATATGGCATCTCATTTCTATGTTTCATGGTAAGATATAATATGATTTGCGAAGTGTCATGTATTCCTCGTCTACACTTCAAATGAATGTAAATGCGACACTTCCTTGCAAGGAAATAGCGTTTGCAGATGTCTACGTATCGTAGCAATAGAGCTCTAATGCTTCTTAAAACGCGATATCGCATCTCATTTCTATGTTTCATGGTAAGATGTAATATGATTGGGGAAGTGTTATGTATTCCTCGTCTACACTTCAAATGAATGTAAATGCGACACTTCCTTGCAAGGAAATAGCGTTTGCAGATGTCTACGTATCGTAGCAATAGAGTTCTTATGATTCTTAAATCGCGATATTGCTTCTCATTTCTATGTTTCACGGTAAGGTATAATATGATTTGCGAAGTGTTATGTATTCCTCGTCTACACTTCAAATGAATGTAAATGCTACACTTCCTTGCAAGGAAATAGCGTTTGCAAGTGTCTACCTATCGTAGCAATAGTGTTCTAATGCTTCTTAATACGCGATATCGCATCTCATTTCTATGTTTCATGGTAAGATATAATATGATTTGCGACGTATCATGTATTCTTCGTCTACACTTCAAATGAATGTAAATGCGACTCTTCCTTGCAAGGAAATAGCGTTTGCATATGTCTACGTATCGTAGCAATAGAGTTCTTATGATTCATAAAACGCGATATCGCATCTCATTTCTATGTTTCATGGTAAGGTATAATATGATTTGCGAAGTGTCATGTATTCCCCGTCTACACTTCAAATGAATGTAAATGCCACACTTCCCTGCTAGGAAATAGCGTCTGCAGATGACTGGGGATCGTAGCAATAGAGTTCTAATGCTTTTTAAAGCGCGATATCGCATCTCATTTCTATGTTTCATGGTAAGATAAAATATGATTTGCGAAATGTCATGTATTCTTCGTCTACACATCAAATGAATGTAAATGCGACTCTTCCTTGCAAGGAAATAGCGTTTGCAGATGTCTACGTATCGTGGCAATAGAGTTCCAAAGCTTCTTAAAACGCGATATCGCATCTCATTTCTATGTTTCATGGTAAGATATAATATGATTGGGGAAGTGTTATGTATTACTCGTCTACACTTCAAATGAATGTAAATGCGACACTTCCTTGCAAGGAAATAGCGTTTGCAGATGTCTACGTATCGTAGCAATAGAGTTCTTATGATTCTTAGAACGCGATATCGCATCTCATTTCTATGTTTCATGGTAAGATATAATATGATATGCGTAGTGTTATGTATTCCTCGTCTACACTTCAAATGAATGTGAATGCGACTCTTCCTCGCTAGGAAATGGCGTTTGCAGATGTCTACGTATCGTAGCAATAGATATCTAATGCTTCTTAAAATGCGATATCGCAACTCATTTCTATGTTTCATGGTAAGATATAATATGATTTGCGAAGTGACATGTATTCCACGACTACACTTCAAATGAATGTAAATGCGACACTACCTTGCTAGGAAATAACGTCTGCAGATGTATAGGTATCGTAGCAATAGAGTTCTAATGCTTCTTAAAACGCGATATCGCATCTCATTTCTATGTTTCATGGTAAGATATAATATGATTTGCGAAGTGATATGTATTCCTCGTCTACACTTCAAATGAATGTAAATGCCACACTTCCTTGCTAGGAAATAGCGTTTGCAGATGTCTACCTATCGTAGCAATAGAGTTCTAATGCTTCTTAAAACGCGATATCGCATCTCATTTCCATGTTCCATGGTTAGATATAATATGATTTGCGAAGTGTTACGTATTCCTCTTCTACACTTCAAATGAATGTAAATGCGAAACTTCCTTGCCAGGAAATAGCAATGCAGATGTCTACCTATCGTAGCAATAAAGTTCTAATGCTTCTTAAAACGCGATATCGCATCTCATTTCCATGTTTCATGGTAAGATATAATATGATTTGCGAAGTGTTATGTATTACTCGTCTACACTTCAAATGAATGTAAATGCGACAGTTCCTTGCAAGGAAATAGCGTTTGCAGATGTCTACGTATCGTAGCAATAGAGTTCTTATGATTCTTAAAAAGCGATATCGCATCTCATTTCTATGTTTCATGGTAAGATATAATATGATTTGCGAAGTGTTATGTATTCCTCGTCTACACTTCAAATGAATGTAAATGCGACACTTCCTTGCAAGGAAATAGCGTTTGCAGATGTCTACGTATCGAAGCAATAGAGTTCAAATGCTTATTAAGTCGCGATATCGCATCTCATTTCTATGTTTCATGGTAAGATATAATAAGATTTGCGATGTGTTATGTATTCCTCGTCTACACTTCAAGTGAATGTAAATGCGACACTTCCTTGCAAGGAAATAGCGTTTGCAAGTGTCTACCTATCGTAGCAATAGTGTTCTAATGCTTCTTAAAACGCGATATCGCATCTCATTTCTATGTTTCATGGTAAGATATAATATGATTTGCGACGTGTCATGTATTCTTCGTCTACACTTCAAATGAATGTAAATGCGACTCTTCCTTGCAAGGAAATAGCGTTTGCATATGTCTACGTATCGTAGCAATAGAGTTATTATGATTCATAAAACGCGATATCGCTGCTCATTTATATGTTTCATGGTAAGGTATAATATGATTTGCAAAGTGTTATGTATTCCTCGTCTACACTTCAAATGAATGTACATGCGACACTTCCTTGCAAGGAAATAGCGTTTGCAGATGTCTACGTATCGAAGCAATAGAGTTCAAATGCTTCTTAAAACGAGATATCGCATCTCATTTCTATGTTTCATGACAAGATGTAATATTCATTGCGAAGTGTTATGTATTTCTCGTCTACACTTCAAATGAATGTAAATGCGACACTTCCTTGCTAGGAAATAGCGTTTGCAGATGTCAACGTATCGTAGCAATAGAGATCTTATGCTTCTTAAAACGCGATATCGCATCTCATTTCTATGTTTAATGGTAAGATTAGATATGATTTACGAAGTGTTATGTAGTCCACGTCTACACTTCAAATGAATGTGAATGCGACACTTCTTTGCTAGGAAATAGCGTTTGCAGATGTCTACGTATCGTAGGGATGGAGTTTTAGTGCTTCTTAAAACGTGATATCGCATCTCATTTCTATGTTTCATGATAAGATGTTATACTCATTGCGAAGTGTTATGTAGTCCACGTCTACACTTCAAATGAATGTGAATGCGACACTTCCTTGCTAGGAAATAGCGTTTGCAGATGTCTACGTATCGTAGGGATGGAGTTCTAGTGCTTCTTAAAACGTGATATCGCATCTCATTTCTATGTTTCATGATAAGATGTAATATTCATTGCGAAGTGTTATGTAGTCCTCGTCTACACTTCAAATGAATGTAAATGCAATACTTCCTTGCAAGGAAATAGCGTTTGCAGATGTCTACGTATCGAAGCTATAGAGTTCAAATGCTTCTTAAAACGAGATATCGCATCTCATATCTATGTTTCATGATAAGATATAATATTCATTGCGAAGTGTTATGCATTCCTCGTCTACGATTCAAATGGATGTAAATGCGACACTTCCTTGCTAGGAAGTAGCGTTTGCAAATGTCCACGTATCGAAGCAATAGGGTTCAAATGCTTCTTTAAACGCGATATCGCATCTCATTTCTATGTTTCATGGTAAGATAGAATATGATTTGCGAAGTGTTATGTAGTCCTCGTCTACACTTCAAATGAATGTAAATGCGACACATTCTTGCTAGGAAATAGCGTTTGCAGATGTCTACGTATCGTAGGGATGGCGTTCTAATGCTTCTTAGAACGTGATATCGCATCTCACTTCTATGTTTCATGATAAGATGTAATATTCATTGCGAAGTGTTGTTATGTATTCCTCGTCTACACTTCAAATGAATGTAAATGCGACACTTCCTTGCAAGGAAATAGCGTTTGCAGATGTCTACGTATCGTAGCAATAGAGTTCTTATGATTCTTAAAACGCGATATCGCATCTCATTTCTATGTCGCATGATAGGATATAATATTCATTGTAAAGTGTTATGTATACCTCGTATTCTCTTTAGAAGAATGTAAATGCGACACTTCCTTGCGAGGAAATAGCGTTTGCAGATATTTACGTATCGTAGGGATAGAGTTCTAATGCTTCTCAAAACGCGATATCGCATCTCATTTCTATGTTGCATGATAGGATATAATATTCATTGTAAAGTGTTATGTATACTTCATATTCTCTTCAGAAGAATGTAAATGCGACACTTCCTTGCAAGGAAATAGCGTTTGCAGATGTCTACCTATCGTAGGGATAGAGTTCTAATGCTTCTTAAAACGAGATATCGCATCTGATTTCTATGTTTCATGATAAGATATAATATTCATTGCGAAGTGTTATGCATTCCTCGTATACACATCAAAAGAATGTAAATACGACACTTCCTTGCAAGGAAATAGCGTTTGCAAATGTCTACCTATCGTAGCAATAGTGTTCTAATGCTCCTTAAAACGCGATATCGCATCCCATTTCTATGTTTCATGGTAAGATATAATATGATTTGCGAAGTGTCATATATTCCTCGTCTACACTTCAAATGAATGTAAATGCGACACTTCCATGCTAGGAAATAGCGTCTGCAGATGTCTAGGTATCGTATCAGTAGAGTTCAAATGCTTCTTAAAACGAGATATTGCATCTCATTTCTATGTTTCATGGTAAGATATAATATGATTTGCGAAGTGTCATGTATTCCTCGTCTACACTTCAAATGAATGTAAATGCGACACTTCCTTGCTAGGAAATAGCGTCTGCAGATGTCTAGGTATCGTAGCAATAGAGTTCAAATGCTTCTTGAAACGAGTTATTGCATCTCATATCTATGTTTCATGGTAAGATATAATATGATTTGCGAAGTGTCATGTATTCCTCGTCTACACTTCAAATGAATGTAAATGCGACACTTCCTTGCTACGAAATAGCGTCTGCAGATGTCTAGGTATCGTAGCAATAGAGTTCAAATGCTTCTTAAAACGAGATATTGCATCTCATATCTATGTTTCATGATAAGATACAATATACATTGCGAAGTGTTATGTATTCCTCGTCTACACTTCAAATGAATGTAAATGCGACACTTCCTTGCAAGGAAATAGCGTTTGCAGATGTCTACGTATCGATGCAATAGAGTTCAAATGCTTCTTAAAACGCGATATCGCATCTCATTTCTATGTTTCATGGTAAGATATAATATGATTGGGGATGTGTTATGTATTCTTCGTCTACACTTCAAATGAATGTAAATGCGACACTTCCTTGCAAGGAAATAGCGTTTGCAAATGTCTACCTATCTTAGCAATAGTGTTCTAATACTTCTTAAAACGCGATATCGCATCTCATTTCTATGTTTCACGGTAAGATATAATATGATTTGCGAAGTGTTATGTATTCCTCGTCTACACTTCAAATGAATGTAAATGCGACACTTCCTTGCAAGGAAATAGCGTTTGCAGATGTCTACGTATCGAAGCAATAGAGTTCCAATGCTTCTTAAAACGCGATATCGCATCTCATTTCTATGTTTCATGGTAAGATAGAATATGATTCGCGAAGTGTTATGTAGTCCTCGTCTACACTTCAAATGAATGTAAATGCGACACTTCCTTGCTAGGAAATAGCGTTTGCAGATGTCTACCTATCGTAGCAATAGAGTTCTAATGCTTCTTAAAACGCGATATCGCATCTCACTTCTATGTTTCATGGTAAGATATAATATGATTGGAGAAGTGTTATGTATTCCTCGTCTACACTTCAAATGAATGTAAATGCGACACTTCCTTGCTAGGAAATAGCGTCTGCAGATGTCTAGGTATCGTAGCAATAGAGTTCAAATGCTTCTTAAAACGAGATATTGCATCTCATATCTATGTTTCATGATAAGATACAATATACATTGCGAAGTGTTATGTATTCCTCGTCTACACTTCAAATGAATGTAAATGCGACACTTCCTTGCAAGGAAATAGCGTTTGCAGATGTCTACGTATCGAAGGGATAGTGTTCTAATGCATCTTACAACGCGATATCGCATCTCATTTCTATGTTTCATGGTAAGATATAATATGATTGGAGAAGTGTTATGTATTCCTCGTCTACACTTCAAATGAATGTAAATGCGACACTTCCTTGCAAGGAAATAGCGTTTGCAAATGTCTACCTATCTTAGCAATAGTGTTCTAATACTTCTTAAAACGCGATATCGCATCTCATTTCTATGTTTCACGGTAAGATATAATATGATTTGCGAAGTGTTATGTATTCCTCGTCTACACTTCAAATGAATGTAAATGCGACACTTCCTTGCAAGGAAATAGCGTTTGCAGATGTCTACGTATCGAAGCAATAGAGTATAATGCTTCTTAAAACGCGATATCGCATCTCATTTCTATGTTTCATGGTAAGATAGAATATGATTCGCGAAGTGTTATGTAGTCCTCGTCTACACTTCAAATGAATGTAAATGCGACACTTCCTTGCTAGGAAATAGCGTTTGCAGATGTCTACCTATCGTAGCAATAGAGTTCTAATGCTTCTTAAAACGCGATATCGCATCTCACTTCTATGTTTCATGGTAAGATATAATATGATTGGAGAAGTGTTATGTATTCCTCGTCTACACTTCAAATGAATGTAAATGCGACACTTCCTTGCTAGGAAATAGCGTCTGCAGATGTCTAGGTATCGTAGCAATAGAGTTCAAATGCTTCTTAAAACGAGATATTGCATCTCATATCTATGTTTCATGATAAGATACAATATACATTGCGAAGTGTTATGTATTCCTCGTCTACACTTCAAATGAATGTAAATGCGACACTTCCTTGCAAGGAAATAGCGTTTGCAGATGTCTACGTATCGATGCAATAGAGTTCAAATGCTTCTTAAAACGCGATATCGCATCTCATTTCTATGTTTCATGGTAAGATATAATATGATTTGCGAAGTGTTATGTATTCCTCGTCTACACTTCAAATGAATGTAAATGCGACACTTCCTTGCAAGGAAATAGCGTTTGCAGATGTCTACGTATCGAAGCAATAGAGTTCCAATGCTTCTTAAAACGCGATATCGCATCTCATTTCTATGTTTCATGGTAAGATAGAATATGATTCGCGAAGTGTTATGTAGTCCTCGTCTACACTTCAAATGAATGTAAATGCGACACTTCCTTGCTAGGAAATAGCGTTTGCAGATGTCTACCTATCGTAGCAATAGAGTTCTAGTGCTTCTTAAAACGCGATATCGCATCTCATTTCTATGTTTCATGGTAAGATATAATATGATTGGAGAAGTGTTATGTATTCCTCGTCTACACTTCAAATGAATGTAAATGCGACACTTCCTTGCAAGGAAATAGCGTTTGCAAATGTCTACCTATCTTAGCAATAGTGTTCTAATACTTCTTAAAACGCGATATCGCATCTCATTTCTATGTTTCACGGTAAGATATAACATGATTTGCGAAGTGTTATGTATTCCTCGTCTACACTTCAAATGAATGTAAATGCGACACTTCCTTGCAAGGAAATAGCGTCTGCAGATGTCTAGGTATCGTAGCAATAGAGTTCAAATGCTTCTTAAAACGAGATATTGCATCTCATTTCTATGTTTCATGGTAAGATATAATATGATTTGCGAAGTGTCATGTATTCCTCGTCTACACTTCAAATGAATGTAAATGCGACACTTCCTTGCAAGGAAATAGCGTTTGCAGATGTCTACGTATCGAAGGGATAGAGTTCTAATGCATCTTACAACGCGATATCGCATCTCATTTCTATGTTTCATGGTAAGATATAATATGATTGGAGAAGTGTTATGTATTCCTCGTCTACACTTCAAATGAATGTAAATGCGACACTTCCTTGCAAGGAAATAGCGTTTGCAAATGTCTACCTATCTTAGCAATAGTGTTCTAATACTTCTTAAAACGCGATATCGCATCTCATTTCTATGTTTCACGGTAAGATATAATATGATTTGCGAAGTGTTATGTATTCCTCGTCTACACTTCAAATGAATGTAAATGCGACACTTCCTTGCAAGGAAATAGCGTTTGCAGATGTCTACGTATCGAAGCAATAGAGTTCCAATGCTTCTTAAAACGCGATATCGCATCTCATTTCTATGTTTCATGGTAAGATAGAATATGATTCGCGAAGTGTTATGTAGTCCTCGTCTACACTTCAAATGAATGTAAATGCGACACTTCCTTGCTAGGAAATAGCGTTTGCAGATGTCTACCTATCGTAGCAATAGAGTTCTAATGCTTCTTAAAACGCGATATCGCATCTCATTTCTATGTTTCATGGTAAGATATAATATGATTGGAGAAGTGTTATGTATTCCTCGTCTACACTTCAAATGAATGTAAATGCGACACTTCCTTGCAAGGAAATAGCGTTTGCAAATGACTACCTATCTTAGCAATAGTGTTCTAATACTTCTTAAAACGCGATATCGCATCTCATTTCTATGTTTCACGGTAAGATATAATATGATTGGAGAAGTGTTATGTATTCCTCGTCTACACTTCAAATGAATGTAAATGCGACACTTCCTTGCTAGGAAATAGCGTCTGCAGATGTCTAGGTATCGTAGCAATAGAGTTCAAATGCTTCTTAAAACGAGATATTGCATCTCATATCTATGTTTCATGATAAGATACAATATACATTGCGAAGTGTTATGTATTCCTCGTCTACACTTCAAATGAATGTAAATGCGACACTTCCTTGCAAGGAAATAGCGTTTGCAGATGTCTACGTATCGAAGCAATAGAGTTCCAATGCTTCTTAAAACGCGATATCGCATCTCATTTCTATGTTTCATGGTAAGATAGAATATGATTCGCGAAGTGTTATGTAGTCCTCGTCTACACTTCAAATGAATGTAAATGCGACACTTCCTTGCTAGGAAATAGCGTTTGCAGATGTCTACCTATCGTAGCAATAGAGTTCTAATGCTTCTTAAAACGCGATATCGCATCTCATTTCTATGTTTCATGGTAAGATATAATATGATTGGAGAAGTGTTATGTATTCCTCGTCTACACTTCAAATGAATGTAAATGCGACACTTCCTTGCTAGGAAATAGCGTCTGCAGATGTCTAGGTATCGTAGCAATAGAGTTCAAATGCTTCTTAAAACGAGATATTGCATCTCATATCTATGTTTCATGATAAGATACAATATACATTGCGAAGTGTTATGTATTCCTCGTCTACACTTCAAATGAATGTAAATGCGACACTTCCTTGCAAGGAAATAGCGTTTGCAGATGTCTACGTATCGATGCAATAGAGTTCAAATGCTTCTTAAAACGCGATATCGCATCTCATTTCTATGTTTCATGGTAAGATATAATATGATTTGCGAAGTGTTATGTATTCCTCGTCTACACTTCAAATGAATGTAAATGCGACACTTCCTTGCAAGGAAATAGCGTTTGCAGATGTCTACGTATCGAAGCAATAGTGTTCCAATGCTTCTTAAAACGCGATATCGCATCTCATTTCTATGTTTCATGGTAAGATAGAATATGATTCGCGAAGTGTTATGTAGTCCTCGTCTACACTTCAAATGAATGTAAATGCGACACTTCCTTGCTAGGAAATAGCGTTTGCAGATGTCTACCTATCGTAGCAATAGAGTTCTAATGCTTCTTAAAACGCGATATCGCATCTCATTTCTATGTTTCACGGTAAGATATAATATGATTTGCGAAGTGTTATGTACTCCTCGTCTACACTTCAAATGAATGTAAATGCGACACTTCCTTGCTAGGAAATAGCGTCTGCAGATGTCTAGGTATCGTAGCAATAGAGTTCAAATGCTTCTTAAAACGAGTTATTGCATCTCATATCTATGTTTCATGGTAAGATATAATATGATTTGCGAAGTGTCATGTATTCCTCGTCTACACTTCAAATGAATGTAAATGCGACACTTCCTTGCTACGAAATAGCGTCTGCAGATGTCTAGTTATCGTAGCAATAGAGTTCAAATGCTTCTTAAAACGAGATATTGCATCTCATATCTATGTTTCATGATAAGATACAATATACATTGCGAAGTGTTATGTATTCCTCGTCTACACTTCAAATGAAAGTAAATGCGACACTTCCTTGCAAGGAAATAGCGTTTGCAGATGTCTACGTATCGATGCAATAGAGTTCAAATGCTTCTTAAAACGCGATATCGCATCTCATTTCTATGTTTCATGGTAAGATATAATATGATTGGGGAAGTGTTATGTATTACTCGTCTACACTTCAAATGAATGTAAATGCGACACTTCCTTGCAAGGAAATAGCGTTTGCAGATGTCTAGGTATCGTAGCAATAGAGTTCTAATGCTTCTTAAAACGCGATATCGCATCTCATTTCTATGTTTCATGGTAAGATATAATATGATTTGCGAAGTGTTATGTATTCCTCGTCTACACTTCAAATGAATGTAAATGCGACACTTCCTTGCTACGAAATAGCGTCTGCAGATGTCTAGTTATCGTAGCAATAGAGTTCAAATGCTTCTTAAAACGAGATATTGCATCTCATATCTATGTTTCATGATAAGATACAATATACATTGCGAAGTGTTATGTATTCCTCGTCTACACTTCAAATGAAAGTAAATGCGACACTTCCTTGCAAGGAAATAGCGTTTGCAGATGTCTACGTATCGATGCAATAGAGTTCAAATGCTTCTTAAAACGCGATATCGCATCTCATTTCTATGTTTCATGGTAAGATATAATATGATTGGGGAAGTGTTATGTATTACTCGTCTACACTTCAAATGAATGTAAATGCGACACTTCCTTGCAAGGAAATAGCGTTTGCAGATGTCTAGGTATCGTAGCAATAGAGTTCTAATGCTTCTTAAAACGCGATATCGCATCTCATTTCTATGTTTCATGGTAAGATATAATATGATTTGCGAAGTGTTATGTATTCCTCGTCTACACTTCAAATGAATGTAAATGCGACACTTCCTTGCAAAGAAATAGCGTTTGCAAATATCTACGTATCGAAGCAATAGAGTTCAAATGCTTCTTAAAACGAGATATTGCATCCCATATTTATGTTTCATGATAAGATATAATACTCATTGCGAAGTGTTAAGCATTCCTCGTCTATGATTCAAATGAACGTAAATGCGACACGTCCTTGCAAGGAAATAGCGTTTGCAGATGTCTAGGTATCGTAGCAATAGATTTCTAATGCTTCCTAAAACGCAATATCGCATCTCATTTCTATGTTTCATGGTAAGATATAATATGATTTGCGAAGTGTTATGTATTCCTCGTCTACGATTCAAAGGAAAGTAAATGCGACACTTCCTTGCAAGGAAATAGCGATTGCAGATGTCTACGTATCGTAACAATAGAGTACTTATGATTCTTAAAACGCGATATCGCATCTCATTTCTATGTTTCATGGTAAGATATAATATGATTTGCGAAGTGTTATGTATTCCTCGTATACACATCAAAAGAATGTAAATACGACACTTCCTTGCAAGGAAATAGCGTTTGCAAATGTCTACCTATCGTAGCAATAGTGTTCTAATGCTCCTTAAAACGCGATATCGCATCCCATTTCTATGTTTCATGGTAAGATATAATATGATTTGCGAAGTGTCATATATTCCTCGTCTACACTTCAAATGAATGTAAATGCGACACTTCCATGCTAGGAAATAGCGTCTGCAGATGTCTAGGTATCGTAGCAATAGAGTTCAAATGCTTCTTAAAACGAGTTATTGCATCTCATATCTATGTTTCATGGTAAGATATAATATGATTTGCGAAGTGTCATGTATTCCTCGTCTACACTTCAAATGAATGTAAATGCGACACTTCCTTGCTACGAAATAGCGTCTGCAGATGTCTAGGTATCGTAGCAATAGAGTTCAAATGCTTCTTAAAACGAGATATTGCATCTCATATCTATGTTTCATGATAAGATACAATATACATTGCGAAGTGTTATGTATTCCTCGTCTACACTTCAAATGAATGTAAATGCGACACTTCCTTGCAAGGAAATAGCGTTTGCAGATGTCTACGTATCGATGCAATAGAGTTCAAATGCTTCTTAAAACGCGATATCGCATCTCATTTCTATGTTTCATGGTAAGATATAATATGATTGGGGAAGTGTTATGTATTCTTCGTCTACACTTCAAATGAATGTAAATGCGACACTTCCTTGCAAGGAAATAGCGTTTGCAAATGTCTACCTATCTTAGCAATAGTGTTCCAATGCTTCTTAAAACGCGATATCGCATCTCATTTCTATGTTTCATGGTAAGATAGAATATGATTCGCGAAGTGTTATGTAGTCCTCGTCTACACTTCAAATGAATGTAAATGCGACACTTCCTTGCTAGGAAATAGCGTTTGCAGATGTCTACCAATCGTAGCAATAGAGTTCTAATGCTTCTTAAAACGCGATATCGCATCTCATTTCTATGTTTCATGGTAAGATATAATATGATTGGAGAAGTGTTATGTATTCCTCGTCTACACTTCAAATGAATGTAAATGCGACACTTCCTTGCTAGGAAATAGCGTCTGCAGATGTCTAGGTATCGTAGCAATAGAGTTCAAATGCTTCTTAAAACGAGATATTGCATCTCATATCTATGTTTCATGATAAGATACAATATACATTGCGAAGTGTTATGTATTCCTCGTCTACACTTCAAATGAATGTAAATGCGACACTTCCTTGCAAGGAAATAGCGTTTGCAGATGTCTACGTATCGATGCAATAGAGTTCAAATGCTTCTTAAAACGCGATATCGCATCTCATTTCTATGTTTCATGGTAAGATATAATATCATTTGCGAAGTGTTATGTATTCCTCGTCTACACTTCAAATGAATGTAAATGCGACACTTCCTTGCAAGGAAATGGCGTTTGCAGATGTCTACGTATCGAAGCAATAGTGTTCCAATGCTTCTTAAAACGCGATATCGCATCTCATTTCTATGTTTCATGGTAAGATAGAATATGATTCGCGAAGTGTTATGTAGTCCTCGTCTACACTTCAAATGAATGTAAATGCGACACTTCCTTGCTAGGAAATAGCGTTTGCAGATGTCTACCTATCGTAGCAATAGAGTTCTAATGCTTCTTAAAACGCGATATCGCATCTCATTTCTATGTTTCATGGTAAGATATAATATGATTGGAGAAGTGTTATGTATTCCTCGTCTACACTTCAAATGAATGTAAATGCGACACTTCCTTGCAAGGAAATAGCGTTTGCAAATGTCTACCTATCTTAGCAATAGTGTTCTAATACTTCTTAAAACGCGATATCGCATCTCATTTCTATGTTTCACGGTAAGATATAATATGATTTGCGAAGTGTTATGTACTCCTCGTCTACACTTCAAATGAATGTAAATGCGACACTTCCTTGCAAGGAAATAGCGTCTGCAGATGTCTAGGTATCGTAGCAATAGAGTTCAAATGCTTCTTAAAACGAGATATTGCATCTCATTTCTATGTTTCATGGTAAGATATAATATGATTTGCGAAGTGTCATGTATTCCTCGTCTACACTTCAAATGAATGTAAATGCGACACTTCCTTGCTAGGAAATAGCGTCTGCAGATGTCTAGGTATCGTAGCAATAGAGTTCAAATGCTTCATAAACGAGATATTGCATCTCATATCTATGTTTCATGATAAGATACAATATACATTGCGAAGTGTTATGTATTCCTCGTCTACACTTCAAATGAATGTAAATGCGACACTTCCTTGCAAGGAAATAGCGTTTGCAGATGTCTACGTATCGATGCAATAGAGTTCAAATGCTTTTTAAAACGAGATATTGCATCTCATTTCTATGTTTCATGGTAAGATATAATATGATTTGCGAAGTGTCATGTATTCCTCGTCTACACTTCAAATGAATGTAAATGCGACACTTCCTTGCAAGGAAATAGCGTTTGCAGATGTCCACGTATCGAAGGGATAGAGTTCTAATGCATCTTACAACGCGATATCGCATCTCATTTCTATGTTTCATGGTAAGATATAATATGATTGGAGAAGTGTTATGTATTCCTCGTCTACACTTCAAATGAATGTAAATGCGACACTTCCTTGCAAGGAAATAGCGTTTGCAAATGTCTACCTATCTTAGAAATAGTGTTCTAATACTTCTTAAAACGCGATATCGCATCTCATTTCTATGTTTCACGGTAAGATATAATATGATTTGCGAAGTGTTATGTATTCCTCGTCTACACTTCAAATGAATGTAAATGCGACACTTCCTTGCAAGGAAATAGCGTTTGCAGATGTCTACGTATCGAAGCAATAGAGTTCCAATGCTTCTTAAAACGCGATATCGCATCTCATTTCTATGTTTCATGGTAAGATAGAATATGATTCGCGAAGTGTTATGTAGTCCTCGTCTACACTTCAAATGAATGTAAATGCGACACTTCCTTGCTAGGAAATAGCGTTTGCAGATGTCTACCTATCGTAGCAATAGAGTTCTAATGCTTCTTAAAACGCGATATCGCATCTCATTTCTATGTTTCATGGTAAGATATAATATGATTGGAGAAGTGTTATGTATTCCTCGTCTACACTTCAAATGAATGTAAATGCGACACTTCCTTGCAAGGAAATAGCGTTTGCAAATGTCTACCTATCTTAGCAATAGTGTTCTAATACTTCTTAAAACGCGATATCGCATCTCATTTCTATGTTTCACGGTAAGATATAATATGATTTGCGAAGTGTTATGTATTCCTCGTCTACACTTCAAATGAATGTAAATGCGACTCTTCCTTGCAAGGAAATAGCGTCTGCAGATGTCTAGGTATCGTAGCAATAGAGTTCAAATGCTTCTTAAAACGAGATATTGCATCTCATTTCTATGTTTCATGGTAAGATATAATATGATTTGCGAAGTGTCATGTATTCCTCGTCTACACTTCAAATGAATGTAAATGCGACACTTCCTTGCTAGGAAATAGCGTCTGCAGATGTCTAGGTATCGTAGCAATAGAGTTCAAATGCTTCTTAAAACGAGATATTGCATCTCATATCTATGTTTCATGATAAGATACAATATACATTGCGAAGTGTTATGTATTCCTCGTCTACACTTCAAATGAATGTAAATGCGACACTTCCTTGCAAGGAAATAGCGTTTGCAGATGTCTACGTATCGATGCAATAGAGTTCAAATGCTTCTTAAAACGCGATATCGCATCTCATTTCTATGTTTCATGGTAAGATATAATATGATTGGGGAAGTGTTATGTATTACTCGTCTACACTTCAAATGAATGTAAATGCGACTCTTCCTTGCAAGGAAATAGCGTCTGCAGATGTCTAGGTATCGCAGCAATAGAGTTCTAATGCTTCTTAAAACGCGATATCGCATCTCATTTCTATGTTTCATGGTAAGATATAATATGATTTGCGAAGTGTTATGTATTCCTCGTCTACACTTCAAATGAATGTAAATGCGACACTTCCTTGCAAAGAAATAGCGTTTGCAAATATCTACGTATCGAAGCAATAGAGTTCAAATGCTTCTTAAAACGAGATAATGCATCCCATATTTATGTTTCATGATAAGATATAATACTCATTGCGAAGTGTTATGCATTCCTCGTCTATGATTCAAATGAACGTAAATGCGACACGTCCTTGCAAGGAAATAGCGTTTGCAGATGTCTAGGTATCGTAGCAATAGAGTTCTAATGCTTCCTAAAACGCAATATCGCATCTCATTTCTATGTTTCATGGTAAGATATAATATGATTTGCGAAGTGTTATGTATTCCTCGTCTACACTTCAAATGAATGTAAATGCGACACTTCCTTGCAAGGAAATAGCGTTTGCAGATTTCTAGGTATCGTAGCAATAGAGTTCTAATGCTTCTTAAAACGCGATATCGCATCTCATTCCTATGTTTCATGGTAAGATATAATATGATTTGCGAAGTGTTATGTATTCCTCGTCTACACTTCAAATGAATGTAAATGCCACACTTCCCTGCTAGGAAATAGCGTTTGCAAATGTCTACCTATCTTAGCAATAGTGTTCTAATACTTCTTAAAACGCGATATCGCATCTCATTTCTATGTTTCACGGTAAGATATAATATGATTTGCGAAGTGTTATGTATTCCTCGTCTACACTTCAAATGAATGTAAATGCGACACTTCCTTGCAAGGAAATAGCGTTTGCAGATGTCTACGTATCGAAGCAATAGAGTTCCAATGCTTCTTAAAACGCGATATCGCATCTCATTTCTATGTTTCATGGTAAGATAGAATATGATTCGCGAAGTGTTATGTAGTCCTCGTCTACACTTCAAATGAATGTAAATGCGACACTTCCTTGCTAGGAAATAGCGTTTGCAGATGTCTACCTATCGTAGCAATAGGGTTCTAATGCTTCTTAAAACGCGATATCGCATCTCATTTCTATGTTTCATGGTAAGATATAATATGATTGGAGAAGTGTTATGTATTCCTCGTCTACACTTCAAATGAATGTAAATGCGACACTTCCTTGCAAGGAAATAGCGTTTGCAAATGTCTACCTATCTTAGCAATAGTGTTCTAATACTTCTTAAAACGCGATATCGCATCTCATTTCTATGTTTCACGGTAAGATATAATATGATTTGCGAAGTGTTATGTATTCCTCGTCTACACTTCAAATGAATGTAAATGCGACTCTTCCTTGCAAGGAAATAGCGTCTGCAGATGTCTAGGTATCGTGGCAATAGAGTTCAAATGCTTCTTAAAACGAGATATTGCATCTCATTTCTATGTTTCATGGTAAGATATAATATGATTTGCGAAGTGTCATGTATTCCTCGTCTACACTTCAAATGAATGTAAATGCGACACTTCCTTGCTAGGAAATAGCGTCTGCAGATGTCTAGGTATCGTAGCAATAGAGTTCAAATGCTTCTTAAAACGAGATATTGCATCTCATATCTGTATTTCATGATAAGATACAATATACATTGCGAAGTGTTATGTATTCCTCGTCTACACTTCAAATGAATGTAAATGCGACACTTCCTTGCAAGGAAATAGCGTTTGCAGATGTCTACGTATCGATGCAATAGAGTTCAAATGCTTCTTAAAACGCGATATCGCATCTCATTTCTATGTTTCATGGTAATATATAATATGATTGGGGAAGTGTTATGTATTACTCGTCTACACTTCAAATGAATGTAAATGCGACACTTCCTTGCAAGGAAATAGCGTTTGCAGATGTCTAGGTATCGTAGCAATAGAGTTCTAATGCTTCTTAAAACGCGATATCGCATCTCATTTCTATGTTTCATGGTAAGATATAATATGATTTGCGAAGTGTTATGTATTCCTCGTCTACACTTCAAATGAATGTAAATGCGACACTTCCTTGCAAAGAAATAGCGTTTGCAAATATCTACGAATCGAAGCAATAGAGTTCAAATGCTTCTTAAAACGAGATATTGCATCCCATATTTATGTTTCATGATAAGATATAATACTCATTGCGAAGTGTTATGCATTCCTCGTCTATGATTCAAATGAACGTAAATGCGACACGTCCTTGCAAGGAAATAGCGTTTGCAGATGTCTAGGTATCGTAGCAATAGAGTTCTAATGCTTCCTAAAACGCAATATCGCATCTCATTTCTATGTTTCATGGTAAGATATAATATGATTTGCGAAGTGTTATGTATTCCTCGTCTACGATTCAAAGGAAAGTAAATGCGACACTTCCTTGCAAGGAAATTGCGATTGCAGATGTCTACGTATCGTAACAATAGAGTACTTATGATTCTTAAAACGCGATATCGCATCTCATTTCTATGTTTCATGGTAAGATATAATATGATTTGCGAAGTGTTATGTATTCCTCGTATACACATCAAAAGAATGTAAATACGACACTTCCTTGCAAGGAAATAGCGTTTGCAAATATCTACCTATCGTAGCAACAGTGTTCTAATGCTCCTTAAAACGCGATATCGCATCCCATTTCTATGTTTCATGGTAAGATATAATATGATTTGCGAAGTGTCATATATTCCTCGTCTACACTTCAAATGAATGTAAACGCGACACTTCCATGCTAGGAAATAGCGTCTGCAGATGTCTAGGTATCGTAGCAGTAGAGTTCAAATGCTTCTTAAAACGAGATATTGCATCTCATTTCTATGTTTCATGGTAAGATATAATATGATTTGCGAAGTGTCATGTATTCCTCGTCTACACTTCAAATGAATGTAAATGCGACACTTCCTTGCTAGGAAATAGCGTCTGCAGATGTCTAGGTATCGTAGCAATAGAGTTCAAATGCTTCTTAAAACGAGATATTGCATCTCATATCTATGTTTCATGATAAGATACAATATACATTGCGAAGTGTTATGTATTCCTCGTCTGCACTTCAAATGAATGTAAATGCGACACTTCCTTGCAAGGAAATAGCGTTTGCAGATGTCTACGTATCGATGCAATAGAGTTCAAATGCTTCTTGAAACGCGATATCGCATCTCATTTCTATGTTTCATGGTAAGATATAATATGATTGGGGAAGTGTTATGCATTACTCGTCTACACTTCAAATGAATGTAAATGCGACACTTCCTTGTAAGGAAATAGCGTTTGCAGATTTCTAGGTATCGTAGCTATAGAGTTCTGTCACGTCCGGGACCGGGAGAATTTCCGAAGTTGCCCGCGACGGCACGTAGCAGAAATCGCGGAGCCGAGCACTATATTGTGATGGGCACCGTGGTTCCTTTTATGGGACGTTACCGGTAAAAATACCCGAGGACGCGATATAATGAGATTCCACAAACCTTTCGCTGTCTTCACACCTTGATAATTCAATAATTACGTTCCAGGTACAGCTGCTGTCGAGGATCGCCGTCTGGTATAGCTGCGGCGTAGGGTCGGCGTTGCGGAAACGTCAGAGGAACGAGTACCCAACCGCGTTTACCGGAACTGTGAAGTGGAGCCGCAGAGCTCGCCGAATCCGGGGAAGACTGGATTTGAACCGAGGTGGCAGCAACGACGACGGAGTGGCAGGCTGAATACGCTGGATCGGCGTAGTCGCGCACTAAACGACGTAGAAAGTTCTTTCTACCAGCACGACGCGTTTTCTTATTAGCGGAGCGACACATCCACGATGAACTTCTCCTAACTGGATTCAAATTGGATAAGCGGCGGTCCACTCTATCCGCATCGGTCCAGCAGAACGAAGAACGATCGGTTACTTCGAGTAATCCGTATCTGTAGTCCATACAGTTAAGCGGCGGTCCGCTCTAACTGTGTAGAGTTCCAAGTAACGATACTAAATCAAAGTATGGAAGTGATTGTGTATACGCGAGAACCGAAGGTGATCGCGTGGAAATAGAAATGAAATAGAAATTTAAATGTAAAATAACAATAAAGATATATTCTGTATAAAAAACCTATGCTATACACTTTACTTCCCTAAACTAAACTTAGTAGAAATAGAACTTAACTAGAAATCGAAATGGAACTTGAAATAGAATTAGAAGACACCTCTTCGAGGTGATGGAAAGCCACTAAGCCATAAGTTAAACTAGAAGTATCGGGTACTCGGGTCGATTCCCAGAGAGAGGTCTGAGTCGAATCGAAGTCGGAACTAGAATGTGCTCTTGCTCGCGTGCTCGAGACCTCCTCGGGTCGCGTGGCGCGCGAGTCGTTGGGCCCTCGCGGTGGGGCGGACGGTCGGAGTAGCGCGGCCACGCGGTGGGGTGGCCGGTCGGAGTGGGAGCGGCTCGCGTTACGCGTGAGCCGCAAGCGTCGAATGCGCGCGGGCGCGCGTCGCAACTTATGAACTAGAAAATACATATTGAACTTAGAATTATATGCGTGTGTGTTGTTCGTGTTACAATGTGTGTGTCGTGTACTTAGAAATAGGATTTTAGTATTTATACGTATATACATTAGAATAGTAAACGTAAGGGTAAGTAAGGGCGGGTGACTCGATGCGTTGCTGTGCTGGTGCCTCGTGGATCTCGGGATACGCGCGATAGCGCGTTTGGCCGGTCCATCTCCGGGGCGGATACTGCGGGTCGGCTGCCTTAGCTCGGCGAAGGGGTGATTTGCCCGTGCGCTCTAATGTAGATGTTCGCAGGTAAGAAGGCTCTGCGTGCTGTGGGAGGCGTTGGGGGGTGGAAGGCGGTACGCCGGACGTTACAGTTCTAATGCTTCTTAAAACGCGATATCGCATCTCATTTCTATGTTTCATGGTAAGATATAATAAGATTTGCGAAGTGTTATGTATTCCTCGTCTACACTTCAAATGAATGTAAATGCGACTCTTCCTTGCAAGGAAATAGCGTTTGCAGATGTCTAGGTATCGTAGCAATAGATTTCTAATGCTTCCTAAAACGCGATATCGCATCTCATTTCTATGTTTCATGTTAATATATAATATGATTCGCGAAGTGTCATATATTCCTCGTCTACACTTCAAATGAATGTAAATGCGACACTTCTATGCTAGGAAATAGCGTCTGCAGATGTCTAGGTATCGTAGCAATAGAGTTCAAATGCTTCTTAAAACGAGATATTGCATCTCATATCTATGTTTCATGATAAGATACAATATACATTGCGAAGTGTTATGTATTCCTCGTCTGCACTTCAAATGAATGTAAATGCGACACTTCCTTGCAAGGAAATAGCGTTTGCAGATGTCTACGTATCGATGCAATAGAGTTCAAATGCTTCTTAAAACGCGATATCGCATCTCATTTCTATGTTTCATGGTAAGATATAATATGATTGGGGAAGTGTTATGTATTACTCGTCTGCACTTCAAATGAATGTAAATGCGACACTTCCTTGCAAGGAAATAGCGTTTGCAGATGTCTGCGTATCGTTGCAATAGAGTTCTAATGCTTCTTTAAAAGCGATATCGAATCCCATTTCTATGTTTCATGGTGAGATATAATATGATTTGCGAAGTGTTATGTATTCCTCGTCTACACTTCAAATGAATGTAAATGCGACACTTCCTTGCAAAGAAATAGCGTTTGCAAATATCTACGTATCGAAGCAATAGAGTTCAAATGCTTCTTAAAACGAGATATTGCATCCCATATTTATGTTTCATGATAAGATATAATACTCATTGCGAAGTGTTATGCATTCCTCGTCTATGATTCAAATGAACGTAAATGCGACACGTCCTTGCAAGGAAATAGCGTTTGCAGATGTCTAGGTATCGTAGCAATAGAGTTCTAATGCTTCCTAAAACGCAATATCGCATCTCATTTCTATGTTTCATGGTAAGATATAATATGATTTGCGAAGTCTTATGTATTACTCGTCTACACTTCAAATGAATGTAAATGCGACACTTCCTTGCAAGGAAATAGCGTTTGCAGATTTCTAGGTATCGTAGCAATAGAGTTCTAATGCTTCTTAAAACGCGATAGCGCATCTCATTCCTATGCTTCATGGTAAGATATAATATGATTTGCGAAGTGTTATGTATTCCTCGTCTACACTTCAAATGAATGTAAATGCGACACTTCCTTGCAAAGAAATAGCGTTTGCAAATATCTACGCATCGAAGCAATAGAGTTCAAATGCTTCTTAAAACGAGATATTGCATCTCATATTTATGTTTCATGATAAGATATAATATTCATTGCGAAGTGTTATGCATTCCTCGTCTATGATTCAAATGAACGTAAATGCGACACGTCCTAGCAAGGAAATAGCGTATGCAGATGTCTAGGTATCGTAGCAATAGAGTTCTAATGCTTCCTAAAACGCAATATCGCATCTCATTTCTATGTTTCATGGTAAGATATAATATGATTTGCGAAGTGTTATGTATTCCTCGTCTACGATTCAAAGGAAAGTAAATGCGACACTTCCTTGCAAGGAAATAGCGATTGCAGATGTCTACGTATCGTAACAATAGAGTTCTTATGATTCTTAAAACGCGATATCGCATCTCATTTCTATGTTTCATGGTAAGATATAATATGATTTGCGAAGTGTTATGTATTCCTCGTATACACATCAAAAGAATGTAAATACGACACTTCCTTGCAAGGAAATAGCGTTTGCAAATGTCTACCTATCGTAGCAATAGTGTTCTAATGCTCCTTAAAACGCGATATCGCATCCCATTTCTATGTTTCATGGTAAGATATAATATGATTTGCGAAGTGTCATATATTCCCCGTCTACACTTCAAATGAATGTAAATGCGACACTTCCATGCTAGGAAATAGCGTCTGCAGATGTCTAGGTATCGTAGCAGTAGAGTTCAAATGCTTCTTAAAACGAGATATTGCATCTCATTTCTATGTTTCATGGTAAGATATAATATGATTTGCGAATTGTCATGTATTCCTCGTCTACACTTCAAATGAATGTAAATGCGGCACTTCCTTGCTAGGAAATAGCGTCTGCAGATGTCTAGGTATCGTAGCAATAGAGTTCAAATGCTTCTTAAAACGAGTTATTGCATCTCATATCTATGTTTCATGATAAGATACAATATACATTGCGAAGTGTTATGCATTCCTCGTCTACGATTCAAATGAATGTATATGCGACACTTCCTTGCAAGGAAATAGCGTTTGCAGATGTCTAGGTATCGTAGCAATAGAGTTCTAATGCTTCCTAAAACGCGATATCGCATCTCATTTCAGTGTTTCATGGTAAGATATAATATGATTTGCGAAGTGTTATGTATTCCTCGTCTACACTTCAAATGAATGTAAATGCGACACTTCCTTGCTAGGAAATAGTGTCTGCAGATGTCTAGGTATCGCAGCAATAGAGTTCTAATGCTTCTTAAAACGCGATATCGCATATCAGTTCTATGTTTCATGGTAAGATATAATATGATTTGCGAAGTGTTATGTATTCCTCGTCTACACTTCAAATGAATGTAAATGCAACACTTCCTTGCAAAGAAATAGCGTTTGCAAATGTCTACGTATCGAAGCAATAGAGAACAAATGCTTCCTAAAATAAGATATTGCATCTCATATTTATGTTTCATGATAAGATATAATATTCATTGCGAAGTGTTATGCATTCCTCGTCCATGATTCAAATGAACGTAAATGCGACACGTGCTTGCAAGGAAATAGCGTTTGCAGATGTCTAGGTATCTTAGCAATAGAGTTCTAATGCTTCCTAAAACGCGATATCGCATCTCATTTCTATGTTTCATGGTAAGATGTAATATGATTTGCGAAGTGTTATGTATTCCTCGTCTACGATTCAAAGGAAAGTAAATGCGACACTTCCTTGCAAGGAAATAGCGATTGCAGATGTCTACGTATCATAACAATAGAGTTCTTATGATTCTTAAAACGCGATATCGCATCTCATTCCTATGTTTCATGGTAAGATATAATATGATTTGCGAAGTGTTATGTATTCCTCGTATACACATCAAAAGAATGTAAATACGACACTTCCTTGCAAGGAAATAGCGTTTGCAAATGTCTACCTATCGTAGCAGTAGAGTTCAAATGCTTCTTAAAACGAGATATTGCATCTCATTTCTATGTTTCATGGTAAGATATAATATGATTTGCGAAGAGTCATGTATTCCTCGTCTACACCTCAAATGAATGTAAATGCGACACTTCCTTGCTAGGAAATAGCGTCTGCAGATGTCTAGGTATCGTAGCAATAGAATTCAAATGCTTCTTAAAACGAGATATTGCATCTCATATCTATGTTTCATGATAAGATACAATGTACATTGCGAAGTGTTATGCATTCCTCGTCTACGATTCAAATGAATGTAAATGCGACACTTCCTTGCAAGGAAATAGCGTTTGCAGACGTCTAGGTATCGTAGCAATAGAGTTCTAATGCTTCCTAAAACGCGATATCGCATCTCATTTCAATGTTTCATGGTAAGATATAATATGATTTGCGAAGTGTTATGTATTCCTCGTCTACACTTCAAATGAACGTAAATGTGACACGTCCTTGCAAGGAAATAGCGTTTGCAGATGTCTAGGTATCGTAGCAATAGAGTTCCAATGCTCCCCAAAACGCGATATCGCATCTCATTTCTATGTTTCATGGTAAGATATAATATGATTTGCGACGTGTTATGTATTCCTCGTCTACGATTCAAATGAAAGTAAATGCGACACTTCCTTGCAAGGAAATAGCGATTGCAGATGTCTACGTATCGTAGCAATATAGTTCATATGATTCTTAAAACGCGATATCAAATCTCATTTCTATGTTTCATGGTAAGATATAATATTATTTGCGAAGTGTTATGTATTCCTCGTCTACACTTCATATGAATGTTAATGCGACACTTTCTTGCAAGGAAATAGCGTTTGCAGATGTCTAGGTATCGTAGCAATAGAGTTCAAATGCTTCTTAAAACGAGATATTGCATCTCATATCTATGTTTCATGATAAGATACAATATACATTGCGAAGTGTTATGTATTCCTCGTCTACACTTCAAATGAATGTAAATGCGACACTTCCTTGCAAGGAAATAGCGTTTGCAGATGTCTAGGTATCGTAGCAATAGAGTTCATATGATTCTTAAAACGCGATATCGCATCTCATTTCTATGTTTCATGGTAAGATTTAATATTCATTGCGAAGTGTTATGCATTCCTCGTCCACGATTCAAATGAATGTAAATGCGACACTTCCTTGCAAGGAAATAGCGTTTGCAGATGTCTAGGTATCGTAGCAATAGAGTTCTAATGCTTCTTAAAAAGGCGATATCGCATCTCAGTTCTATGTTTCATGGTAAGATATAATATGATTTGCCAAGTGTTATGTATTCCTCGTCTACACTTCATATGAATGTTAATGCGACACTTCCTTGCAAGGAAAGAGCGTTTGCAGCTGTCTACGTATCGTAGCAATAGAGTTCTTATGATTCTTAAAACGCGATATCGCATCTCATTTCTATGTTTCATCGTAAGATATAATATGATTTGCAAAGTGTCATGTATTCCTCGTCTACACTTCAAATGAATGTAAATGCGACACTTCCTTGCAAGGAAATAGCGTTTGCAGATGTCTAGGTATCGTAGCAATAGAGTTCTAATGCTTCCTAAAACGCGATATTGCATCTCATTTCTATGTTTCATGATAAGATATAATATACATTGCGAAGTGTTATGCATTCCTCGTCTGCGATTCAAATGAAAGTAAATGCGGCACTTCCTTGCAAGGAAATAGCGATTGCAGATGTCTACGTATCGTAGCAATAGAGTTCTAATGCTTCTTAAAACGCGATTTCGCATCTCAGTTCCATGTTTCATGGTAAGATATAATATGATTTGCGAAGTATCATGTATTCCTCGTCTACATTTCAAATGAATGTAAATGCGACACTTCCTTGCTAGGAAATAGCGTTTGCAGATGTGTACGTATCGTAGCAATAGCTTTCTAATGCTTCTTAAAACGCGATATCGAATCTCATTTCTATGTTTCATGGTAAGATATAATATGATTTGCGAAGTGTCATGTATTCCTCGTCTACACTTCAAATGAATGTAAATGCGACACTTCCTTGCAAAGAAATAGCGTTTGCAAATGTCTACGTATCGAAGCAATAGAGTTCAAATGCTTCTTAAAACGAGATATTGCATCTCATATCTATGTTTCATGATAAGATACAATATACATTGCGAAGTGTTATGTATTCCTCGTCTACACTTCAAATGAATGTAAATGCGACACTTCCTTGCAAGGAAATAGCGTTTGCAGATGTCTACGTATCGATGCAATAGAGTTCAAATGCTTCTTAAAACGCGATATCGCATCCCATTTCTATGTTTCATGGTAAGATATAATATGATTGTTGAAGTCTTATGTATTACTCGTCTACACTTCAAATGAATGTAAATGCGACACTTCCTTGCAAAGAAATAGCGTTTGCAAATATCTACGCATCGAAGCAATAGAGTTCAAATGCTTCTTAAAACGAGATATTGCATCTCATATTTATGTTTCATGATAAGATATAATATTCATTGCGAAGTGTTATGCATTCATCGTCTATGATTCAAATGAACGTAAATGCGACACGTCCTTGCAAGGAAATAGCGTATGCAGATGTCTAGGTATCGTAGCAATAGAGTTCAAATGATTCTTAAAACGAGATATTGCATCTCATATTTATGTTTCATGATAAGATTTAATATTCATTGCGAAGTGTTATGCATTCCTCGTCTATGATTCAAATGAACGTAAATGTGACACGTCCTTGCAAGGAAATAGCGTTTGCAGATGTCTAGGTATCGTAGCAATATTGTTCTTATGATTCTTAAAACGCGATATCGCATCTCATTTCTATGTTTCATGGTAAGATATAATATGATTTGCGAAGTGTTATGTATTCCTCGTATACACATCAAAAGAATGTAAATACGACACTTCCTTGCAAGGAAATAGCGTTTGCAAATGTCTACCTATCGTAGCAGTAGAGTTCAAATGCTTCTTAAAACGAGATATTGCATCTCATTTCTATGTTTCATGGTAAGATATAATATGATTTGCGAAGTGTCATGTATTCCTCGTCTACACTTCAAATGAATGTAAATGCGACACTTCCTTGCTAGGAAATAGCGTCTGCAGATGTCTAGGTATCGTAGCAATAGAATTCAAATGCTTCTTAAAACGAGATATTGCATCTCATATCTATGTTTCATGATAAGATACAATGTACATTGCGAAGTGTTATGCATTCCTCGTCTACGATTCAAATGAATGTAAATGCGACACTTCCTTGCAAGGAAATAGCGTTTGCAGATGTCTAGGTATCGTAGCAATAGAGTTCTAATGCTTCCTAAAACGCGATATCGCATCTCATTTCAATGTTTCATGGTAAGATATAATATGATTTGCGAAGTGTTATGTATTCCTCGTCTACACTTCAAATGAATGTAAATGCGACACTTCCTTGCTAGGAAATAGTGTCTGCAGATGTCTAGGTATCGCAGCAATAGAGTTCTAATGCTTCCTAAAACGCGATATCGCATATCAGTTCTATGTTTCATGGTAAGATATAATATGATTTGCGAAGTGTTATGTATTCCTCGTCTACACTTCAAATGAATGTAAATGTGACACTTCCTTGCAAAGAAATAGCGTTTGCAAATGTCTACGTATCGAAGCAATAGAGTTCAAATGCTTCTTAAAATGAGATATTGCGTCTCATATTTATGTTTCATGATAAGATATAATATTCATTGCGAAGTGTTATGCATTCCTCGTCTATGATTCAAATGAACGTAAATGTGACACGTCCTTGCAAGGAAATAGCGTTTGCAGATGTCTAGGTATCGTAGCAATAGAGTTCTAATGCTTCCCAAAACGCGATATCGCATCTCATTTCTATGTTTCATGGTAAGATATAATATGATTTGCGAAGTGTTATGTATTCCTCGTCTACGATTCAAATGAAAGTAAATGCGACACTTCCTTGCAAGGAAATAGCGATTGCAGATGTCTACGTATCGTAGCAATAGAGTTCATATGATTCTTAAAACGCGATATCGCATCTCATTTCTATGTTTCATGGTAAGATATAACATGATTTGCGAATTGTTATGTAGTCCTCGTCTACACTTCAAATGAATGTAAATGCGACACTTCCTTGCAAAGAAATAGCGTTTGCAAATGTCTACGTATCGAAGCAATAGAGTTCAAATGCTTCTTAAAACGAGATATTGCATCTCATATTTATGTTTCATGATAAGATATAATATTCATTGCGAAGTGTTATGCATTCCTCGTCTATGATTCAAATGAACGTAAATGCGACACGTGCTTGCAAGGAAATAGCGTTTGCAGATGTCTAGGTATCTTAGCAATAGATTTCTAATGCTTCCTAAAACGCGATATCGCATCTCCTTTCTATGTTTCATGGTAAGATATAATATGATTTGCGAAGTGTTATGTATTCCTCGTCTACGATTCAAAGGAAAGTAAATGCGACACTTCCTTGCAAGGAAATAGCGATTGCAGATGTCTACGTATCATAACAATAGAGTTCTTATGATTCTTAAAACGCGATATCGCATCTCATTTCTATGTTTCATGGTAAGATATAATATGATTTGCGAAGTGTCATATATTCCTCGTCTACGCTTCAAATGAATGTAAATGCGACACTTCCATGCCAGGAAATAGCGTCTGCAGATGTCTAGGTATCGTAGCGATAGAGTTTTAACGCTTCTTAAAACGCGATATCGCATCTCATTTCTATGTTGCATGATAGGATATAATATTCATTGTAAAGTGTTATGTATACCTCGTATTCTCTTCAGAAGAATGTAAATGCAATACTTCCTTGCATGGAAATAGCGTTTGCAGATGTCTACGAATCGAAGCAATAGAGTTCAAATGCTTCTTAAAACGAGATATTGCATCTCATATTTATGTTTCATGATAAGATATAATATTCATTGCGAAGTGTTATGCATTCCTCGTCTATGATTCAAATGAACGTAAATGCGACACGTCCTTGCAAGGAAATAGCGTTTGCAGATGTCTAGGTATCGTAGCAATAGAGTTCTAATGCTTCCTAAAACGCGATATCGCATCTCATTTCTATGTTTCATGGTAAGATATAACATGATTTGCGAAGTGTTATGTATTCCTCGTCTACACTTCAAATGAATGAAAATGCGACACTTCCTAGCAAGGAAATAGCGTTTGCAGATGTCTACGTATCGTAGCAATAGAGTTCTAATGCTTCTTAAAACGCGATATCGAATCTCATTTCTATGTTTCATGGTAAGATATAATATTATTTGCGAAGTGTTATGTATTCCTCGTCTACACTTCATATGAATGTTAATGTGACACTTCCTTGCAAGGAAAGAGCGTTTGCAGATGTCTACGTATCGTAGCAATAGAGTTCTTATGATTCTTAAAACGCGAGATCGCATCTCATTTCTATGTTTCATCGTAAGATATAATATGATTTGCCAAGTGTTATGTATTCCTCGCCTACACTTCATATGAATGTTAATGCGACACTTCCTTGCAAGGAAAGAGCGTTTGCAGCTGTCTACGTATCGTAGCAATAGAGTTCTTATGATTCTTAAAACGCGATATCGCATCTCATTTCTATGTTTCATCGTAAGATATAATATGATTTGCAAAGTGTCATGTATTCCTCGTCTACACTTCAAATGAATGTAAATGCGACACTTCCTTGCAAGGAAATAGCGTTTGCAGATGTCTACGTATCGTAGCAATAGAGTTCTAATGCTTCCTAAAACGCGATATTGCATCTCATTTCTATGTTTCATGATAAGATATAATATTCATTGCGAAGTGTTATGCATTCCTCGTCTGCGATTCAAATGAAAGTAAATGCGACACTTCCTTGCAAGGAAATAGCGATTGCAGATGTCTACGTATCGTAGCAATAGAGTTCATATGATTCTTAAAACGCGATATCGCATCTCATTTCTATGTTTCATGGTAATATTTAATATTCATTGCGAAGTGTTATGCATTCCTCGTCCACGATTCAAATGAATGTAAATGCGACACTTCCTTGCAAGGAAATAGCGTTTGCAGATGTCTAGGTATCGTAGCAATAGAGTTCATATGATTCTTAAAACGCGATATCGCATCTCATTTCTATGTTTCATGGTAAGATTTAATATTCATTGCGAAGTGTTATGCATTCCTCGTCCACGATTCAAATGAATGTAAATGCGACACTTCCTTGCAAGGAAATAGCGTTTGCAGATGTCTAGGTATCGTAGCAATAGAGTTCTAATGCTTCTTAAAAAGGCGATATCGCATCTCAGTTCTATGTTTCATGGCAAGATATAATATGATTTGCCAAGTGTTATGTATTCCTCGTCTACACTTCATATGAATGTTAATGCGACACTTCCTTGCAAGGAAAGAGCGTTTGCAGCTGTCTACGTATCGTAGCAATAGAGTTCTTATGATTCTTAAAACGCGATATCGCATCTCATTTCTATGTTTCATCGTAAGATATAATATGATTTGCAAAGTGTCATGTATTCCTCGTCTACACTTCAAATGAATGTAAATGCGACACTTCCTTGCAAGGAAATAGCGTTTGCAGATGTCTACGTATCGTAGCAATAGAGTTCTAATGCTTCTTAAAACGCGATATCGAATCTCATTTCTATGTTTCATGGTAAGATATAACATGATTTGCGAAGTGTTATGTATTCCTCGTCTGCACTTCAAATGAATGTAAATGCGACACTTCCCTGCAAGGAAATAGCGTTTGCAGATGTCTACGTACCGAAGCAATAGAGTTCAAATGCTTCTTAAAACGAGATATTGCATCTCATTTCTATGTTTCATGATAAGATATAATATTCATTGCGAAGTGTAATGCATTCCTCGTCTGCGATTCAAATGAATGTGAATGCGACACTTCCTTGCAAGGAAATAGCGATTGCAGATGTCTACGTATCGTAGCAATAGAGTTCATATGATTCTTAAAACGCGATATCGCATCTCATTTCTATGTTTCATGGCAAGATATAATATGATTTGCGAAGTGTTATGTATTGCTCGTCTACGATTCAAATGAAAGTAAATGCGACACTTCCTTGCAAGGAAATAGCGATTGCAGATGTCTACGTATCGTAGCAATAGAGTTCATATGATTCTTAAAACGCGATATCGCATCTCATTTCTATGTTTCATGGTAAAATATAACATGATTTGCGAAGTGTTATGCATTCCTCGTCTACACTTCAAATGAATGAAAATGCGACACTTCCTAGCAAGGAAATAGCGTTTGCAGATGTCTACGTATCGTAGCAATAGAGTTCTAATGCTTCTTAAAACGCGATATCGAATCTCATTTCCATATTTCATGGTAAGATATAACATGATTTGCCAAGTGTTATGTATTCCTCGCCTACACTTCATATGAATGTTAATGCGACACTTCCTTGCAAGGAAAGAGCGTTTGCAGCTGTCTACGTATCGTAGCAATAGAGTTCTTATGATTCTTAAAACGCGATATCGCATCTCATTTCTATGTTTCATCGTAAGATATAATATGATTTGCAAAGTGTCATGTATTCCTCGTCTACACTTCAAATGAATGTAAATGCGACACTTCCTTGCAAGGAAATAGCGTTTGCAGATGTCTACGTATCGTAGCAATAGAGTTCTAATGCTTCCTAAAACGCGATATTGCATCTCATTTCTATGTTTCATGATAAGATATAATATTCATTGCGAAGTGTTATGCATTCCTCGTCTGCGATTCAAATGAAAGTAAATGCGACACTTCCTTGCAAGGAAATAGCGATTGCAGATGTCTACGTATCGTAGCAATAGAGTTCATATGATTCTTAAAACGCGATATCGCATCTCATTTCTATGTTTCATCGTAAGATATAATATGATTTGCAAAGTGTCATGTATTCCTCGTCTACACTTCAAATGAATGTAAATGCGACACTTCCTTGCAAGGAAATAGCGTTTGCAGATGTCTACGTATCGTAGCAATAGAGTTCTAATGCTTCTTAAAACGCGATATCGAATCTCATTTCTATGTTTCATGGTAAGATATAACATGATTTGCGAAGTGTTATGTATTCCTCGTCTGCACTTCAAATGAATGTAAATGCGACACTTCCCTGCAAGGAAATAGCGTTTGCAGATGTCTACGTACCGAAGCAATAGAGTTCAAATGCTTCTTAAAACGAGATATTGCATCTCATTTCTATGTTTCATGATAAGATATAATATTCATTGCGAAGTGTAATGCATTCCTCGTCTGCGATTCAAATGAATGTGAATGCGACACTTCCTTGCAAGGAAATAGCGATTGCAGATGTCTACGTATCGTAGCAATAGAGTTCATATGATTCTTAAAACGCGATATCGCATCTCATTTCTATGTTTCATGGCAAGATATAATATGATTTGCGAAGTGTTATGTATTGCTCGTCTACGATTCAAATGAAAGTAAATGCGACACTTCCTTGCAAGGAAATAGCGATTGCAGATGTCTACGTATCGTAGCAATAGAGTTCATATGATTCTTAAAACGCGATATCGCATCTCATTTCTATGTTTCATGGTAAAATATAACATGATTTGCGAAGTGTTATGCATTCCTCGTCTACACTTCAAATGAATGAAAATGCGACACTTCCTAGCAAGGAAATAGCGTTTGCAGATGTCTACGTATCGTAGCAATAGAGTTCTAATGCTTCTTAAAACGCGATATCGAATCTCATTTCCATATTTCATGGTAAGATATAACATGATTTGCCAAGTGTTATGTATTCCTCGCCTACACTTCATATGAATGTTAATGCGACACTTCCTTGCAAGGAAAGAGCGTTTGCAGCTGTCTACGTATCGTAGCAATAGAGTTCTTATGATTCTTAAAACGCGATATCGCATCTCATTTCTATGTTTCATCGTAAGATATAATATGATTTGCAAAGTGTCATGTATTCCTCGTCTACACTTCAAATGAATGTAAATGCGACACTTCCTTGCAAGGAAATAGCGTTTGCAGATGTCTACGTATCGTAGCAATAGAGTTCTAATGCTTCCTAAAACGCGATATTGCATCTCATTTCTATGTTTCATGATAAGATATAATATTCATTGCGAAGTGTTATGCATTCCTCGTCTGCGATTCAAATGAAAGTAAATGCGACACTTCCTTGCAAGGAAATAGCGATTGCAGATGTCTACGTATCGTAGCAATAGAGTTCATATGATTCTTAAAACGCGATATCGCATCTCATTTCTATGTTTCATGGTAAGATTTAATATTCATTGCGAAGTGTTATGCATTCCTCGTCCACGATTCAAATGAATGTAAATGCGACACTTCCTTGCAAGGAAATAGCGTTTGCAGATGTCTAGGTATCGTAGCAATAGAGTTCATATGATTCTTAAAACGCGATATCGCATCTCATTTCTATGTTTCATGGTAAGATTTAATATTCATTGCGAAGTGTTATGCATTCCTCGTCCACGATTCAAATGAATGTAAATGCGACACTTCCTTGCAAGGAAATAGCGTTTGCAGATGTCTAGGTATCGTAGCAATAGAGTTCTAATGCTTCTTAAAAAGGCGATATCGTATCTCAGTTCTATGTTTCATGGTAAGATATAATATGATTTGCCAAGTGTTATGTATTCCTCGTCTACACTTCATATGAATGTTAATGCGACACTTCCTTGCAAGGAAAGAGCGTTTGCAGCTGTCTACGTATCGTAGCAATAGAGTTCTTATGATTCTTAAAACGCGATATCGCATCTCATTTCTATGTTTCATCGTAAGATATAATATGATTTGCAAAGTGTCATGTATTCCTCGTCTACACTTCAAATGAATGTAAATGCGACACTTCCTTGCAAGGAAATAGCGTTTGCAGATGTCTAGGTATCGTAGCAATAGAGTTCTAATGCTTCCTAAAACGCGATATTGCATCTCATTTCTATGTTTCATGATAAGATATAATATACATTGCGAAGTGTTATGCATTCCTCGTCTGCGATTCAAATGAAAGTAAATGCGACACTTCCTTGCAAGGAAATAGCGATTGCAGATGTCTACGTATCGTAGCAATAGAGTTCATATGATTCTTAAAACGCGATATCGCATCTCATTTCTATGTTTCATGGTAAGATTTAATATTCATTGCGAAGTGTTATGCATTCCTCGTCCACGATTCAAATGAATGTAAATGCGACACTTCCTTGCAAGGAAATAGCGTTTGCAGATGTCTAGGTATCGTAGCAATAGAGTTCTAATGCTTCTTAAAACGCGATTTCGCATCTCAGTTCTATGTTTCATGGTAAGATATAATATGATTTGCGAAGTATCATGTATTCCTCGTCTACATTTCAAATGAATGTAAATGCGACACCTCCTTGCTAGGAAATAGCGTTTGCAGATGTGTACGTATCGTAGCAATAGCTTTCTAATGCTTCTTAAAACGCGATATCGAATCTCATTTCTATGTTTCATGGTAAGATATAATATGATTTGCGAAGTGTCATGTATTCCTCGTCTACACTTCAAATGAATGTAAATGCGACACTTCCTTGCAAAGAAATAGCGTTTGCAAATGTCTACGTATCGAAGCAATAGAGTTCAAATGCTTCTTAAAACGAGATATTGCATCTCATATTTATGTTTCATATTAAGATATAATATTCATTGCGAAGTGTTATGCATTCCTCGTCTATGATTCAAATGAACGTAAATGCGACACGTCATTGCAAGGAAATAGCGTTTGCAGATGTCTAGGTATCGTAGCAATATGGTTCTAATGCTTCCTAAAACGCGATATCGCATCTCATTTCTATGTTTCATGGTAAGATATAATATGATTTGCGAAGTGTTATGTATTGCTCGTCTACGATTCAAATGAAAGTAAATGCGACACTTCCTTGCAAGGAAATAGCGATTGCAGATGTCTACGTATCGTAGCAATAGAGTTCATATGATTCATAAAACGCGATATCGCATCTCATTTCTATGTTGCATGGTAAGATATAACATGATTTGCGAAGTGTTATGCATTCCTCGTCTACACTTCAAATGAATGAAAATGCGACACTTCCTAGCAAGGAAATAGCGTTTGCAGATGTCTACGTATCGTAGCAATAGAGTTCTAATGCTTCTTAAAACGCGATATCGAATCTCATTTCTATGTTTCATGGTAAGATATAACATGATTTGCGAAGTGTTATGCATTCCTCGTCTACACTTCAAATGAATGAAAATGCGACACTTCCTTGCAAGGAAATAGCGATTGCAGATGTCTGCGTATCGTAGCAATAGAGTTCATATGATTCTTAAAACGCGATATCGCATCTCATTTCTATGTTTCATGGTAAGATATAACATGATTTGCGAAGTGTTATGCATTCCTCGTCTACACTTCAAATGAATGAAAATGCGACACTTCCTAGCAAGGAAATAGCGTTTGCAGATGTCTAGGTATCGTAGCAATGGAGTTCTAATGCTTCTTAAAACGCGATATCGCATCTCAGTTCTGTGTTTCATGGTAAGATATAATATGATTTGCCAAGTGTTATGTATTCCTCGTCTACACTTCATATGAATGTTAATGCGACACTTCCTTGCAAGGAAAGAGCGTTTGCAGCTGTCTACGTATCGTAGCAATAGAGTTCTTATGGTCCTTAAAACGCGATATCGCATCTCATCTCTATGTTTCATCGTAAGATATAATATGATTTGCAAAGTGTTATGTATTCCTCGTCTACACTTCAAATGAATGTAAATGCGACACTTCCTTGCAAGGAAATAGCGTTTGCAGATATCTAGGTATCGTAGCAATAGAGTTCTAATGCTTCCTAAAACGCGATATTGCATCTCATTTCTATGTTTCATGATAAGATATAATATTCATTGCGAAGTGTTATGCATTCCTCGTCTGCGATTCAAATGAAAGTAAATGCGACACTTCCTTGCAAGGAAATAGCGATTGCAGATGTCTACGTATCGTAGCAATAGAGTTCATATGATTCTTAAAACGCGATATCGCATCTCATTTCTATGTTTCATGGCAAGATTTAATATTCAGTGCGAAGTGTTATGCATTCCTCGTCTACGATTCAAATGAATGTAAATGCGACACTTCCTTGCTAGGAAATAGCGCTTGCAGATGTCTACGTATCGTAGCAATAGCAATCTAATGCTTCTTAAAACGCGATATCGAATCTCATTTCTATGTTTCATGGTAAGATATAATATGATTTGCGAAGTGTCATGTATTCCTCGTCTACACTTCAAATGAATGTAAATGCGACACTACCTTGCAAGGAAATAGCGATTGCAGATGTCTACGTATCGTAGCAATAGAGTTCATATGATTCTTAAAACGCGATATCGCATCTCATTTCTATGTTTCATGGTAAGATATAACATGATTTGCGAAGTGTTATGTATTCCTCGTCTACACTTCAAATGAATGAAAATGCGACACTTCCTTGCAAGGAAATAGCGATTGCAGATGTCTACGTATCGTAGCAATAGAGTTCTAATGCTTCTTAAAACGCGATATCGCATCTCATTTCTATGTTTCATGGTAAGATATAACATGATTTGCGAAGTGTTATGCATTCCTCGTCTACACTTCAAATGAATGAAAATGCGACACTTCCTTGCACGGAAAGAGCGTTTGCAGATGTCTACGTATTGTAGCAATAGAGTTCTTATGATTCTTAAAACGCGATATCGCATCTCATTTCTATGTTTCATCGTAAGATATAACATGATTTGCGAAGTGTTATGCATTCCTCGTCTACACTTCAAATGAATGAAAATGCGACACTTCCTAGCAAGGAAATAGCGTTTGCAGATGTCTAGGTATCGTAGCAATAGAGTTCTAATGCTTCTTAGAACGCGATATCGCATCTCAGTTCTATGTTTCATGGTAAGATATAATATGATTTGCCAAGTGTTATGTATTCCTCGTCTACACTTCATATGAATGTTAATGCGACACTTCCTTGCAAGGAAAGAGCGTTTGCAGCTGTCTACCTATCGTAGCAATAGAGTTCTTATGATTCTTAAAACGCGATATCGCATCTCATTTCTATGTTTCATCGTAAGATATAATATGATTTGCAAAGTGTTATGTATTCCTCGTCTACACTTCAAATGAATGTAAATGCGACACTTCCTTGCAAGGAAATAGCGTTTGCAGATGTCTAGGTATCGTAACAATGGAGTTCTAATGCTTCCTAAAACGCGATGTTGCATCTCATTTCTATGTTTCATGATAAGATATAATATTCATTGCGAAGTGTTATGCATTCCTCGTCTGCGATTCAAATGAAAGTAAATGCGACACTTCCTTGCAAGGAAATAGCGATTGCAGATGTCTACGTATCGTAGCAATAGAGTTCATATGATTCTTAAAACGCGATATCGCATCTCATTTCTATGTTTCATGGTACGATTTAATATTCATTGCGAAGTGTTATGCATTCCTCGTCTACGATTCAAATGAATGTAAATGCGACACTTCCTTGCAAGGAAATAGCGTTTGCAGATGTCTAGGTATCGTAGCAATAGAGTTCTAATGCTTCTTAAAACGCGATTTCGCATCTCAGTTCTATGTTTCATGGTAAGATATAATATGATTTGCGAAGTATCATGTATTCCTCGTCTACATTTCAAGTGAATGTAAATGCGACACTGCCTTGCTAGGAAATAGCGTTTGCAGATGTCATCGTATCGTAGCAATAGCTTTCTAATGCTTCTTAAAACGCGATATCGAATCTCATTTCTATGTTTCATGGTAAGATATAATATGATTTGCGAAGTGTCATGTATTCCTCGTCTACACTTCAAATGAATGTAAATGCGACACTTCCTTGCAAAGAAATAGCGTTTGCAAATGTCTACGTATCGAAGCAATAGAGTTCAAATGCTTCTTAAAACGAGATATTGCATCTCATATTTATGTTTCATGATAAGATATAATATTCATTGCGAAGTGTTATGCATTCCTCGTCTATGATTCAAATGAACGTAAATGCGACACGTCCTTGCAAGGAAATAGTGTTTGCCGATGTCTAGGTATCGTAGCAATAGAGTTCTAATGCTTCCTAAAACGCGATATCGCATCTCATTTCTATGTTTCATGGTAAGATATAATATGATTTGCGAAGTGTTATGTATTCCTCGTCTACGATTCAAATGAAAGTAAATGCGACACTTCCTTGTAAGGAAAGAGCGATTGCAGATGTCTACGTATCGTAGCAATAGAGTTCATATGATTCTTAAAACGCGATATCGCATCTCATTTCTATGTTTCATGGTAAGATATAACATGATTTGCGAAGTGTTATGTATTCCTCGTCTACACTTCAAATGAATGAAAATGCGACACTTCCTTGCAAGGAAATAGCGTTTGCAGATGTCTAGGTATCGTGGCAATAGAGTTCTAATGCTTCCTAAAACGCGATATTGCATCTCATTTCTATGTTTCATGATAAGATATAATATTCATTGCGAAGTGTTATGCATTCCTCGTCTGCGATTCAAATGAAAGTAAATGCGACACTTCCTTGCAAGGAAATAGCGTTTGCTGATGTCTAGGTATCGTAGCAATAGAGTTCTAATGCTTCTTAAAACGCGATATCGCATCTCAGTTCTATGTTTCATGCTAAGATATAACATGATTTGCCAAGTGTTATGTATGCCTCGTCTACACTTCAAATGAATGTAAATGCGACACTTCCTTGCAAAGAAATAGCGTTTGCAAATGTCTACGTTTCGAAGCAATAGAGTTCAAATGCTTCTTAAAACTAGATATTGCATCTCATATTTATGTTTCATGACAAGATATAATATTCATTGCGAAGTGTTATGCATTCCTCGTCTATGATTCAAATGAACGTAAATGCGACACGTCATTGCAAGGAAATAGCGTTTGCAGATGTCTAGGTATCGTAGCAATAGAGTTCTAATGCTCCCTAAAACGCGATATCGCATCTCAGTTCTATGTTTCATGCTAAGATATAACATGATTTGCCAAGTGTTATGTATGCCTCGTCTACACTTCAAATGAATGAAAATGCGACACTTCCTAGCAAGGAAATAGCGTTTGCAGATGTCTACGTATCGTAGCAATAGAGTTCTAATGCTTCTTAAAACGCGATATCGAATCTCATTTCTATGTTTCATGGTAAGATATAATATTATTTGCGAAGTGTTATGTATTCCTCGTCTACACTTCATATGAATGTTAATGCGACACTTCCTTGCAAGGAAAGAGCGTTTGCAGATGTCTACGTATCGTAGCAATAGAGTTCTTATGATTCTTAAAACGCGATATCGCATCTCATTTCTATGTTTCATCGTAAGATATAATATGATTTGCGAAGTGTTATGCATTCCTCGTCTACACTTCAAATGAATGAAAATGCGACACTTCCTAGCAAGGAAATAGCGTTTGCAGATGTCTAGGTATCGTAGCAATAGAGTTCTAATGCTTCTTAGAACGCGATATCGCATCTCAGTTCTATGTTTCATGGTAAGATATAATATGATTTGCCAAGTGTTATGTATTCCTCGTCTACACTTCATATGAATGTTAATGCGACACTTCCTTGCAAGGAAAGAGCGTTTGCAGCTGTCTACGTATCGTAGCAATAGAGTTCTTATGATTCTTAAAACGCGATATCGCATCTCATTTCTATGTTTCATCGTAAGATATAATATGATTTGCAAAGTGTTATGTATTCCTCGTCTACACTTCAAATGAATGTAAATGCGACACTTCCTTGCAAGGAAATAGCGTTTGCAGATGTCTAGGTATCGTGGCAATAGAGTTCTAATGCTTCCTAAAACGCGATATTGCATCTCATTTCTATGTTTCATGATAAGATATAATATTCATTGCGAAGTGTTATGCATTCCTCGTCTGCGATTCAAATGAAAGTAAATGCGACACTTCCTTGCAAGGAAATAGCGATTGCAGATGTCTACGTATCGTAGCAATAGAGTTCATATGATTCTTAAAACGCGATATCGCATCTTATTTCTATGTTTCATGGTAAGATTTAATATTCATTGCGAAGTGTTATGTATTCCTCGTCTACACTTCAAATGAATGTAAATGCGACACTTCCTTGCAAGGAAATAGCGTTTGCTGATGTCTAGGTATCGTAGCAATAGAGTTCTAATGCTTCTTAAAACGCCATATCGCATCTCAGTTCTATGTTTCATGCTAAGATATAACATGATTTGCCAAGTGTTATGTATGCCTCGTCTACACTTCAAATGAATGTAAATGCGACACTTCCTTGCAAAGAAATAGCGTTTGCAAATGTCTACGTTTCGAAGCAATAGAGTTCAAATGCTTCTTAAAACGAGATATTGCATCTCATATTTATGTTTCATGACAAGATATAATATTCATTGCGAAGTGTTATGCATTCCTCGTCTATGATTCAAATGAACGTAAATGCGACACGTCATTGCAAGGAAATAGCGTTTGCAGATGTCTAGGTATCGTAGCAATAGAGTTCTAATGCTCCCTAAAACGCGATATCGCATCTCATTTCTATGTTTCATGGTAAGATATAATATGATCTGCGAAGTGTTATGTATTCCTCGTCTACGATTCAAATGAAAGTAAATGCGACACTTCCTTGCAAGGAAATAGCGATTGCAGATGTCTACGTATCGTAGCAATAGAGTTCATATGATTCTTAAAACGCGATATCGCATCTCATTTCTATGTTTCATGATAAGATATAACATGATTTGCGAAGTGTTATGCATTCCTCGTCTACACTTCAAATGAATGAAAATGCGACACTTCCTAGCAAGGAAATAGCGTTTGCAGATGTCTACGTATCGTAGCAATAGAGTTCTAATGCTTCTTAAAACGCGATATCGAATCTCATTTCTATGTTTCATGGTAAGATATAATATTATTTGCGAAGTGTTATGTATTCCTCGTCTACACTTCATATGAATGTTAATGCGACACTTCCTTGCAAGGAAAGAGCGTTTGCAGATGTCTACGTATCGTAGCAATAGAGTTCTTATGATTCTTAAAACGCGATATCGCATCTCATTTCTATGTTTCATCGTAAGATATAACATGATTTGCGAAGTGTGATGCATTCCTCGTCTACACTTCAAATGAATGAAAATGCGACACTTCCTAGCAAGGAAATAGCGTTTGCAGATGTCTAGGTATCGTAGCAATAGAGTTCTAATGCTTCTTAGAACGCGATATCGCATCTCAGTTCTATGTTTCATGGTAAGATATAATATGATTTGCCAAGTGTTATGTATTCCTCGTCTACACTTCATATGAATGTTAATGCGACACTTCCTTGCAAGGAAAGAGCGTTTGCAGCTGTCTACGTATCGTAGCAATAGAGTTCTTATGATTCTTAAAACGCGATATCGCATCTCATTTCTATGTTTCATCGTAAGAAATAATATGATTTGCAAAGTGTTATGTATTCCTCGTCTACACTTCAAATGAATGTAAATGCGACACTTCCATGCTAGGAAATAGCGTCTGCAGATGTCTAGGTATCGTAGCAGTAGAGTTCAAATGCTTCTTAAAACGAGATATTGCATCTCATTTCTATGTTTCATGGTAAGATATAATATGATTTGCGAAGTGTCATGTATTCCTCGTCTACACTTCAAATGAATGTAAATGCGACACTTCCTTGCTAGGAAATAGCGTCTGCAGATGTCTAGGTATCGTAGCAATAGAATTCAAATGCTTCTTAAAACGAGATATTGCATCTCATATCTATGTTTCATGATAAGATACAATGTACATTGCGAAGTGTTATGTATTCCTCGTCTACGATTCAAATGAAAGTAAATGCGACCCTTCCTTGCAAGGAAATAGCGTTTGCAGATGCCTACGTACCGAAGCAATAGAGTTCAAATGCTTCTTAAAACGAGATATTGCATCTCATTTCTATGTTTCATGATAAGATATAATATTCATTGCGAAGTGTTATGCATTCCTCGTCTGCGATTCAAATGAAAGTAAATGCGACACTTCCTTGCAGGGAAATAGCGATTGTAGATGTCTACGTATCGTAGCAATAGAGTTCATATGATTCTTAAAACGCGATATCGCATCTCATTTCTATGTTTCATGGTAAGATTTAATGTTCATTGCGAAGTGTTATGCATTCCTCGTCTACGATTCAAATGAATGTAAATGCGACACTTCCTTGCAAGGAAATAGCGTTTGCAGATGTCTAGGTATCGTAGCAATAGAGTTCTAATGCTTCTTAAGACGCGATTTCGCATCTCAGTTCTATGTTTCATGGTAAGATATAATATGATTTGCGAAGTATCATGTATTCCTCGTCTACATTTCAAATGAATGTAAATGCGACACTTCCTTGCTAGGAAATAGCGTTTGCAGATGTCTACGTATCGTAGCAATAGCTTTCTAATGCTTCTTAAAACGCGATATCGAATCTCATTTCTATGTTTCATGGTAAGATATAATATGATTTGCAAAGTGTCATGTATTCCTCGTCTACACTTCAAATGAATGTAAATGCGACACTTCCTTGCAAAGAAATAGCGTTTGCAAATGTCTACGTATCGAAGCAATAGAGTTCAAATGCTTCTTAAAACGAGATATTGCATCTCATATTTATGTTTCATGATAAGATATAATATTCATTGCGAAGTGTTATGCATTCCTCGTCTATGATTCAAATGAACGTAAATGCGACACGTCCTTGCAAGGAAATAGTGTTTGCAGATGTCTAAGTATCGTAGCAATAGAGTTCTAATGCTTCCTAAAACGCGATATCGCATCTCATTTCTATGTTTCATGGTAAGATATAATATGATTTGCGAAGTGTTATGTATTCCTCGTCTACGATTCAAATGAAAGTAAATGCGACACTTCCTTGCAAGGAAAGAGCGATTGCAGATGTCTACGTATCGTAGCAATAGAGTTCATATGATTCTTAAAACGCGATATCGCATCTCATTTCTATGTTTCATGGTAAGATATAACATGATTTGCGAAGTGTTATGTATTCCTCGTCTACACTTCAAATGAATGAAAATGCGACACTTCCTAGCAAGGAAATAGCGTTTGCAGATATCTACGTATCGTAGCAATAGAGTTCTAATGCTTCTTAAAACGCGATATCGAATCTCATTTCTATGTTTCATGGTAAGATATAACATGATTTGCGAAGTGTTATGTATTCCTCGTCTGCACTTCAAATGAATGTAAATGCGACACTTCCCTGCAAGGAAATAGCGTTTGCAGATGTCTACGTACCGAAGCAATAGAGTTCAAATGCTTCTTAAAACGAGATATTGCATCTCATTTCTATGTTTCATGATAAGATATAATATTCATTGCGAAGTGTAATGCATTCCTCGTCTGCGATTCAAATGAAAGTAAATGCGACACTTCCTTGCAAGGAAATAGCGATTGCAGATGTCTACGTATCGTAGCAATAGAGTTCATATGATTCTTAAAACGCGATATCGCATCTCATTTCTATGTTTCATGGTAAGATTTAACATTCATTGCGAAGTGTTATGCATTCCTCGTCTACGATTCAAATGAATGTAAATGCGACACTTCCTTGCAAGGAAATAGCGTTTGCAGATGTCTAGGTATCGTAGCAATAGAGTTCTAATGCTTCTTAAAACGCGATATCGCATCTCAGTTCTATGTTTCATGGTAAGATATAATATGATTTGCCAAGTGTTATGTATTCCTCGTCTACACTTCAAATGAATGTAAATGCGACACTTCCTTGCAAAGAAATAGCGTTTGCAAATGTCTACGTATCGAAGCAATAGAGTTCAAATGCTTCTTAAAACGAGATATTGCATCACATATTTATGTTTCATGATAAGATATAATATTCATTGCGAAGTGTTATGCATTCCTCGTCTATAATTCAAATGAACGTAAATGCGACACGTCATTGCAAGGAAATAGCGTTTGCAGATGTCTAGGTATCGTAGCAATAGAGTTCTAATGCTTCCTAAAACGCGATATCGCATCTCATTTCTATGTTTCATGGTAAGATATAATATGATTTGCGAAGTGTTATGTATTGCTCGTCTACGATTCAAATGAAAGTAAATGCGACACTTCCTTGCGAGGAAATAGCGATTGCAGATGTCTACGTATCGTAGCAATAGAGTTCATATGATTCTTAAAACGCGATATCGCATCTCATTTCTATGTTTCATGGTAAGATATAACATGATTTGCGAAGTGTTATGCATTCCTCGTCTACACTTCAAATGAATGAAAATGCGACACTTCCTAGCAAGGAAATAGCGATTGCAGATGTCTACGTATCGTAGCAATAGAGTTCATATGATTCTTAAAACGCGATATCGCATCTTATTTCTATGTTTCATGGTAAGATTTAATATTCATTGCGAAGTGTTATGCATTCCTCGTCTACGATTCAAATGAATGTAAATGCGACACTTCCTTGCAAGGAAATAGCGTTTGCTGATGTCTAGGTATCGTAGCAATAGAGTTCTAATGCTTCTTAAAACGCGATATCGCATCTCAGTTCTATGTTTCATGCTAAGATATAACATGATTTGCCAAGTGTTATGTATGCCTCGTCTACACTTCAAATGAATGTAAATGCGACACTTCCTTGCAAAGAAATAGCGTTTGCAAATGTCTACGTTTCGAAGCAATAGAGTTCAAATGCTTCTTAAAACGAGATATTGCATCTCATATTTATGTTTCATGATAAGATATAATATTCATTCCGAAGTGTTATGTATTCCTCGTCTACACTTCATATGAATGTTAATGCGACACTTCCTTGCAAGGAAAGAGCGTTTGCAGATGTCTACGTATCGTAGCAATAGAGTTCTTATGATTCTCAAAACGCGATATCGCATCTCATTTCTATGCTTCGTCGTAAGATATAATATGATTTGCAAAGTGTTATGTATTCCTCGTCTACACTTCAAATGAATGTAAATGCGACACTTCCTTGCAAGGAAATAGCGTTTGCAGATGTCTAGGTATCGTAGCAATAGAGTTCTAATGCTTCCTAAAACGCGATATCGCATCTCATTTCTATGTTTCATGGTAAGATATAATATTATTTGCGAAGTGTTATGTATTCCTCGTCTACACTTCAAATGAATGAAAATGCGACACTTCCATGCTAGGAAATAGCGTCTGCAGATGTCTAGGTATCGTAGCAGTAGAGTTCAAATGCTTCTTAAAACGAGATATTGCATCTCATTTCTATGTTTCATGGTAAGATATAATATGATTTGCGAAGTGCCATGTATTCCTCGTCTACACTTCAAATGAATGTAAATGCGACACTTCCTTGCTAGGAAATAGCGTCTGCAGATGTCTAGGTATCGTAGCAATAGAATTCAAATGCTTCTTAAAACGAGATATTGCATCTCATATCTATGTTTCATGATAAGATACAATGTACATTGCGAAGTGTTATGCATTCCTCGTCTACGATTCAAATGAATGTAAATGCGACACTTCCTTGCAAGGAAATAGCGTTTGCAGATGTCTAGATATCGTAGCAATAGAGTTCTAATGCTTCCTAAAACGCGATATCGCATCTCATTTCAATGTTTCATGGTAAGATATAATATGATTTGCGAAGTGTTATGTATTCCTCGTCTACACTTCAAATGAATGTAAATGCGACACTTCTTTGCTAGGAAATAGTGTCTGCAGATGTCTAGGTATCGTAGCGATAGAGTTCTAACGCTTCTTAAAACGCGATATCGCATCTCATTTCTATGTTGCATGATAGGATATAATATTCATTGTAAAGTGTTATGTATACCTCGTATTCTCTTCAGAAGAATGTAAATGCGATACTTCCTTGCATGGAAATAGCGTTTGCAGATGTCTACGAATCGAAGCAATAGAGTTCAAATGCTTCTTAAAACGAGATATTCCATCTCATATTTATGTTTCATGATAAGATATAATATTCATTGCGAAGTGTTATGCATTCCTCGTCTATGATTCAAATGAATGAAAATGCGACACTTCCTTGCAAGGAAATAGCGATTGCAGATGTCTAGGTATCGTAGCAATAGAGTTCTAATGTTTCTTAAATCGCGATATCGCATCTCAGTTCTATGTTTCATGGTAAGATATAATATGATTTGCCAAGTGTTATGTATTCCTCGTCTACACTTCATATGAATGTAAATGCGACACTTCCTTGCAAGGAAATAGCGTTTGCAGATGTCTAGGTATCGTAGCAATAGAGTTCATATGATTCTTAAAACGCGATAGCGCATCTCATTTCTATGTTTCATGGTAAGATATAACATGATTTGCGAAGTGTTATGTATTCCTCGTCTACACTTCAAATGAATGAAAATGCGACACTTTCTTGCAAGGAAATAGCGTCTGCAGATGTCTAGGTATCGTAGCAATAGATTTCTAATGCTTCTTAAAACGCGATATCGCATCTCATTTCTATGTTTCATGGTAAGATATAATATGATTTGCGAAGTGTCATGTATTCCTCGTCTGCACTTCAAGTGAATGTAAATGTGACACTTCCTTGCCAGGAAATAGCGTCTGCAGATGTCTAGGTATCGTAGCAATAGAGTTCAAATGCTTCTTAAAACGAGATATTGCATCTCATATCTATGTTTCATGATAAGATATAATATTCATTGCGAAGTGTTATGCATTCCTCGTCTGCGATTCAAATGAAAGTAAATGCGACACTTCCTTGCAAGGAAATAGCGATTGCAGATGTCTACGTATCGTAGCAATAGAGTTCATATGATTCTTAAAACGCGATATCGCATCTTATTTCTATGTTTCATGGTAAGATTTAATATTCATTGCGAAGTGTTATGCATTCCTCGTCTACGATTCAAATGAATGTAAATGCGACACTTCCTTGCAAGGAAATAGCGTTTGCTGATGTCTAGGTATCGTAGCAATAGAGTTCTAATGCTTCTTAAAACGCGATATCGCATCTCAGTTCTATATTTCATGCTAAGATATAACATGATTTGCCAAGTGTTATGTATGCCTCGTCTACACTTCAAATGAATGTAAATGCGGCACTTCCTTGCAAAGAAATAGCGTTTGCAAATGTCTACGTTTCGAAGCAATAGAGTTCAAATGCTTCTTAAAACGAGATATTGCATCTCATATTTATGTTTCATGACAAGATATAATATTCATTGCGAAGTGTTATGCATTCCTCGTCTATGATTCAAATGAACGTAAATGCGACACGTCATTGCAAGGAAATAGCGTTTGCAGATGTCTAGGTATCGTAGCAATAGAGTTCTAATGCTCCCTAAAACGCGATATCGCATCTCAGTTCTATGTTTCATGCTAAGATATAACATGATTTGCCAAGTGTTATGTATGCCTCGTCTACACTTCAAATGAATGAAAATGCGACACTTCCTAGCAAGGAAATAGCGTTTGCAGATGTCTACGTATCGTAGCAATAGAGTTCTAATGCTTCTTAAAACGCGATATCGAATCTCATTTCTATGTTTCATGGTAAGATATAATATTATTTGCGAAGTGTTATGTATTCCTCGTCTACACTTCATATGAATGTTAATGCGACACTTCCTTGCAAGGAAAGAGCGTTTGCAGATGTCTACGTATCGTAGCAATAGAGTTCTTATGATTCTTAAAACGCGATATCGCATCTCATTTCTATGTTTCATCGTAAGATATAACATGATTTGCGAAGTGTGATGCATTCCTCGTCTACACTTCAAATGAATGAAAATGCGACACTTCCTAGCAAGGAAATAGCGTTTGCAGATGTCTAGGTATCGTAGCAATAGAGTTCTAATGCTTCTTAGAACGCGATATCGCATCTCAGTTCTATGTTTCATGGTAAGATATAATATGATTTGCCAAGTGTTATGTATTCCTCGTCTACACTTCATATGAATGTTAATGCGACACTTCCTTGCAAGGAAAGAGCGTTTGCAGCTGTCTACGTATCGTAGCAATAGAGTTCTTATGATTCTTAAAACGCGATATCGCATCTCATTTCTATGTTTCATCGTAAGAAATAATATGATTTGCAAAGTGTTATGTATTCCTCGTCTACACTTCAAATGAATGTAAATGCGACACTTCCATGCTAGGAAATAGCGTCTGCAGATGTCTAGGTATCGTAGCAGTAGAGTTCAAATGCTTCTTAAAACGAGATATTGCATCTCATTTCTATGTTTCATGGTAAGATATAATATGATTTGCGAAGTGTCATGTATTCCTCGTCTACACTTCAAATGAATGTAAATGCGACACTTCCTTGCTAGGAAATAGCGTCTGCAGATGTCTAGGTATCGTAGCAATAGAATTCAAATGCTTCTTAAAACGAGATATTGCATCTCATATCTATGTTTCATGATAAGATACAATGTACATTGCGAAGTGTTATGTATTCCTCGTCTACGATTCAAATGAAAGTAAATGCGACCCTTCCTTGCAAGGAAATAGCGATTGCAGATGTCTACGTATCGTAGCAATAGAGGTCATATGATTCTTAAAACGCGATATCGCATCTCATTTCTATGTTTCATGGTAAGATATAACATGATTTGCGAAGTGTTATGTATTCCTCGTCTACACTTCAAATAAATGTGAATGCGACACTTCCTTGCAAGGAAATAGCGTTTGCAGATGCCTACGTACCGAAGCAATAGAGTTCAAATGCTTCTTAAAACGAGATATTGCATCTCATTTCTATGTTTCATGATAAGATATAATATTCATTGCGAAGTGTTATGCATTCCTCGTCTGCGATTCAAATGAAAGTAAATGCGACACTTCCTTGCAGGGAAATAGCGATTGCAGATGTCTACGTATCGTAGCAATAGAGTTCATATGATTCTTAAAACGCGATATCGCATCTCATTTCTATGTTTCATGGTAAGATTTAATGTTCATTGCGAAGTGTTATGCATTCCTCGTCTACGATTCAAATGAATGTAAATGCGACACTTCCTTGCAAGGAAATAGCGTTTGCAGATGTCTAGGTATCGTAGCAATAGAGTTCTAATGCTTCTTAAGACGCGATTTCGCATCTCAGTTCTATGTTTCATGGTAAGATATAATATGATTTGCGAAGTATCATGTATTCCTCGTCTACATTTCAAATGAATGTAAATGCGACACTTCCTTGCTAGGAAATAGCGTTTGCAGATGTCTACGTATCGTAGCAATAGCTTTCTAATGCTTCTTAAAACGCGATATCGAATCTCATTTCTATGTTTCATGGTAAGATATAATATGATTTGCAAAGTGTCATGTATTCCTCGTCTACACTTCAAATGAATGTAAATGCGACACTTCCTTGCAAAGAAATAGCGTTTGCAAATGTCTACGTATCGAAGCAATAGAGTTCAAATGCTTCTTAAAACGAGATATTGCATCTCATATTTATGTTTCATGATAAGATATAATATTCATTGCGAAGTGTTATGCATTCCTCGTCTATGATTCAAATGAACGTAAATGCGACACGTCCTTGCAAGGAAATAGTGTTTGCAGATGTCTAAGTATCGTAGCAATAGAGTTCTAATGCTTCCTAAAACGCGATATCGCATCTCATTTCTATGTTTCATGGTAAGATATAATATGATTTGCGAAGTGTTATGTATTCCTCGTCTACGATTCAAATGAAAGTAAATGCGACACTTCCTTGCAAGGAAAGAGCGATTGCAGATGTCTACGTATCGTAGCAATAGAGTTCATATGATTCTTAAAACGCGATATCGCATCTCATTTCTATGTTTCATGGTAAGATATAACATGATTTGCGAAGTGTTATGTATTCCTCGTCTACACTTCAAATGAATGAAAATGCGACACTTCCTAGCAAGGAAATAGCGTTTGCAGATGTCTACGTATCGTAGCAATAGAGTTCTAATGCTTCTTAAAACGCGATATCGAATCTCATTTCTATGTTTCATGGTAAGATATAACATGATTTGCGAAGTGTTATGTATTCCTCGTCTGCACTTCAAATGAATGTAAATGCGACACTTCCTTGCAAGGAAAGAGCGTTTGCAGATGTCTACGTATCGTAGCAATAGAGTTCTTATGATTCTTAAAACGCGATATCGCATCTCATTTCTATGTTTCATCGTAAGATATAACATGATTTGCGAAGTGTTATGCATTCCTCGTCTACGATTCAAATGAATGTAAATGCGACACTTCCTTGCAAGGAAATAGCGATTGCAGATGTCTACGTATCGTAGCAATAGAGTTCACATGATTCTTAAAACCCGATATCGCATCTCATTTCTATGTTTCATGGTAAGATATAACATGATTTGCGAAGTGCTATGTATTCCTCGTCTACACTTCAAATGAATTTGAATGCGATACTTCCTGGCTAGGAAATAGCGTTTGCAGATGTCTACGTATCGTAGCATCAGCTTTCTAATGCTTCTTAAAACGCGATATCGCGTCTCATTTCTATCTTTCATGGTAAGATATAACATGATTTGCGAAGTGCTATGTATTCCTCGTCTACACTTCAAATGAATTTGAATGCGATACTTCCTGGCTAGGAAATAGCGTTTGCAGATGTCTACGTATCGTAGCATCAGCTTTCTAATGCTTCTTAAAACGCGATATCGCGTCTCATTTCTATCTTTCATGGTAAGATATAATATGATTTGCGAAGTGTCATGTATTCCTCTTCTACACTTCAAATGAATGTAAGTGTGACTCTTCCTTGCAAGGAAACAGCGTCTGCAGATGTCTAGGTATCGTAGCAATAGAGTTCAAATGCTTCTTAAAACGAGATATTGCATCTCATATCTATGTTTCATGATAAGATATAATATTCATTGCGAAGTGTTATGCATTCCTCGTATACGATTCAAATGAATGTAAATGCGACACTTCCTTGCAGGGAAATAGCGTTTGCAGTTGTTTACGTATCGTAGCAGTAGAGTTCTTATGATGCTTAAAAGGCGATATCGCATCTCATTTCTATGTTACATGGTAAGATATAATATGATTTGCGAAGGGTTATGTATTCCTCGTCTACACTTCAAATGAATGTAAATGCGACACTTCCTCGCTAGGAAATAGCGTTTGCAGATGTCTACGTATCGTAGCAATAGAGTTCTTATGATTCTTAAAACGCGACATCGCATCTCACATTTAAGTTTTATGGTAGGATATAATATGATTTGCGAAGTGTTATGTATTCCTCGTCTACACTTCAAATGAATGTAAATGCGACACTTCCTTGCTAGGAAATAGTGTCTGGAGATGTCTAGGTATCGTAGCGATAGAGTTCTAATGCTTCTTAAAACGCGATATAGCATCACATTTCTATGTTTCATGGAAAGATATAATATGATTTGCGAAGTGTCACGTATTCCTCGTCTACACTTCAAATGAATGTAAATGCGACACTTCCTTTCAAGGAAATAGCGTTTGCAGATGTCTACGTATCGTAGCAATAGATTTCTAATGCTTCTTAAAACGCGATATCGCATCTTATTTCTATGTTTCATGGTAAGATATAATATGATTTGCGATGTGTTATGTATTCCTCGTCTACACTTCATATGAATGTAAATGCGACACTTCCTTGCAAGGAAATAGCGTCTCCAGATGTCTAGGTATCGTAGCAATAGAGTTCAAATGCTTCTTAAAACGAGATATTGCATCTCATATCTATGTTTCATGATAAGATATAATTTTCATTGCGAAGTGTTATGCATTCCTCGTATACGATTCAAATGAATGTAATTGCGACAGTTCCTTCCAAGAAAATACCGTCTGCAGATATCTACGTATCGTAGCAATAGATTTGTAATGCTTCTTAAAACGCGATATCGCATCTCATTTCTATGTTTCATGGAAAGATATAATATGATTTGCGAAGTGTCATGTATTCCTCGTCTACACTTCAAATGAATGTAAATGCGACACTTCCTTACAAGGAAATAGCGTTTGCAGATGTCTACGTATCGAAGCAATTGAGTTCAAATGCTTCTTAAAACGAGATATTGCATCTCATATCTATGTTTCATGATAAGATATAATATTCATTGCGAAGTGTTATGCATTCCCCGTCTACGATTCAAATGAATGTAAATGCGACACTTCCTTGCAAGGAAATAGCGTTTGCAGATGTCTACGTATTGTAGCAATAGTGTTCTTATGATTCTTAAAACGCGATATCGCATCTCATTTCTATGTTTCATGGTAAGATATAATATGATTTGCGACGTGTCATGTATTCCTCGTCTACACTTCAAATGAATGTAAATGCGACACTTCCTTGCTAGGAAATAGCGTCTGCAGATGTCTAGGTATCGTAGCAATAGATTTCTAATGCTTCTTAAAACGCGATATCGCATCTCATATCTATGTTTCATGGTAAGATATAATATGATTAGCGAAGTGTCATGTTTTCCTCGTCTACACTTCAAGTGAATGTAAATGCGACACTTCCTTGCCAGGAAATAGCGTCTGCAGATGCCTAGGTATCGTAGCAATAGAGTTCAAATGCTTCTTAAAACGAGATATTGCATCTCATATCTATGTTTCATGATAAGATATAATTTTCATTGCGAAGTGTTATGCATTCCTCGTATACGATTCAAATGAGTGTAAATGCGACACCTCCTTGCAAGGAAATAGTGTTTGCAGATGTCTAGGTATCGTAGCAATAGAGTTCAAATGCTTCTTAAATCGAGATATTGCATCTCATATCTATGTCTCATGATAAGATATATTATTCATTGCGAAGTGTTATGCATTCCTCGTCTACACTTCAAATGAATGTAAATGCGACACTTCGTTGCTAGGAAATGGTGTCTGCAGATGTCTAGGTATCGTAGCGATAGAGTTCTGATGCTTCTTAAAACGCGATATCGCATCTCATTTCTATGTTTCATGGTAAGATATAATATGATTTGCGACGTGTCATGTATTCCTCGTCTACACTTCAAATGAATGTAAATGCGACACTTCCTTGCCAGGAAATAGCGTCTGCAGATGTCTAGGTATCGTAGCGATAGAGTTCAGATGCTTCTTAAAACGAGATATTGCATCACATATCTATGTTTCATGATAAGATATAATATTCATTGCGAAGTGTTATGCATTCCTCGTATACGATTCAAATGAGTGTAAATGCGACACTTCCTTCCAAGGAAATAGCGTTTGCAGATGTCTACGTATCGTAGCAATGGTGTTCTTATGATACCTAAAATGCGATATCGCATCTCATTTCTATGTTTCATGGTAAGATGTAACATGATTTGCGAAGTGTCACGTATTCCTCGTCTACACTTCAAATGAATGTAAATGCGACACTTCCTTACAAGGAAATAACGTTTGCAGATGTCTACGTATCGAAGCAATTGAGTTCAAATGCTTCTTAAAACGAGATATTGCATCTCATATCTATGTTTCATGATAAGATATAATATTCATTGCGAAGTGTTATGCATTCCCCGTCTACGATTCAAATGAATGTAAATGCGACACTTCCATGCAAGGAAATAGCGTTTGCAGATGTCTACGTATTGTAGCAATAGAGTTCTTATGATTCTTAAAACGCGATTTCGCATCTCATTTCTATGTTTCATGGTAAGATATAATATGATTTGCGAAGTGTCATGTATTCCTCGTCTACACTTCAAATGAATGTAAATGCGACACTTCCTTGCAAGGAAATAGCGTTTGCAGATGTCTACGTATCGAAGCAATAGAGTTCAAATGCATCTTAAAACGCGATATCGCATCTCATTTCTGTGTTTCATGGTAAGATATAATATGATTTGCGAAGTGTTATGTATTCCTCGTCTACACTTCATATGAATGTAAATGCGACACTTCCTTGCAAGGAAATAGCGTCTCCAGATGTCTAGGTATCGTAGCAATCGAGTTCAAATGCTTCTTAAAACGAGATATTGCATCTCATATCTATGTTTCATGATAAGATATAATTTTCATTGCGAAGTGTTATGCATTCCTCGTATACGATTCAAATGAGTGTAAATGAGTGTAAATGCGACACTTCCTTGCAAGGAAATAGCGTTTGCAGATGTCTACGTATCGTAACAATAGAGTTCTAATGCTTCTTAAAACGCGATATCGCATCTCATTTCCATGTTTCATGGTAGGATATAATATGATTTGCGAAGTGTTATGTATTCCTCGTCTACACTTCAAATGAATGTAAACGCGACACTTCCTTGCAAGGAAATAGCGTTTGCAGATGTCTACGTATCGAAGCAATAGAGTTCAAATGCTTCATAAAACGAGATATTGCATCTCATATCTATGTTTCATGATAAGATATAATATTCATTGCGAAGAGTTATGCATTCCTCGTCTACGATTCAAACGAACGTAAATGCGGCACTTCCTTGCAAGGAAATAGCGTTTGCAGATGTCTACGTATCGTAACAATAGAGTTCTAATGCTTCTTAAAACGCGATATCGCATCTTATTTCTATGTTTCATGGTAGGATATAATATGATTTGCGAAGTGTCATGTATTCCTCGTCTACACTTCAAATGAATGTAAATGCGACACATCCTTGCAAGGAAATAGCGTTTGCAGATGTCTACGTATCGTAACAATAGAGTTCTTATGATTCTTGAAAAGCGATATCGCATCTCATTTCAATGTTTCATGGTAAGATATAATATGATTTGCGAAGTGTCATGTATTCCTCTTCTACACTTCAAATGAATGTAAGTGTGACTCTTCCTTGCAAGGAAACAGCGTTTGCAGATGTCTACCTATCGTAGCAGTAGAGCTCTAATGCTTCTTAAAACGCGATATCGCATTTCATTTCTATGTTTCATGGTAAGATATAATATGATTTGCGACGTGTCATGTGTTCCTCGTCTACACTTCAAATGAATGTAAATGCGACACTTCCTTGCTAGGAAATAGCGTCTGCAAATGTCTAGGTATCGTAGCAATAGATTTCTAATGCTTCTTAAAACGCGATATCGCATCTCATTTCTATGTTTCATGGTAAGATATAATATGATTTGCGAAGTGTCATGTATTCCACGTCTACACTTCAAGTGAATGTAAATGCGACACTTCCTTGCCAGGAAATAGCGTCTGCAGATGTCTAGGTATCGTAGCAATAGAGTTCAAATGCTTCTTAAAACGAGATATCGGATCTCATTTCTATGTTTCACGGTAAGATATAATATGATTTGCGAAGTATTATGTATTCCTCGTCTACACTTCCTATGAATGTAAATGCGACACTTCCTTGCAAGGAAATAGCGCCTCCAGATGTCTACCTATTGTAGCAATGGAGTTCTTATGATACTTAAAACGCGATATCGCACCTCATTTCTATGTTTCATGGTAAGATATAATATGATTTGCGAAGTGTCATGTATTCCTCGTCTACACTTCAAATGAATGTAAATGCGACACTTCCTTGCAAGGAAATAGCGTTTGCAGATGTCTACGTATCGTAGCAATAGAGTTCTTATGATTCTTAAAACGCGATATCGCATCTCATTTTTACGTTTCATGGTAAGATATAATATGATTTGCGAAGTGTCATGTATTCCTCGTCTACACTTCAAATGAATGTAAACGCGACACTTCCCTGCAAGGAAATAGCGTTTGCAGATGTCTACGTATCGTAGCAATAGAGTTCTTATGATTCTTACAACGCGATATCGGATCTCATTTCAATGTTTCATGGTAAGATATAATATGATTTGCGAAGTGTTATGTATTCCTCGTCTGCACTTCAAATGAATGTAAATGCGACACTTCCTTGCAAGGAAATAGCGTTTGCAGATGTCTACGTATCGTAGCAATAGAGTTCATATGATTCTTAAAACGCGATATCGCATCTCATATTTATGTTTCATGATAAGATATAATATTCATTGCGAAGTGTTATGCATTCCTCGTCTACGATTCATATGAACGAAATGCGACACTTCCTTGCAAGGAAATAGCGTTTGCAGATGTCTACGTATCGTAACAATAGAGTTCTAATGCTTCTTAAAACGCGATATCGCATCTCATTTCTATGTTTCATGGTAGGATATAATATGATTTGCGAAGTGTCATGTATTCCTCGTCTACACTTCAAATGAATGTAAATGCGACACTTCCTTGCTAGGAAATAGCGTCTGCAGATGTCCAGGTATCGTAGCAATAGAGTTCTAATGCTTCTTAAGAAGCGATATCGCATCTCATTTCTATGTTTCATGGTAACATATAATATGATTGGGGAAGTGTTACGTATTCCTTGTCTACACTTCAAATGAATGTAAATGCGATACTTCCTTGCAAGGAAATAGCGTTTGCAGATGTCTACGTAACGAAGCAATAGAGTTCAAATGTTTCTTTAAACGAGATATTGCATTTCGTATCTATGTTTCATGATAAGATATAATATTCATTGCGAAGTGTTATGCATTCCTCGTCTACGATTCAAATGAACGAAATGCGACACTTCCTTGCAAGGAAATAGCGTTTGCAGATGTCTACGTATCGAAGCAATAGAGTTCAAATGCTTCTTAAAACGAGATATTGCATCTCATATTTATGTGTCATGATAAGATATAATATTCATTGCGAAGTGTTATGCATTCCTCGTCTACGATTCAAATGAACGTAAATGCGACACTTCCTTGCAAGGAAATAGCGTCTGCAGATGTCCAGGTATCGTAGCAATAGAGTTCTAATGCTTCTTAAGACGCGATATCGCATCTCATTTCTATGTTTCATGGTAAGATATAATATGATTGGGGAAGTGTTATGTATTCCTTGTCTACACTTCAAATGAATGTAAATGCGACACTTCCTTGCAAGGAAATAGCGTTTGCAGATGTCTACGTATCGTAGCAATAGAGTTCTTATGATTCTTAAAACGCCATATCACATCTCATTTCTACGTTTCATGGTAAGATATAATATCATTTGCGAAGTGTCATGTATTCCTCGTCCACACTTCAAATGAATGTAAATGCGACACTTCCTTGCAAGGAAATAGCGTTTGCAAATGTCTACCTGTCGTAGCAATAGTGTTCTAATGCTTCTTAAAACGCGATATCGGATCTCATTTCTATGTTTCATGGTAAGATATAATATGATTTGCGAAGTGTCATGTATTCCTCGTCTACACTTCAAATGAATGTAAATGCGACACTTCCTTGCAAGGAAATAGCGTTTGCAGATGTCTACGTATCGTAGCAATAGAGTTCTTATGATTCTTAAAACGCGATATCGCATCTCATTTCTACGTTTCATGGTAAGATATAATATGATTTGCGAAGTGTCATGTATTCCTCGTCTGCACTTCAAATGAATGTAAATGCGACACTTCCCTGCAAGGAAATAGCGTCTGCAGATGTCCAGGTATCGTAGCAATAGAGTTCTAATGCTTCTTAAGACGCGATATCGCATCTCATTTCTATGTTTCATGGTAAGATATAATATGATTGGGGAAGTGTTACGTATTCCTTGTCTACACTTCAAATCAATGTAAATGCGATACTTCCTTGCAAGGAAATAGCGTTTGCAGATGTCTACGTATCGAAGCAATAGAGTTCAAATGCTTCTTAAAACGAGATATCGCATCTCATTTCTATGTTTCATGGTAAGATATAATATGATTTGCGAAGTATCATGTATTCCTCGTCCACACTTCAAATGAATGTAAATGCGACACTTCCTTGCAAGGAAATAGCGTTCGCAGAAGTCTACGTATCGAAGCAATAGAGTTCAAATGCTTCTTAAAACGAGATATTGCATCTCATTTCAATGTTTCATGGTAAGATATAATATGATTTGCGAAGTGTTATGTATTCCTCGTCTACACTTCAAATGAATGTGAATGCGACACTTCCTTGCAAGGAAATAGCATTTGCAGATGTCTACGTATCGTAGCAATAGAGTTCTTATGATTCTTAAAACGCGATATCGCATCTCATTTCAATGTTTCATGGTAAGATATAATATGATTTGCGAAGTGTCATGTATTCCTCGTCTACACTTCAAATGAATGTAAATGCGACACTTCCTTGCAAGGAAATAGCGTTTGCAGATGTCTACGTATCGTAGCAATAGAGTTCTTATGATTCTTAAAACGCGATATCGCATCTCATTTCTACGTTTCATGGTAAGATATAATATGATTTGCGAAGTGTCATGTATTCCTCGTCTGCACTTCAAATGAATGTAAATGCGACACTTCCCTGCAAGGAAATAGCGTCTGCAGATGTCCAGGTATCGTAGCAATAGAGTTCTAATGCTTCTTAAGACGCGATATCGCATCTCATTTCTATGTTTCATGGTAAGATATAATATGATTGGGGAAGTGTTACGTATTCCTTGTCTACACTTCAAATCAATGTAAATGCGATACTTCCTTGCAAGGAAATAGCGTTTGCAGATGTCTACGTATCGTAGCAATAGAGTTCTTATGATTCTTAAAACGCGATATCGCATCTCATTTCTACGTTTCATGGTAAGATATAATATGATTTGCGAAGTGTCATGTATTCCTCGTCTACACTTCAAATGAATGTAAATGCGACACTTCCTTGCAAGGAAATAGCGTTTGCAGATGTCTACGTATCGTAGCAATAGCGTTCTTATGATTCTTAAAACGCGATATCACATCTCATTTCTACGTTTCATGGTAAGATATAATATGATTTGCGAAGTGTCATGTATTCCTCGTCTACACTTCAAATGAATGTAAATGCGACACTTCCTTGCAAGGAAATAGCGTTTGCAAATGTCTACCTGTCGTAGCAATAGTGTTCTAATGCTTCTTAAAACGCGATATCGGATCTCATTTCTATGTTTCATGGTAAGATATAATATGATTTGCGAAGTGTTATGTATTCCTCGTCTACACTTCAAATGAATGTAAATGCGACACTTCCTTGCAAGGAAATAGCGGTTGCAGATGTCTACGTATCGTAGCAATAGATTTCTTATGATACTTAAAACGCGATATCGCATCTCATTTCTATGTTTCATGGTAAGATATTATATGGTTTGTGAAGTATCATGTATTCCTCGTCCACACTTCAAATGAATGTAAATGCGACACTTCCTTGCAAGGAAATAGCGTTTGCAGATGTCTACGTATCGAAGCAATAGAGTTCAAATGCTTCTTAAAACGAGATATTGCATCTCATATTTATGTGTCATGATAAGATATAATATTCATTGCGAAGTGTTATGCATTCCTCGTCTACGATTCAAATGAACGTAAATGCGACACTTCCTTGCAAGGAAATAGCGTCTGCAGATGTCCAGGTATCGTAGCAATAGAGTTCTAATGCTTCTTAAGACGCGATATCGCATCTCATTTCTATGTTTCATGGTAAGATATAATATGATTGGGGAAGTGTTATGTATTCCTTGTCTACACTTCAAATGAATGTAAATGCGACACTTCCTTGCAAGGAAATAGCGTTTGCAGATGTCTACGTATCGTAGCAATAGAGTTCTTATGATTCTTAAAACGCGATATCACATCTCATTTCTACGTTTCATGGTAAGATATAATATCATTTGCGAAGTGTCATGTATTCCTCGTCCACACTTCAAATGAATGTAAATGCGACACTTCCTTGCAAGGAAATAGCGTTTGCAAATGTCTACCTGTCGTAGCAATAGTGTTCTAATGCTTCTTAAAACGCGATATCGGATCTCATTTCTATGTTTCATGGTAAGATATAATATGATTTGCGAAGTGTCATGTATTCCTCGTCTACACTTCAAATGAATGTAAATGCGACACTTCCTTGCAAGGAAATAGCGTTTGCAGATGTCTACGTATCGTAGCAATAGAGTTCTTATGATTCTTAAAACGCGATATCGCATCTCATTTCTACGTTTCATGGTAAGATATAATATGATTTGCGAAGTGTCATGTATTCCTCGTCTACACTTCAAATGAATGTAAATGCGACACTTCCTTGCAAGGAAATAGCGTTTGCAGATGTCTACGTATCGTAGCAATAGCGTTCTTATGATTCTTAAAACGCGATATCACATCTCATTTCTACGTTTCATGGTAAGATATAATATGATTTGCGAAGTGTCATGTATTCCTCGTCTACACTTCAAATGAATGTAAATGCGACACTTCCTTGCAAGGAAATAGCGTTTGCAAATGTCTACCTGTCGTAGCAATAGTGTTCTAATGCTTCTTAAAACGCGATATCGGATCTCATTTCTATGTTTCATGGTAAGATATAATATGATTTGCGAAGTGTTATGTATTCCTCGTCTACACTTCAAATGAATGTAAATGCGACACTTCCTTGCAAGGAAATAGCGGTTGCAGATGTCTACGTATCGTAGCAATAGATTTCTTATGATACTTAAAACGCGATATCGCATCTCATTTCTATGTTTCATGGTAAGATATTATATGGTTTGTGAAGTATCATGTATTCCTCGTCCACACTTCAAATGAATGTAAATGCGACACTTCCTTGCAAGGAAATAGCGTTTGCAGATGTCTACGTATCGTAGCAATAGAGTTCTTATGATTCTTAAAACGCGATATCACATCTCATTTCTACGTTTCATGGTAAGATATAATATCATTTGCGAAGTGTCATGTATTCCTCGTCCACACTTCAAATGAATGTAAATGCGACACTTCCTTGCAAGGAAATAGCGTTTGCAAATGTCTACCTGTCGTAGCAATAGTGTTCTAATGCTTCTTAAAACGCGATATCGGATCTCATTTCTATGTTTCATGGTAAGATATAATATGATTTGCGAAGTGTCATGTATTCCTCGTCTACACTTCAAATGAATGTAAATGCGACACTTCCTTGCAAGGAAATAGCGTTTGCAGATGTCTACGTATCGTAGCAATAGAGTTCTTATGATTCTTAAAACGCGATATCGCATCTCATTTCTACGCTTCATGGTAAGATATAATATGATTTGCGAAGTGTCATGTATTCCTCGTCTGCACTTCAAATGAATGTAAATGCGACACTTCCCTGCAAGGAAATAGCGTCTGCAGATGTCCAGGTATCGTAGCAATAGAGTTCTAATGCTTCTTAAGACGCGATATCGCATCTCATTTCTATGTTTCATGGTAAGATATAATATGATTGGGGAAGTGTTACGTATTCCTTGTCTACACTTCAAATCAATGTAAATGCGATACTTCCTTGCAAGGAAATAGCGTTTGCAGATGTCTACGTATCGTAGCAATAGAGTTCTTATGATTCTTAAAACGCGATATCACATCTCATTTCTACGTTTCATGGTAAGATATAATATCATTTGCGAAGTGTCATGTATTCCTCGTCCACACTTCAAATGAATGTAAATGCGACACTTCCTTGCAAGGAAATAGCGTTTGCAAATGTCTACCTGTCGTAGCAATAGTGTTCTAATGCTTCTTAAAACGCGATATCGGATCTCATTTCTATGTTTCATGGTAAGATATAATATGATTTGCGAAGTGTTATGTATTCCTCGTCTACACTTCAAATGAATGTAAATGCGACACTTCCTTGCAAGGAAATAGCGTTTGCAGATGTCTACGTATCGTAGCAATAGATTTCTTATGATACTTAAAACGCGATATCGCATCTCATTTCTATGTTTCATGGTAAGATATTATATGGTTTGTGAAGTATCATGTATTCCTCGTCCACACTTCAAATGAATGTAAATGCGACACTTCCTTGCAAGGAAATAGCGTTTGCAGATGTCTACGTATCGAAGCAATAGAGTTCAAATGGTTCTTAAAACGAGATATTGCATCTCATATTTATGTGTCATGATAAGATATAATATTCATTGCGAAGTGTTATGCATTCCTCGTCTACGATTCAAATGAACGTAAATGCGACACTTCCTTGCAAGGAAATAGCGTCTGCAGATGTCCAGGTATCGTAGCAATAGAGTTCTAATGCTTCTTAAGACGCGATATCGCATCTCATTTCTATGTTTCATGGTAAGATATAATATGAATGGGGAAGTGTTATGTATTCCTTGTCTACACTTCAAATGAATGTAAATGCGACACTTCCTTGCAAGGAAATAGCGTTTGCAGATGTCTACGTATCGAAGCAATAGAGTTCAAATGTTTCTTTAAACGAGATATTGCATTCCATATCTATGTTTCATGATAAGATATAATATTCATTGCGTAGTGTTATGCATTCCTCGTCTACGATTCAAATGAACGAAATGCGGCACTTCCTTGCAAGGAAATAGCGTTTGCCGATGTCTACGTATCGTAACAATAGAGTTCTAATGCTTCTTAGAACGCGATATCGCATCTCATTTCTATGTTTCATGGTAGGATATAATATGATTTGCGAAGTGTTATGTATTCCTCGTCTACACTACAAATGAATGTAAATGCGACGCTTCCATGCAAGGAAACAGCGTTTGCAGATGTCTACGTATCGAAGCAATAGAGTCCAAATGCTTCATAAAACGAGATATTGCATCTCATATCTATGTTTCATGATAAGATATAATATTCATTGCGAAGTGTTATGCATTCCTCGTCTACGATTCAAACGAACGTAAATGCGGCACTTCCTTGCAAGGAAATAGCGTTTGCAGATGTCTACGTATCGTAACAATAGAGTTCTAATGCTTCTTAAAACGCGATATCGCATCTTATTTCTATGTTTCATGGCAGGATATAATATGATTTGCGAAGTGTCATGTATCCCTCGTCTACACTTCAAATGAATGTAAATGCGACACTTCCTCGCTAGGAAATAGCGTCTGCAAATGTCTACCTATCGTAGCAATAGAGTTCTAATGCTTCTTAAAACGCGATATCGCATCTCATTTCTATGTTTCATGGTAAGATATAATATGATTTGCGAAGTGTCATGTACTCCTCGTCTACACTTCAAATGAATGTAAATGCGACACTTCCTTGCAAGGAAATAGCGTCTGCAGATGTCTAGGTATCGTAGCAATAGAGTTCTTATGATTCTTAAAACGCGATATCGCAACTCATTTCCATGTTTCATGGTAAGATATAATATGATTTGCGATGTGTTATGTATTCCTCGTCTACACTGCAAACGAATGTAAATGCGACACTTCCTTGCAAGGAAATAGCGTTTGCAAATTTCTACCTATCGTAGCAATAGTGTTCTAATGCCTCTTAAAACGCGATATCGCATCTCATTTCTATGTTTCATGGTAAGATATAATGTGATGTGCGAAGTGTTATGTATTCCTCGTCTACACTTCAAATGAATGTAAATGCGATACTACCTTGCAAGGAAATAGCGTTTGCAGATGTCTAGGTATCGTAGCAATAGAGTTCTAATGCTACTTAAAACGCGATATCGCATCTCATTTCTATGTTTCATGGTAAGATATAACATGATTTGCGAAGTGTTATGTATTCCTCGTCTACACTTCAAATGAATGTGAATGCGATACTTCCTCGCTAGGAAATAGCGTTTGCAGATGTCTACGTATCGTAGCAATAGCTTTCTAATGCTTCTTAAAACGCGATATCGAACTCATTTCTATGTTTTATGGTAAGATATAATATGATTTGCGAAGTGTTATGTATTCCTCGTCTACACTTCAAATGAATGTAAATGCGGCACTTCCTCGCTAGGAAATAGCGTTTGCAGATGTCTACGTATCGAAGCAATAGAGTTCAAATGCTTCTTAAAACGCGATATCGCATCTCATTTCTATGTTTCATGGTAAGATATAATATGATTTGCGAAGTGTTATGTATTCCTCGTCTACACTTCAAATGAATGTAAATGCGACACTACCTTGCTAGGATATAGCGTCTGCAGATGTATAGGTATCGTAGCAATAGAGTTCTAATGGCTCTTAAAACGCGATATCGCATCTCATTTCTATGTTTCATGGTAAGATATAATTTGATTTGCGAAGTGTTATGTAGTCCTCGTCTACACTTCAAATGAATGTAAATGCGACACTTCGTTGCTAGGAAATAGCGTTTGCAGATGTCTACGTATCGAAGCAATAGAGTTCAAATGCTTCTTAAAACGAGATATTGCATCTCTTACCTATGTCTCATGATAAGATATTATATTCTTTGCGAAGTGTTATGCATTCCTCGTCTACGATTCAAATGAATGTAAATGCGACACCACCTTGCAAGGAAATAGCGTTTCCAGATGTCTACGTATCGAAGCAATAGAGTTCTTATGATTCTTAAAACGCGATATCGCAACTCATTTCCATGTTTCATGGTAAGATATAATATGATTTGCGATGTGTTATGTATTCCTCGTCTACACTGCAAACGAATGTAAATGCGACACTTCCTTGCAAGGAAATAGCGTTTGCAAATTTCTACCTATCGTAGCAATAGTGTTCTAATGCTTCTTAAAACGCGATATCGCATCTCATTTCTATGTTTCATGGTAAGATATAATATGATTTGCGAAGTGTTATTTAGTCCTCGTCTACACTTCAAATGAATGTAAATGCGATACTACCTTGCAAGGAAATAGCGTTTGCAGATGTCTAGGTATCGTAGCAATAGAGTTCTAATGCTACTTAAAACGCGATATCGCATCTCATTTCTATGTTTCATGGTAAGATATAATATGATTTGCGAAGTGTTATTTATTCCGCGTCTACACTTCAAATGAATGTAAATGCGACACTTCCTTGCAAGGAAATAGCGATGGCAGATGTCTACGTATCGTAGCAATAGAGTTCATATGATTCCTAAAACGCGATATCGCATCTCATTTCTATATTTCATGGTAAGATATAATATGATTTGCGAAGTGTTATGTATTCCTCGTCTACACTTCAAATGAATGTAAATGCGACACTTCCTTGCAAGGAAATAGCGTCTGCAGATGTCTAGGTATCGTAGCAATAGAGTTCTTATGATTCTTAAAACGCGATATCGCAACTCATTTCCATGTTTCATGGTAAGATATAATATGATTTGCGATGTGTTATGTATTCCTCGTCTACACTGCAAACGAATGTAAATGCGACACTTCCTTGCAAGGAAATAGCGTTTGCAGATGTCTACGTATCGAAGCAATAGAGTTCAAATGCTTCTTAAAACGAGATATTGCATCTCTTATCTATGTCTCATGATAAGATATTATATTCTTTGCGAAGTGTTATGCATTCCTCGTCTACACTTCAAATCAATGTAAATGCGACACTTCCTTGCTAGGAAATAGCGTTTGCAGATGTCTACGTATCGAAGCAATAGAGTTCAAATGCCTCTTAAAAAAGAGATGTTGCATCTCTTATCTATGTTTCATGGTAAGATATAATATGATTTGCGAAGTGTCATGTATCCCTCGTCTGCACTTCAAATGAATGTAAATGCGACACTTCCTCGCTAGGAAATAGCGTCTGCAAATGTCTACCTATCGTAGCAATAGAGTTCTAATGCTTCTTAAAACGCGATATCGCATCTCATTTCTATGTTTCATGGTAAGATATAATATGATTTGCGAAGTGTCATGTACTCCTCGTCTACACTTCAAATGAATGTAAATGCGACACTTCCTTGCAAGGAAATAGCGTCTGCAGATGTCTAGGTATCGTAGCAATAGAGTTCTTATGATTCTTAAAACGCGATATCGCAACTCATTTCCATGTTTCATGGTAAGATATAATATGATTTGCGATGTGTTATGTATTCCTCGTCTACACTGCAAACGAATGTAAATGCGACACTTCCTTGCAAGGAAATAGCGTTTGCTAATTTCTACCTATCTTAGCAATAGTGTTCTAATGCTTCTTAAAACGCGATATCGCATCTCATTTCTATGTTTCATGGTAAGATATAATGTGATGTGCGAAGTGTTATGTATTCCTCGTCTACACTTCAAATAAATGTAAATGCGACACTTCCTTGCAAGGAAATAGCGTTTGCAGATGTCTACGTATCGTAGGGATAGAGTTCTAATGCTTCTTAAAACGAGATATTGCATCTCATATCTATGTTTCATGATAAGATATAATATTCATTGCGAAGTGTTATGTAGTCCTCGCCTACACTTCAAATGAATGTAAATACGACACTTCCTTGCTAGGAAAGAGCGTTTGCAGATGTCTACCTATCGTAGCAATAGGGTTCTAATGCTTCTTAAAACGCGATATCGCATCTCATTTCTATGTTACATAGTAAGATATAATATGATTTGCGAAGAGATATGTATTCCTCGTCTACACTTCAAATGAATGTAAATGCGACACTTCCTTGCTAGGAAATAGCGTCTGCAGATGTCTAGGTATCGTAGCAATAGAGTTCTAATGCTTCTTAAAACAAGATATCGCATCTCATTTCTATGTTTCATGATAAGATGTAATATTCATTGCGAAGTATTATGTATTCCTCGTCTACACTTCAAATGAATGTAAATGCGACACTTCCTTGCTAGGAAATAGCGTTTCCAGATGTCTACGCATCGAAGCAATAGAGTTCAAATGCTTCTTAAAACGAGATATTGCATCTCATATCTATGTTTCTTGATAAGATATAATATTCATTGCGAACTGTTATGCATTCCTCGTCTACGATTCAAATGAATGTAAAGGCGACACTTCCTTGCAAGGAAATAGCGTTTGCAGATGTCTACGTATCGTAGCAATAGAGTTCTAATGCTTCTTAAAACGCGATATCGCATCTCATTTCTATGTTTCATGGTAAGATATAATATGATTTGCGAAGTGTTATGTATTCCTCGTCTACACTTCAGATGAATGTAAATGCGACACTTCCTTGCACGGAAATAGCGGTTGCAGATGTCTACGTATCGTAGCAATAGAGTTCATATGATTCCTAAAACGCGATATCGCATCTCATTTCTATGTTTCATGGTAAGATATAACATGATTTGCGAAGTGTTATGTATTCCTCGTCTACACTTCAAATGAATGTGAATGCGATACTTCCTCGCTAGGAAATAGCGTTTGCAGATGTCTACGTATCGTAGCAATAGCTTTCTAATGCTTCTTAAAATGCGATATCGAATCTCATTTCTATGTTTCATGGTAAGATATAATATGATTTGCGAAGTGTTATGTATTCCTCGTCTACACTTCAAATGTATGTAAATGCGACACTTCCTTGCTAGGAAATAGCGTCTGCAGATGTCTAGGTATCGTAGCATTAGAGTTCTAATACTTCTTAAAACGCGATATCGTATCTCATTTCTATGTTTCTTGGTAAGATATAGTATGATTTGCGAAGTGTTATGTATTCCTCGTCTACACTTCAAATGAATGTAAATGCGACACTTCCTTGCTAGGAAATAGCGTCTGCAGATGTCTACGTATCGTAGCAATAGAGTTCATATGATTCTTAAAACGAGATATTGCTTCTCATATCTATGTTTCCTGATAAGATATAATATTCATTGCGAAGTGTTATGCATTCCTCCTCTACGATTCAAATGAATGTAAATGCGACACTTCCTTGCAAGGAAATAGCGTTTGCAGATGTCTACGTATCGTAGCAATAGAGTTCTTATGATTCTTAAAACGCGATATCGCATCTCATTTCTATGTTTTATGGTAAGATATAATATGATTCGCGACGTATTATGTATTCCTCGTCTATACTTCAAATGAATGTGAATGCGACACTACCTAGCTAGGAAATAGCGTCTGCAGGTGTATAGGTATCGTAGCAATAGAGTTCTAATGGCTCTTAAAACGCGATATCGCATCTCATTTCTATGTTTCATGGTAAGATATAATATGATTTGCGAAGTGTTATGTAGTCCTCGTCTACACTTCAAATGAATGTAAATGCGACACTTCGTTGCTAGGAAATAGCGTTTGCAGATGTCTACGTATCGAAGCAATAGATTTGAAATGCTTCTTAAAACGAGATATTGCATCTCTTATCTATGTCTCATGATAAGATATTATATTCTTTGCGAAGTGTTATGCATTGCTCGCCTACGATTCAAATGAATGTAAATGCGACACTACCTTGCAAAGAAATAGCGTTTCCAGATGTCTACGTATCGAAGCAATAGAGTTCAAATGCTTCTTAAAACGAGATATTGCATCTCATATCTATATTTCTTGATAAGATATAATATTCATTGCGAAGTGTTATGCATTCCTCGTCTACGATTCAAATGAATGTAAATGCGACACTTCCTTGCTAGGAAATAGCGTTTGCAGATGTCTACGTATCGAAGCAATAGAGTTCAAATGCTTCTTAAAAAGAGATATTGCATCTCTTATCTATGTTTCATGATAAGATATAATATTCATTGCGAAGTGTTATGCATTCCTCGTCTACACTTCAAATGAATGTAAATGCGACACTTTCTTGCAAGGAAATAGCGTCTGCAGATGTCTAGGTATCGTAGCAATAGAGTTCTTATGATTCTTAAAACGCGATATCATAACTCATTTCCATGTTTCATGGTAAGATATAATATGATTTGCGATGTGTTATGTATTCCTCGTCTACACTGCAAACGAATGTAAATGCGACACTTCCTTGCAAGGAAATAGCGTTTGCAAATTTCTACCTATCGTAGCAATAGCGTTCTAATGCTTCTTAAAACGCGATATCGCATCTCATTTCTATGTTTCATGGTAAGATATAATATGATTTGCGAAGTGTTATGTATTCCTCGTCTACACTTCAGATGAATGTAAATGCGACACTTCCTTGCACGGAAATAGCGATTGCAGATGTCTACGTATCGTAGCAATAGAGTTCATATGATTCCTAAAACGCGATATCGCATCTCATTTCTATGTTTCATGGTAAGATATACCATGATTTGCGAAGTGTTATGTATTCCTCGTCTACACTTCAAATGAATGTGAATGCGATACTTCCTCGCTAGGAAATAGCGTTTGCAGATGTCTACGTATCGTAGCAATAGCTTTCTAATGCTTCTTAAAATGCGATATCGAATCTCATTTCTATGTTTCATGGTAAGATATAATATGATTTGCGAAGTGTTATGTATTCCTCGTCTACACTTCAAATGTATGTAAATGCGACACTTCCTTGCTAGGAAATAGCGTCTGCAGATGTCTAGGTATCGTAGCATTAGAGTTCTAATACTTCTTAAAACGCGATATCGTATCTCATTTCTATGTTTCTTGGTAAGATATAGTATGATTTGCGAAGTGTTATGTATTCCTCGTCTACACTTCAAATGAATGTAAATGCGACACTTCCTTGCTAGGAAATAGCGTCTGCAGATGTCTACGTATCGTAGCAATAGAGTTCATATGATTCTTAAAACGAGATATTGCTTCTCATATCTATGTTTCCTGATAAGATATAATATTCATTGCGAAGTGTTATGCATTCCTCCTCTACGATTCAAATGAATGTAAATGCGACACTTCCTTGCAAGGAAATAGCGTTTGCAGATGTCTACGTATCGTAGCAATAGAGTTCTTATGATTCTTAAAACGCGATATCGCATCTCATTTCTATGTTTTATGGTAAGATATAATATGATTCGCGACGTATTATGTATTCCTCGTCTATACTTCAAATGAATGTGAATGCGACACTACCTAGCTAGGAAATAGCGTCTGCAGGTGTATAGGTATCGTAGCAATAGAGTTCTAATGGCTCTTAAAACGCGATATCGCATCTCATTTCTATGTTTCATGGTAAGATATAATATGATTTGCGAAGTGTTATGTAGTCCTCGTCTACACTTCAAATGAATGTAAATGCGACACTTCGTTGCTAGGAAATAGCGTTTGCAGATGTCTACGTATCGAAGCAATAGATTTGAAATGCTTCTTAAAACGAGATATTGCATCTCTTATCTATGTCTCATGATAAGATATTATATTCTTTGCGAAGTGTTATGCATTGCTCGCCTACGATTCAAATGAATGTAAATGCGACACTACCTTGCAAAGAAATAGCGTTTCCAGATGTCTACGTATCGAAGCAATAGAGTTCAAATGCTTCTTAAAACGAGATATTGCATCTCATATCTATATTTCTTGATAAGATATAATATTCATTGCGAAGTGTTATGCATTCCTCGTCTACGATTCAAATGAATGTAAATGCGACACTTCCTTGCTAGGAAATAGCGTTTGCAGATGTCTACGTATCGAAGCAATAGAGTTCAAATGCTTCTTAAAAAGAGATATTGCATCTCTTATCTATGTTTCATGATAAGATATAATATTCATTGCGAAGTGTTATGCATTCCTCGTCTACACTTCAAATGAATGTAAATGCGACACTTTCTTGCAAGGAAATAGCGTCTGCAGATGTCTAGGTATCGTAGCAATAGAGTTCAAATGCTTCTTAAAACGAGATATTGCATCTCATATCTATGTTTCTTGATAAGATATAATATTCATTGCGAACTGTTATGCATTCCTCGTCTACGATTCAAATGAATGTAAAGGCGACACTTCCTTGCAAGGAAATAGCGTTTGCAGATGTCTACGTATCGTAGCAATAGAGTTC